>NW_023502981.1:1200000-1800000 GCF_014066315.1 Letharia lupina
ATCCCAAGCAATGGCAAATTACCGAATCATACCTCATTTTTTGGTGTGATTTGGTGTAGGGGTATGATTCGGTAAGGATTCGTACTTTCGGGGTATGATATACTCCCAGATCCTGCTTTGGATCAAAGGGTCAAACGGGCGTTACGCGTCGGCACAGCCCTGGCAAAAAGTGTGAGGCTGCAGCTTTGGAAGCAGATTGAGGGATAGGTCGCCGTTGTTCGGCATTAGGCATCTACACGGTACTCCACCCTCCACCATGATCCTGCCCGAGTGCTTCTATGAACGGTATCAGGCCGTCGAATTTTAGCCTTAGCCCTATTACAAAGTCACCTCTGAGCCTTGCTGCAAGATTGTTTGCAATCGTCAGCTACATGATGGGATCAGCCTGGGCAAAGGTTGAAGGGCTGAAGAGGCGTGTGGTTCGATCCCTGACGATGGAATTCTTGTGGGGCTGCTGCTACAGCCGAAGCAGAACGCCACGTGCTTGTTTTGCTCCTCTTGTCAGAATCGTACAACTCTGGACGCCTGGGACCCTGCGTCAGGCAGGCGCTTGAGGGCGTAAAACCCACACGGCCGCGGCCATTACAGCAAGTAATGAGATGAGTGTGAGTGAAGTGCTAGAAAATGAGATACAACAGTAAGCGCTCAATGATTAAAACTCTGCATTTGGACACCGATCACAAGTGACCTGCTGAAATCCAAGCAAATCTGCGTCTTCGGTCGGTGGCCCTAATCTTGAGTACTGCTTGAGATCTCTCGCGTCGCGCGTGGACTGAGAAGCCGTACATGAAGCAAGTGCGCCGAAGAAGACGAGAGCCGGAGAAAAAAGTTCTGGAGAATCATTACAGTAGGCTAGAAAGCACCGCGGCGAGCAAAGCCGAACGAACATACAAAACTTCAGCCGAGGCCGTGGAAAGCCGGTCGAGCGAAATCTCAATGGGATTCGATGGTTAAAGATGTTACCTCGCTGGGACAAAGGGTAATTAGCCGGGTCAACGATGGTCACATCGACCTTAAGGAGCATGTTTTCTACCTATTCTTTGTCCTTCTCGTTCTCCGCCACAGCCTCCTCGCTGACTTCTCCCTCTTCCTCTTCCACGTCCTCCTACGCTCCCCATACCATCTTGAGTAGCAGGTCCGGTGATTCAATGCCACTTGCTAAGGTTTTGCAGAACTATTCACGTACGTCCTCAAGCCCGAGGCGCTTATCTTACAATGCCCGCTTAGCGATTTTGTGGTGGTGATGATGATCATCTTCTGGATCCACTAAGACTGATAGCCAAGTAAGAATCGCTAGGGTCCGGTCTGAATCGTCTACCACTTCCGTGCCCACTCACGGCCTGTAAACAACATACCCCTAAAGGTCTAGCACAGGATCAATGCCCCACTTCGGCCCCATATCCGCCACCTGCTTCGCATACCTCAACCCCTTCTTCTCATACAACTCCCTATACATCCGCGCGCACAACGTCAATTCCTCAATCTGGCTCCTCCTCAACGACAGCAACGCCGCCCTCAGCGCAAACAGGCTCTGCTGCGCGCCCAAAAGGCCCATGCTGTCGTGCAAGCAGTACGGCATGGAGCGCATGATGTTTGTCGCGTTCTCCAACCGGCCGATCTCGCCATGCTGGACGAGCATTTGTCGTGCCGTCGTTTGCAGAGGGAAAGTGGGGGTCGAGAGGGCGGTGGAGCAGATGGTGGCGATGGTGCTGCTGATGGCTAGTTTGAGGGCCCAGTGCATGATCACGACGTTGGCGGTTTTGAGGTCCGGGAAGGAGAACGGCCGGTTGTGGTTGCATATTGACGCCCGGTACCCGTCGGCTGGGCCTAGCTCGATCGAGTCGTTGAGAGGTGTGAGCCAGTACACGGGGCTGTCTGAACCGCGGACGAGCTCCTTAAACCAGAGGTTGATTTTCGCGTCCATGGCGGAGCAGCGTCGTAGGTATTTTTGAATCGTCTCGGTACTGGCATCTTCGTTCGCGAGGTCTGCGTTATCTATCTCTTCTAGGAGAGCGGCCAGTGCGAAGCCGTGGTCGTATAGCTTTTGGAAGATGTCTTTTTGACTTTGCTCTTTCCGCTTCTGATACCAGGGACGCGTGCACCATTCGTGAGACCCTAGTGGAGACGCTTTGCGATGGAGGAGGGACTGGAACATCTAGAATGAGCTATCAGTCTTGCTGCCGTTCTGAATCATGACTGGCAAATGCGGCTTACCGTCTTGAGACGCGTCTCTTCGAACATAGCGCGCGCGAGCGGCGAACTGTATCTGTATTGGTCTGACCCTCGCAAAGTAACAAGATATGTTAGAACTTCTACGCACATTTCAGGGTCAGCATTGCTTCTTCAAGATAGATAATTGAGTTTCAAGACAGGTCTCCGGGGTAGAAATGGCCAGTGTCCTCCCGAAACAAGTCTTACGACTACGAAAAAGGAATGATCATCTCCGAAACGTACATACCTACATGGCTGTTATACCCGATGATTGAGGCCGGTGTCGACTCGGAAAGCTGTACAATACTGATGAGAACGGTGGATGACGGTGATAGGAAACTTTCTTACCTCATAGAGCGCTAGAACATTGCACGTAGCTAGTGTCTCATCTTGCCACATTGATTGTTTGTCATAGAGAGCTTTCTGAAGCTCTCTCAAGGCATTACCGTATACGACCATGCCTCCACGGATGAATGCATCGTCTCTGTGAAGCCAACCTAATCTCGTCAGGGCCAAAGCCTTGAGGGATAACCGCAAGGCAAGTGGGGGATTCGGGAGGCATATAGATTGATGAAGCCAGGCGCATGGGGAGCCAGCCTGGGCGCTGCTCCTTGATGGGATGTAACGTTCCCAGAACGCAGAGATCAGTTGGGCTTCAGAGACGTTGGCGGTGCTGGGAGGTAGAGGCATGCTGTTCATGGTGACATTCTGTCTTCGGACAAGATCTCGCTGCAATACACTTTTCGATGGAGCCATTGCGACTATGGGTTCTGACGATCGTAGTGTGGGTTGGCAACGTGGCTCTTCTCCTTTTGTTCCATTTGCTTCTTCGGGTCCTTTTACTTCTTCAAGCCTACCTCGTTTCACGAGACCCTGTTTCGTCCGATTAAGAAATACCGGGTAGCGAGAATAGCCCTCACAAGTCTTCCCACTGTTGAGACATCTGTTGCACGCGGGTTCCTGGAGATCGCACTGCGTTTGATGTTGGTATAAGGTTTAGAGGCATGATGGATGTGTACTTATCCACCTTCTTTTTGCGCCTCCTGCAGGTGGTGCAGCCTTTGGACTTTCCCGGAACCTGCGGTGTTTCAAATCAGCATTTCCTCTCTGGGAGTGGAGATTGATTTGCTAGATAATTCTTTAGAAGCGAAATAGTGGGGAAAGCTCCGAGCGTTTGCATCCACAGATTTTGTCACGGTTGAAGTGCGGTCCTAGTTGGGAAAGAACAGGGACGCGAAGGCTACGTACTCCGACCATAGTATTGAACTTAGCTCTCTAGGTACTTCTCGATGAGTCAAAAGGAGGCATCCCTCAGTGATGACAATGGTCTGGTCGCGATTCTTGCAAGGGCTGGGAGTACAAAAACATTTCTTGCATGGCAATTCAATTTAGTGAACATGGCCCACCTTGGCCTTTAATATGCCCGCGCAAGATGAAAGCTGAGCATGGTAACATCAGACCAACGCCTCAGGCAAATACTCTACCTCTGGTGCCTGGTTGAAGAAATGCTCAATTATTCGGAATGAACGCGGGAGCGGTCAAGATCCATACACTAGACCTGATTGGGGGGCCAAGTTGCGCCAGCCTGAGGCAATTGCAAGCGAGCTGAAGTTATCCAAACTCAGGTGCAGCTGAAATGGAAAGATTAACACTGAATAAGATCCACTCCGTTAGATGTAGTGAGTTTGCTCGTATGACGGACTTAATTGGTTCCTGAATCTGGGATCGAAACGCCACGAGTGGTGAGACATCTTGTTCAACCAAAACCATGATACCTTTGATAGCACACTTCCGAGTAGCTCGTGGATGTAGTGTACGGAGAACTTGTCTCCTGTATTTATCATTACGGACTTCAATAGCCCCCCCATCTGCTTTCAACCATGTTCATCAGGTCGACAATCTTGCCGTATCCCATCCTCTGGCAGGGTTTGAAAATTCTGGGGATCCGACCGAACATCAAAAGGTCCCTTCTTTCAATCTATCGCAACTCGACAACGAGAACGTCCATAAGGAAGTATCTAGCTCTGAAATCCTTCTCCTAACGGACACAGATTTCGCAGCCGAAAGCTTCATTGCAAAGGCTGTCATTCCGAAGTTGTTCTGTTGCGAAAAGAGCCATGGTTGATGTGTGTTCTGCCAAGATACTTTGAGCCCTAGGCGTCCAGTAAGTCCCACCCGTCTCGACCATTATACATTCAAGCCCCCCAGTCGTAAAAGCAACATTCTCCAAAGCTACTGTCGTGGCATTGGCTAACAACGAGATCCACTTATACGTAATACCGGCTACGAACCCTCTGATAAAGATTTCTATATCTTCGGGAGTCTACTTTATATCTATTTAATAATTACTATATATTAATTAAATCTCAACTTATTAATTATAATAGATATAAATTTATAATCTAATATATTAGAGAAGCTAAGAGATTTTAAAAAAGTATATATTTATATATAAATATATAATCGAATTCTTTAATTATAATAATAATTAATTATATATAAATAAAAATTAAATAATAAAACGCGTTAGATTAAGAATTAACGCGTTTTTTTTTTAAGAATTTAATATTATTAATATAACGACGAGTTTTATCTTTTTTAATTAAATAATATCTCTCTTCTTCGCTAATTAATAATTTTTTTCTAAATATTATAAGTATTTAACTTCGACTATAAATGAGTTAATTTATTTATAAAAATTATATAAAGATTTTCTATAGAAAAGAGATTAGATAAGAGAGCTAAATCTAATATATTTAAAAAATACTCTTTTAATAGCGGAGTTAATAAGTAATAAGTAATAGTTATATATCTTTTAGCTAGCTATTAACGTATAAATAGATTTAATTAGATCTTATATCTTTATAAAAATTAAAAAAGAGTTTAATTCAAATATTCTTAGCTTCGATTTAATAAATATTACTATTCTCTCTCTTATATAATAATATATAATAAAGTATTAGATATTTAAGAATATATAGAATAAAGAAGCTAGAGCTCGGTCTAAAGAAATAAAAAAAAAGCTTTAGAGTATATTATAGAGTATAATAATATTTAGTTATAATAAAGATTTTAAAATTTTTAATATAATATATATAGCCATAATTCTATAAGATTACGATTATTTATTATATTTTAAATAAAATATAGATATTGGATATAGTTATAAGGCCGAGTGGGTAAAAACGGTTATACTCTAGGCTACGTCTTTTAATGGGAAGGGGTATGAACAGAGGCACGGCCCTCCGATGTAGGAACTACACACACACACACATACTGTCGTGGCATTCTGCGTCTTTGCAAGCGGGAGACTTCAGTCCCATTCTTCTACGACTTGAACCATGTCTCAATGTCAGGGAAGCCTACATTAAAATGAAATTTAATGGTCATTCATTCAAGATTCCAGTAATTAAGCGGCGTTAACTCAAACTTATAAAGGCTCTTCAAGTAGAGTACTATTCGGAGAATCAACGGAGTTCCTTGTACTGTATTCAAAGTCACCAGCGTCATAAGATTCATGGCCTACTTCGCTGAGCCTTATGACCTCGTCGATGCGGACTTGGACAATGAGAGGCTCGAACTCGAGGTGGAAGCTCCTGCGGAGTGCTCGTCCACCATCTGCAAATCTGAAAAGTTCCTGCAAAATTTGAAATTGCTGATCGCGCGTTGATCGCGGAAATTATAAAATCCGCCGGATTAATAAATCTAATTTAAATCCATCTAAATTCTATCTAATCAGTAACTATAGTCTACTTTTCACACGCTATCTATCGATTTAGTAATTACTATTTATTATTAAAATACTATCCGCCAATTTAGTAATTACTATATACTATTTAAATAATATTTATTAATTTAATAATTACTATATATTATTTAAATAATATTCGCTAGTTTAATAATTACTATATATTATTTAAATAATTTTTCTAGAAATAGTAATCGCCTTATATTAATATTTTATTATTTCTATAATTCGCGATATTAATTTAACTCTATAAGTCGAGTTTAATTTAACTTAGTTATATTATAAGCTTAATTTAATTTAACTTAATAATACTATTATTAGATATTAAGTTTATATATATAAATTTATATTACTATATTAAATAATCTATCTTCTCTATTAAAGATAAGAATATTATTATTTATAATATATCTTATAAGCGCTAATTATTTAAGAAGAAAAATTATCGCTAATATACTCTCTTATCGCTATAATCGTATTAAAATTAATATAATATATATAAAGGCTAATAATATATATTTATATTTCTATTATCTAACCTTAACTCTATTAACCTCTTCTCTTAATATCTAAATTCTTTTAAGATTTATATATATTAATACTCGTTAAAATATTAAATATCTTTTCTATAAAATCGAAATCGACTTTTTTAAATTAGAAGTTTTAATTTTTAGATAATTATATATATAAGGATATAGCGAGTAATAGTATATATAGATCTTTCTCTATAATATCTTATATTAAGACTTTCTTCTAATTTATTATATTTTTAAGATAATATATCTTAATTCTAGTATTATTATATAGACTATTAACGACTTAAGAAAACTTTAAATAATAACTCTTATTATAAATAATAATATTCTTTAAATTATAAGAAATCGCGAATTAATTTAATAGTAATCTTCGACGCTGAAATACTTAGTTAGATACTTTTTAAAGCGTATTAACGTCTTCTTAACTAGAGAAGAGCTTATTCTCTCTTCTCTTTCTAATTATAGTGTTTACGCATATATTCTATAATTATAAAACTTCTCTTCGCTCGACAAACTCTAAAGATAATTTGAAAGTTATTTAAATCGAGAAGGATATTCGAGTTAAGAAGGGTATTCGAGTTAAGAAAAATATTCGAATTAAAAAGAATATTCGAGTTGAGAAGAATATTCTAGTTAAGAAAAGTATTCGAGTCGAGAAGAATATTCGGATTAAGAAAGATATTCGAGTTGAGAAGAGTAACTAAGACTAATTTTACTTATTATATATTTAATCTTATTTCTAATATTCTAAAATCTAGATTCTTAATATTTTTATTATCTTATAGTATAACGTATATTAATCTCCTTTATTACTCTATAGCTTTTATTTAAAAAATTCGAATTATAGATATTATTATATTAATTAAAATCGATAAAATTATTAATATAATAAAATTTTTTATCTTTTATCGACATAAATATAATATATATACTTCTCTCGATATTTATAAGATTATAGAATCGTTATTTTTTAAGAATTCTTAGATTCCGCGCTATTAATAACTACGCCCTTTCTACTTTTACTATATTATAATATTTCTAAATTTATTCATTATATCGATACTTAAATATCTCTATAAAAATACTCTATAGATAAATCGATTTTTATCTAAAATCTCTATAAACTAGATTTATTACTTCTATTACGACTAATACTTTTCTTATTAATTTCCTTAAAAAAATCTTATTAATATCGAAGATCTATTAATTATATTTATAGATTTAAGCGTAATCCCTACGCTATCTTTTTTAAAAGGATTAATTAATAAATTTATAGATAATGATATCTTTGAATAAGCGAGCTATATTTAGAGAATTCTCTTTAAAAGTCTTTTAATATCGAATATTAAAATAAATATAAATCGAATATCGACGTATCTATTTATAATTTATCTTACGTATATTAATATTATTATCTCTCTTAAATAGATAATATTTTCTCGATTTCGTTTAATCTATTTAAATAAAGGCGATTAGAGCTTCGAGAAAAGTATTTAACTTTAATTATTTAATAACGGTCTCTACTAATTATTAATAATAACTATTATAATAATTTATCTATCTTATAATATTATATTTCTTATTATTTATCTATTAACTTTAGATATAAAGATCTAAAGAAGTTTTTATCTTAATCTTCTTCTTTTTCTTCTATAATCTCTTAATTATAAATAATAATACTTCTATATCTTAATACTTAATAAGATTATATATTATAATTATCTTCTAATATACGATATTATAATATATAATTTATTTAATATAGTTATTATACTTATTTATTAATTTATAATACTTTTTAAAGAATTTAATATACGCCTTTTCTCTTATTTAAGTAATTAATTTATCGAGTAAATTAAATAATTATATTATTTCGAATAAGTAACTAATACTATAAAACTTTAAAAAGTTAAAATAATCTTTATTTATCGTTTTATCTAGAGATCTATATACTTGAAAAATCTTTTTTAGTAGATTAATTCGAGCTAAGGCCGCGAGTAGATATCGAATAATATTATTATTATAAGAATAATATCTTATTAATATAATAAGATTAAGAATAGCGCGATTTATATATAATATATTCGAATTTAATTTAACTAAAATCGATATAAAGATAACTATTATTATTCTCTATAGAATTTAATTATTCTCTTTTATTTACTATATCTTCTTATTTAGAGATTTAATATATCTTAAATTAATATAACTAGAAATTATCTAAAAGCGAGTATTAAGAAATTTATTTATCTTATTCTCTATCTTTATAACTTTAATATATTTAATTTATTATTTAAATAGATAGTCTATAAATTTCTTAATTATTAAAAAGTATAGAATATCGAAGTATTATAATTAATATATATCGATAGCGAAGTAATTATTAATAAAAGAATAGTAATTATAAAATATTATATCTTATAAGTATTTCGATATTTTTTTAATATATCTCTTTTATAGTCTTAGCTACTTAATTATATACTCGAGTATTTATTTAAAATATAAAGTTAAGAAATATAATCGCTCTCTCTTTATAAGTAGAATTATATATATAAAATAGTATCTATTACTTAAGATTAAAATAATTATTATCTATTTTTTATAATCTAATATTATAATAATTAATATTAAATAATATCTTCGAGTTAAGCTATTCGCGTATTATATATTAATATTATATTCGAAATATTTTTTAATTATTAAATATACTTCGTTAATAAATAGTATATCGCGAGAGTATAAGAAGTTATTTTTAATTATTAAATTTAAGACGTAGTAATAGATCTAGATCTTAGCTTCTTTTTTTATAATAATTAATATTATTTCTAAAATCGCTATATCTGATCTACTATATACGCGTTATATATTTTATTAAAGATTTTTAATTATAATATAAATTAACTAAGTATATTAATTCTTATATATTTAAAAGAGATAAGTTTTATTTAATATTAAAATAATAAAAACGATGATAAAGCTATTAGATAGCTTATTCTATATTTCTTATTATTAATTCGCGATATATATCTCGCTATAGACTCTCGTTTTATTAGTATTTCTTTAGTATATAAATCGATAATATAGACTTATATTAAAAGATTTATATACTAGAAACACTTTAATAATACTTATAATATTAAAGTAAATAATATAATATATCTTCAATTTTAATTTAAGTTCGAAGTTATAAATTTTAAAAGACTAGTTAATTTAGCTATCGTTGATATTATCGCTATATATATTCTATATTTTATATCTTAATAATTTCGCGTTATTAAAGCTATAGCCATCTTAAAATCGCTATAAATAAACGTTACGAAAGAATTTATTAATATTATTATTAAAGAGTCTCGATTTAAAGAATTATAGCGCTAGCGTATAATCTTTTTAAGATTTAAATAAATTTTAAAAATTATTTATATTAAATATCGACTCGATATTTAACTTAGTTTAATAATTAAATATCGATTTTATTTAATTAAGAGACTTCGATTTAAATTATAATTTTATTAATCTTTTAATATTTTACTCTTTCGGATATAATTCTATAAAGTTAACTATTAAAGATGAAATTATAATATTATAATTTAAGTCTATTATAGAGATAGAGGATATTATTATCTTATTATCTAGATTTATTATTTATATCGTATTTATTTTCTCTTTCTCTATCTTCTACTCATTTAATTACTATTATAATATCGAATTTATAATTATATTATCTTCGAGTAAATATATATCTTCTTCTCTTACGATAATTAGAGTTATTAGATTATTAATATTATTAACTATATCGCGGTCTATAATATCGAAAAACGCGTATAAAAGAATTAATTTTCGCTTTTTATAACCTCGTAGATATCTAATAAATTTACTATTATTTTTATATTATTTTTTATAAAAGCGATATACTCGATATATATTCTCTAATCTATTATTAATTAATTATAAGATATATATTTTTTAGTAATTAATAATATATTAACGCCTTAGCGAATATATATTATTACTTTAATCTTACTTATCGCGAAATCTAATTTTAACTTTATATTCTTTATAATTATATAAAAGATATTTATAAATTTATATATAAAAAATATCTTATATTAATAGATATTTATAAAAAGAAAGAGTCTATAACGAGCTATTTAGAAGAGAAATACTTTTATTACTTTTAAATATTTCTTTATATTTAATACGTATATAATTAAAGCGCTTTTATATATATAAAATTATATTTATATATTTACTTTAAAATAGTAAAGTCGTCTATAGAGTATATAATTTAGAGATATATATTTTATATAAAAAAAATCAATTTTATTTTAATTTAAACCGTTTAATTTAAATAGTAATATCTTTAAAAATAATTTTAAGTATTATAAAAGAAATATATTAAGTCTATTTATTATTATTTATAATATATAATTATTTTATTATATTTAGCTAGCTAATATATCTTTATATTAAGATAAAAGTCTTTTAAATATAAATAATCGAAGCTAAATAAATTATTAAGAGCTATATATATTTAAAGAGAAGATAATCTAATTAATCGATTTTTATAGATATAAAGAAGAAAGAAGATTAGTATATCTATTAAAAAAGGAACTCGATTATCTATTAATCGATTAAAGAGTAAATAAAAATTATATAGATATAGTATTTATTAGCTACTATATTTTAATATTATCTCTTATATTAAAGAGTTAAAACGAGTATTAATTTTCGAAATATTAATTATCGAAGTAATTATTACTATTTAAACTCTATTAAAGATTATTAGTTTTAAAATTATTAATAGAGAATAGATCTTAGAAAATCTATATTATTATTAAATAAATTTATATTCTTAGTAGATATAATAGCGAAATTTATACTTTTATTATTGATATACGCGTTATTAATTTCAACGCTAATTAAAACTTCTATCGAAGTTTTTATTAATAATTAATTAAAGTTAATTAAAGATATAATATACTAGTATTTAATTAAGGCTATTGAGATAGTTATTAATAAAGTTAACGCTAATTAAAGTTTACTTATAATTAATTAAAGTTAGTTAAAGATATAATATATATTTCGAGAAATAACGTTAAATATTCGACTCGAATTTTATAATCTTATTTAAATTTTTTTTTATTTTATATCTTACTTAATCTAATACGCGTTTTCTTATTACTATATTATATATATTATTATATTAATACTTATATTTTCTTTAAATAATATACTTATAATAGTAGCGTCTATTAAAATTAATTTCTATCTTAAAATTAATATCGTTAAATTAGATGTCGTTATAAATTAAGATAATATTTATAAAGAACTTCGATTTTTAGAGTTTATATTTAAAGTAATAAAAGAGAAGTTCTCGCGTTAATTAAGATATAAAGGCCTTTAGAAAAAGTCTATAAAATTATATAAGAAAAAGATTAATATTATTATAAGCGAGATTATTTAATTATTATTTATTTTTAATTATATAATCGCGTAAGACTCTAGCTTTCTTCTTAAATTTTTATATAAATTAATCTTATTAATTAATAAGATATTTATAAAATAAGAGAAGTAATTATTTAAGAGAGAATTAATAAAAATATAAAAAGATAAATATATAAAGATCTAGAAGCTCTTAATAATTAAGAGATTAGTAAATCTCTATTAATTTAATAGATTATTAATTAAAAATCTCTCTAATATTAATTCTCTTTAATTTATTATTATTAATAATCTAAATAAGTATAAACTCGTCTTTATTTAGAAGTTAATAAATAATTTAATAATAATTTCTTAATTCTAAGAGTAATTTAATCTTAAAATTCTTATTATCTATTTTTAATTAAAACGATTTTAAGGCGATATTAACGAAAATTCTATAATATTATCTTATCTAATCTATAGAGTAAATAATATAAATTTAATTATAAATAATAATAATAATTTATAAGAGATATATAAGTATTAAAAGTAAGTATATATATTTAAATAACGAATATTCTTATAGCGCGTAATTAAAGATTTATTAATCTTATTTTTTTATATTAATAATAAATATTAATATTAATTCTAATTTTAATTAAGATATTAGATATCGAAATTAATATCTTTAAAACTTCGCGAGATTTATTAATATATTTATATTCTTAATTTTAATAACTTTTTAAAATACTCGAGTATCTAGTTTTTTCTTCTATTAAGCGAAAGTAAGTCTCGAAGTTTCTAATCTCTCTTAGATTTACTAATATTCTATTTTAACCTAAATCTATTAAAACTTCGCTTTCTCCCTATTCTACTATTATTTTATCTTTAATCTTATTATCTAATTTACTTAATATCTATAAAAAAATAAAATAGATTCTTAATTTATTAATATTAGTTTAAATAAGAATAACTCTTAATTATAAATTTATCGCTATTTTTTATAAAAGAAGTTCGTTAATAATTTAATAGATAACGTTATTATATTTAAAACTTATAAGAGTAATAACGCGTTTTCGCTATAAAAGGAAAAGCGTTTAATAGTAGAAGATATTATATTAATAAAGCTCTTAATTAAATAAGATTACGCTCTTCGATTAGCTAACTCTTATAATATTAAGATTAATAAAATTATAAATTAAAGAAAGATATAAAATAATATAAAGATCGATAATAGAGATTTAATATTAAAATATATATTCGAGTATTATTTATTATTTATTTTTTATATTAATTAATATAATAAAAAGATAAAGTTTAATAAAAAAGAGAGATCTTAGTAATTTAATATAACTTAATAAATTATAAAGTAAGTCTTATAGCTTAATTATAATAATATAAGTATTAATAATATTTAAATATTTAGAGACTTAGATTATATTTTAGATTCGCGAAAAATATTAATTTTTATTATATTAAAGATTTATTAACTCTATAATTTAATATAATAACGTTTTTAAATAAATATTTATAAAAAAGCTATTAATATAAATAAATCTAGTTTTAATAAGATAAATATATTTAATTCTTTTATTTAACTCGCTAATATAAATATTTCTTTAGACTTTAATACTATTAATAAGTTAAATATTTAAATAATAACTTACTCTATAATTTAATATTCTCGAAGAGTATTAAGATATTACTATTATCGAAATTTTTAAAAAGTCTTTCTTCGCGGATAAATATTTTATATTAAGATTTATTCAAAAGAATTAATAATTCTAATATTCTTCGATTAAGATATTTAATATTATTTATTTATATAAAGATGAAGCGAATTATATAGCTTAAATAATATTTAAAATAAGATTCTTTCTTATTATCGTTCTAGTAAAGACTTTTGTAAATTAATTTATAAAAATTACTAAGCTTATAAATCTTAATAACTACGACGTTATATAACTTTATATATTTTATATATATAAATTAACTCGATATTATAGAGTTAGCGCTAAGCCTTTAATCTCTATAAATATTAAATTATTTAAATATATAATTAACGATTAAGCTTAATCTAAATAAGAGAGATTCTTAATTCTAATAATTCTCGAGTTATATAAGAATTATATAAAAGTTATAATTAAAGATAAAGAGAAATTCGATTATAACTTCGCTATCGACTAGATTTATATTAATAAGTTTTATAATACGAAATTAGATATTATCTTAACTCTTATATTAATTAATATCTATAAAATAGAGTAATCTAGAATTATAATTAATAATCTTATAAGTATATAAAAATTATATAAAAAGAGGCGAGTATATTATAATAGACTAGCGAAGAAGTATAAATACTATCTACTATTTATATATAAATACTTAATTATATTATAAATTAAATTCTTTATAAATATAATAGCGATAATTCTCTTAATAAAGTAATTATAATAGAGAATAAATCTCGTTATATCGATAATAATAGAGAAAGTATATTATAAGATTAAAAAGTAAATAAAGAATATAAAAGCTCGCTTACGTAGTCTATCGAATAAGGAGTTAAAGAGAAATATTAATAAAATATAGATAATTCTAAATAAATTAATAATTAAATAAATAGCGAAGATAAGAATTATTAATAGCGATATTTTATTTATTAAACTTTTACTATATAAGATAAGAAAGATTATTTATATATTAAATAAGAATTAGAGAAAGATATTATAGAATATTAATCGAATTATCTAGAATTAAATTAAAGCGAAGTATTTTATATAATATAAAAAGGCTATAATCTAAGATTATAATATCTTTAATCTTATCTATAACTTATACTTTAATAGAGTTTATAAGCTTTAAATAGTAATAGTAATTTTAAATATTCTCGATTTTTTTAAATAATATTAACTAAAGCTAATTAATTCTAAGTATTAAAATAATAAAAACTATTATAAAATAAGATAATAGCGATTAAACTTTATAAAGCTAGATAATAAGAAAAATAATTAACTTTAATATCTAGAATATAGTATTTATAATTACTATCTAGATAAGCTAATATAAGATATTTCTAAGCTTATCGCCTTAAAGTAACTAATTAATACTCTCGAGAAGAATATATATAAATATATTAAAAAATTAATTATTTTTATAAGTTTCTCTATTATTAGTCTTATTATTAGTTTAATATATTTTTCTTTTTTATTTAATTAATTTTAAGTAATACTAATAAACTCGTAGTAACTTAAATAAGAGTATTCGAATTATAAAACTCTCTAATACTCCTCGGCGATTTTTTTTAAAAATTGTAATAATATAGTAATACGGCCTTTCGAGAATAATAACGAATCTCGCTTTCTAATCTCTATTAAACGTCTTATAAATATAGATATAATTTTAATAAGATTCTTTTACTCTATAAATCTAGATATCGATTAAGAGAAATAATAGAATATTTAAGTAGATAGTAGAATAGTACGACTATTATAGAAAAATAAAAAGATTTATAATTATTATTTAATATTAAATAACTCGAATAGCTTAAATAATAAGATATTAAATTAAAATATATAAAGAGAGATAATTTAATTTTAGATATATAATAATATTAAGAATAAAAATAATAATATTAAAAATATAAATAACGCGAATATATAGATAGCTTAGATATCGCTTATTCGATTTCGATACTACTATTATATTTAATATTTAAATTAAATAAGCGATATATTCGAGTTAATTAATAGTAATAATAGACTTAATATTTAACTTTTATTAAATATCTATAATTTTTTTAATTATAATTTTTAATTATTAATATAATCTCTAATCTAGCTTCTAAATAGTATAAATTATAATTAAATATTTAAATTAAATAGACGATTTAAATAGTCGATAAATTATCGAATCGAAGTTAAATAGTTAATTATCGCGTTAGTTATTAGCGTTTATAATATTATATTCTACTATTTTCCCTTTATAATTTATTATTTAATATTTATTTATTTATATCGTTATCTATATTACACTCTAATATTAATTATTATTAGCGAGTATATAATAATTAATTAATATCGCCTAAAAAGTAGTTACTTATTTATTTATAAATACTATTAAAAATTTAAATTAAATATTATATCTTTCTTCTATTTTTCTATTTATTTATATCTTACTATAGATCTTAATTATATCTTTATATACTATTTATCTTACTATGCGTTTTCCTATAATTATTTACTTATTTATTATCATATTATACTTTTTATAATTATTTTATTAATTACGTTTAGAGTAGATAAGAGCTATATCTATCGAATTTAATTTTTATATTAAATTCGATATCGCGAAGTTAGGCGTTTTAATAAACTATAAGAATATTTATAAAAGACTTCGCTTTTTATTATTTATATTTAAAGTTATAAAAGAGAAGTTCTCGCGTTAATTATAATAGAATAATTTTTAAAAAAAGTTTATAAAATAGTAGAAGGGAAAGATTAATATTATTATTAGCGAGATTATTTAATTACTATCTATTTCTAATTACGTAATTATCTAAAACTTAAATTTCTTTCTTAAAGATTTAAATAAATTACTCTTATTAATTAATAAGATATTTATTAAATAAGAAAAGCGAGCGCTTAAAAGAGAATTTATAAAAATGCTAGATATAGAATATATAAAGATTTAGAAGTTTTTAATAATTAAGAAAATAATAAACTTTTATTAATTTAATAAATTATTTATCGAAGAGTTCTTTAATATTTAATCTTTACGATTTATTATTATTAATAATCTAAGCGAGTATAAGCTTATCTTTATTTAAAAGTTAATAGAAGATTTAGTAATAATCTTTTAATTATAAGAGTAAATTAGTTATAAAGCTCTTCTTACTTATTTTCGCTTAAAATATTTTTAAGATAATATTAATAAAATTTCTAAGATACTATTTTATCTAATTTATAAATTTAATAATATAAGCTTAACTATTAATAATAATAATAATCTCTAAAAGATATATAAGTATTAAAAATGATTATAAATATCTAAATAGCGAATATTCTTATAGCGCGTAATTAAAGATTTATTTATCTCGCTTTTTTATATTAATAATAAATATTAATATTAATTCTAGCTTTAATTAAGATATTAAATATCGAAATTAATATCTTCGAAATTACGCGAGATTTATTAATACGCCTATATTTTTAATTTTAATAACTTTTTATAATATTTAAGTATTTAGTCTTTTCTTCTATTAAGTTAAAGTAAATCTTAAAGTTTTTAATCTCTTCTAATTTTTATAATACTCTATTTTAATTTAATTTTATCGAAATTTTATTTTCTCTCTATTCTATTATCGCTTAACTTTTAATTTTATTATTTAATTTATTTAATATTTATAAAGAAAATAAAATAGATTTTCGACTTATTAATATTAATTTAAATAAGAATAACTTTTAATTATAAGTCTATCGCTATTTTTTATAAAAGAAGTTCGTTAATAATTTAATAGATAATATTATTATATTTAAAACTTATAAGAGTAATAACGCGCTTTTATTATAAGAGAAAAGATATTTAATAATAGAAGATATTATATTAGTAAAGCTCTTAATTAAATAAAATTATATCTTTTAATTAATTAATTTTTATAATATTAAGATTAATAAGATTATAAATTAAAGAAAGATATAGAATAATATAAAGGTCGATAATAGAGATCTAATATTAGAGTATATATTTAAATATTATTAATTATCTACTCTTTATATTAATTAATCTAATAAAAAGATTAAGTTTAATAAAAAAGAGAGATTATAATAATTAAATTAGACTTAAAAAATTATAGAGTAAGTTTTATAACTTAATTATAATAATAGAAATATTAAAAATACTTATATTTTTAAAGATTTAGATTATATTTTAGATTCGTAAAAGATATTAATTTTTATTATATTAAAGATTTATTAACTCTATAATTTAATATAATAATATTTTTAAGTAAATATCTATAAAGAAGCTATTAATGCGGATAAGCTTAATTTTAATAAAATAAATATATTTAATTCTTTTATTTAACTCGCTAATATAAATATTTTTTTAGACTTTAATATTATTAATAAGTTAAATATTTAAATAATAACTTACTCTACGATTTAATATTTTTAAAGAATATTAAAATATTACTATCGTCGAAGTTTTTAAGAAATCTCTCTTCGCGAGTAAATATCTTATATTATAATTTATTTAAAAGAATCGATAGTTCTAATATTCTTTAATCGAGATATTTAATATTATATATCTATATAAAGATAAAGTTAATTATATAATCTAAATAATATTTAAATTAAAATTCTTCTTAATAATTATTTTAGCTAAAATTTTCGCGAATTAATTTATTAAAATTATTAAGTTAATAAATTTTAAAGATTATAATATAATATAATTTCGCGTCTTTTATATATATAAATTAATTTAATATTATAATATTAGTTTAAAGTCTTTAATCTCTATAAATATTAAATTACTTAAATATATAATTAACGATAAAGCTTAATCTAGATAAGAGAGATTCTTAATCTTAATAATACTTAAATTCTATAAGAATTATATTTAAGCTAAAATAAAAGATTTATTTATATATAACTTCGCTATTAAGTAGATCTATATCGATAAGTACTATAATATAAAGTTAAATATTTTCTTAATATCTATATTAATTATCGTCTATAAAATAAAGTAATCTAAAATTATTATTAAAGATTTCGCTTATATATAAAACTCGAATAAGAAGAAGTAAATATATCGTAATAGAATAGCGAAGAAATTTAAGTATTATTTATTATTCGTTTATAAATATTTAGCTATATTATAAATTATATTCTTTATTAATATAGCGATAATAGTTTTATTAATTAAGTAGTTATAGTAAAAGATAAATATCGTTTTATCTAAGATAATAGAGAAGAAATATTATAATATTAAAAAGCGTATAGAGAATATAAAGTCTTATTTACGCGCTTTATCGAATAAGAAGTTAAAGAGAAATATTAATAAAATATAGATAATTCTAAATAAGCTAATAATTAAATAAATAATAAAATTAAGAATTATCGATAGCGACGCTTTACTTATAAAGCTTTTATTTTATAAGATAAAAAAGATTATCTACTTATTAAGCGATAATTAAAAAAAAATTCTTTAAGATACTAATTAGACTATTTAAGATTAAGTTAAAGTTGAATATCTTATATAATATAATAAGACCTAAAGCTAAGAGTATAATCTATCTAAATTTATATACGAGTTATACTTTAATAAGGTTTATAAACTACGCGCTATAACTGTTATTTCTAATATTCTTAAATTTTTTAAGATATATTAATTAAAGTTAATTAATATTAAATATTATAATAATAAGAATTATTATAAGTCTAAATAATAGTAATTAGTTTTCTAAGCTAGATAGTATAAAGAAGAATTAACTATAGTATTTATAAGATAATATATATAATTACTATCTATATAACTTAATAAAAGATATTTCTAAGCTTATTATATTAAAATAGCTAATTAATACTCTCGATAAAGATATTTATAAATATTCTAAAAAGTTAATAATATTTATAAGTTTCTTCGTAATTAGTCTAATTATTATTCTAATATAATCTTCTTCTCTACTCTATTAATCTTAAATAATATTAATAGACTTATAATAATTTAAATAAGAGTATTTAGATAATAAAACTCTCTAATACTCTTTAGCTATTTAATTTAAAAATCGCGATAATCTAATAATATAATCTTTTAAGAATAATAATAAATCTCGCTTTTTTATTTTAATTAAGCGCTTTATAGATATAGATATAACGTTAATAAAAGCTTTTCGCTTTATTAATCTAGATATTAATTAAAAAAAGTAATAAAATATTTAAATAGATAAGAGAGTAATATAATTATTATAGAAAAATAAAAAGATATATAACTACTACTTGATATTAAATAATCTAAAAAGCCTCGATAATAAGATTTTAAATAGAAATATATAAAGAGAGATAATTCGTTTTTAAATATATAATAATACTATATTATCTTTTTAGATATACTATTTATAAATATACTCGATTATTCTAAAGCTTCTATACTATTTTAATATATAATTATAATTTAATATTAAATAACTTATAAGATCTAGATAAAAAGATTTTAAATAAGAAGATTAAATAAAAGATATTTAACTTAAGAGTTAATATTTATAATAAATATAAGAATAACGATATAAGTAAAGAAGTAAAAGATAAAATAATTTAGATATACAATAGATAGGGGGATTAAGAAAGATATATATTATTCTTAAATAGATATTTTAAATATCTAAATAATATATAATATAATCTAACTTCGTATTATATTATCTAATTTTAACTATTTAACTTAACTATTAATTAATTCTCTAAATAGATAGAATAAATAATATAATAAGATTTATTAAATAAATATTAGCTTATAAGGCCTATTTCTAAATTAAAATCTCTATTAATTCTATAATATTCTTTCTAATATATCCTCCTCTAAAATTATTCTACTTCTTTTAGAATTCTATAATTTAATTAATTTTAGATATAAAATATAGGTTTCTATAAGTTAGCGTCGTATTATCTTTATCTATTCTATCTAAATTATTTTATATTAATATTAATTTAAGAATCTAAATAATATTAATTATCTCGCGCGACTTAATAATAGAAGAGTCTAATTATAAAAAAATCTACTTCTTTTTAAAATAAGAGATAAAAAAGAGATATCTAATTAAGAGCGCGCTTAATATTCTTTATAATTAAATAAAACTCGGCGAAGCCTTTAAGTAATTAGAGAACGTCTTTTTAAGAGTCTTTATATCTAGTATTCTAAGAGAATAATTAAATAATTACGAATTAAATATAATTATAAAAATTAATTATATATATATATAGACTTATAAATATAGACGATTAAACGAATAATCTATCTCTATTAATAATATTAATTTTATATTATAATTATATATCTTTAATCGAGCTAGTTTTTATATATATTTAAAAAGAATTATAACTAATATACTAATATCGCCTCTTAATATTATTAAGATTTAAATACTAATTCGCGTTATAATAAATAATATCGATTTCGATATATTTATAAATATATTAAAAGAAGATAAAGTATATAATATTATAATAGATCGAATTATATATTATATCGATAATAAAGATATTAAGATTAATTATTCTCGAAAGTTTAAGATAATTATATTATCGATATATAAGTAAAGCTAGAATTTTATATTCTTTATAATTAAAGAATATTAGATAGATAAATATTTATTTTTTATATATATCTACTATTACTAATACGCGAAGAGATTATTTATTTTAAAAAAAGAAAAAGATAATAAAGATATTAAGAGAAATATATAAAGCGATATAATAGCTTAAATTAATTATTCTTACTATTAATAAAAGAATTCGAAGTTATAATATATATATATATAAGAAATAATTAGATATTTATATTATAATCATTATATTTTTTAGAGCTTAATTAATTTCGAGAAATTCTATAATATAAAGAATTTATCTTATTAAAATAATCTATAATCTCTACTTTCTCTAAATATCTTTTTATACTTTATATAATATAGAATCTTTATTTTTAATATAGCTAACGTCTCGCGTTATTTAATAATATTAAACTTAAATAATTTCTAGAAAATCCGCTAATATAAGTTTTCTTTATAGACTATATTCTAATAAGCTTCAATTAAAAAAAATATATAATCTTTATTAAATAGAGAGAGATAATATAAAAGGCGTTAAAGCTAATATTTAATCTCTATATCTTATTAATAGAGATTATAAAAAAACGATATTAATTATAGTAGAAATATACTATTATATATAAAATAGCTTTAAATCGCTAAAAAGAATTATACGTTATTTTTAATAGTTATAAAGTTTATAATAATATCGTTATCGATAATTACGTAAATTATAACTTTATATATAACGCCATCTAGAAGATAAAATATATTATCGATATATCGAAATAATCGTTATCGATAAGTATTTATACTAGAAGATCTATAATTATATATATTAAAATAGATATTATTTATAGAAAAATATTTAAGAATAAAAAAGTAAATAAGAAAGTGTAATTAGAGTAATAATATTTAATAATAAATAATAATTAACTTAACGTTAATTATTAATAAAAAATTTATTTAATTTAAATAGAGATTATTAATAAAAATATTATTTAATTTAAATAGAGTATTTAAGTTAAATAGATAGTTAAATTTAAATAGAAATTTAACGCGCTTTAATTTAAATAAGTTAAAAACGCGTTAATTAATAGCCCCTCTTTTTAAATTAATAACTTCTCTTTACTCTTTTATTTTTTTATCTATTTAAATATATTTACTTTTATATTTTATTTATTATTATCTTTAGCGTTTAATATTAATTTTATTCTAACTTTTAATAACGATAAAAGATTTATAATACTTCGTATTCTATTAAATAAGTTTATTATATTTAAATTATAGAGATTATAAGAACTTTAAGATAGAATATAAAAAAGAGAATAGTAATAAAGAGAGCTAAAAACGCTAGAAGAGAGAAGAAAGTTAAAAAGATAAGAAATATAAATTATAATCTACTTATTCGCGAAGATATTATTAATTATATATTAATAAAAAGTAAATAAAATAAAGAAAATTAATAAGAGAAAAAGATATATTAAAAAATATAAATAAATAGATCTTAAATTATTTAAATATTATAGAATATATAAGTCTAAAAAGGATATATATATAGTACTTAATTATAATAATAATAAATTTTTAAACGACTTTATTAGTTTATAGAAGATAAAGAAATTATTAATAATTATAATTATTATATATAATAAAGCTCTTCTTAATATTAATAATACTCTCTTAATTTTATATACTATTATAAATAGTAAAAAAGATTCTTCTTTTAAAATTAAAGATAAAGGCGAAAATTATAAACTCGATATATTTTTATTTAATTTATATCTTCTATTAAGCTAATATCTTAATAAAAAGCGATAAAAAAACTTTTATTTAAATCTTAATTAAGTATTAAAATTATTAAATTTAAAATAAAGAGTAGTAATATTAATTATTAATTAATTAATTCTAGAATTAAATAATATTAATATAAACTAGCTAATATGAACTATAGAATTTAAAGTAGTTCTTATTAGCGACGAAGAATTAGAATTAACGAGACGAAGTAAGAATATACTATACGACTAAATATCTAAGTTGATAAATATATACTAAGTTGAGATAGAAAATAATCTATCGAGAGAAGTCGCCTTTATAATAACGAAGCTAAAACACTTCGTATAGAGCTTCGATATAAGAATAAGTATATATTCTAAGTATAGTAAAATAATAACTAAATCGCTATAGATAATTCGATATTAAAAAGTATTACGCTAAATAGAGTCGTTAGACGCTATTATATTAAAGCCGCGTTACTAATATATAGCTCGTTTAAGCTCTCTATCGATACGTCTATTAAATAAGATAAGAGAATTTAAAGCTTTATTAATATTTTTAATAATATTAAATTATATATTATTAATAGATTAGAATAAAGAAAGATATATAAATTATATTTTATAAGATAGCTTAAATAAAGATAATCGTTAAATTACGCTTTAAAATAATTTAATATAACGAGAAAGGCGCGATTATAATATTAAGAAAGAGTATCTTAATATATTTAAGATAATAAGAATTATCTTATTTATAATAATTATAATTAATAAAGATTTTAAATATCTAAGTCTTTAAGAGTTAAGTCTCTAGTTAAAGTATTATATTAATATACTTAATTAAGTAATAATTAAAATATAAAGAAATTAGAGATAATAACTTTATAAGAATACTCGATCTATATAAAGTATTAATAATTAATCTATATATTTTAAGGTGAGAAAGATATTAATATCTCTAATTAATTATTACTATTAATACTTTAAACTCTTTCTAATAAAAATATAGCTTTTTAACTATATAGGCGATTTTCATTTAACTCTAATAAAGAAAATTCGGGATATTATTTAATCTTATCTTAAGATTTATATAACATTATTACTCGAAAATCTAAAGATAATAATTAGTAATTTATTAATTAATCTTTAATTTACGCGTTAAGATCTATAAAATAAATAAAATATAATATATTTTATAAAATTTAGATTAATTAACTTTTCTAATTAATAGTCTTTAGAATAAGAAATACTTCTTATTTTAATTAATAGTTATATTATTATATAAAATTTTCTTCTATAATAAGAGAGTATTTTTTAAATTTAGATAAAGAAGTAAGTATTTTTAATTACTCTTATTTAATAATATTATAATTTTTATAATAATCGCTTTTTATTATAATCTAAAGAATTATAATTCTAGATATTTTTATATTAAAAGATAAGATAATAAGAAAGTCGAAGATAAACTCTTTACTATTATTTTATTACTCGTATAATTATAATACTTTTTAGAAATATATAAGTATATTAAGAAGTTCTAAAGAGATATAAGATAATAGAAAAGATTTATTATATATTATATATTATAATAGCGTATTTTAAAGATATATTTTAAATTAATAAGAAAGATATAGAAATCTTCTAAATTAAATAATTTATATAAGAATTCGCTAAATAATATTATCGAGAAATCGAGTTTTATAAGCGTTTTAAGAGAAGTTATATTAAGATTCGCTAATATTAAATTATTTAAAAGATTAAATTTAAGCTTATTTAAAGATAATAAGAGAATCTCGCGAGTTATTAAGAAATAATCGATATATAAAATAATTAAATAAAAAGAAATCGATTTAATAAATAATAATTAAAACTTAAATCTCTTTAAGCTTAAAGTATAAATACTTCGTATCTCGATAAGTAGAGAGAATAAGTAAAAAAGGCTAAACTTTAATATATTATCTATAGCTTTACTATAGCGAATAAGAAAAGAGGCGACTTACGAAGAGAATAAGTATTTATAAATTAATAAAGTTATATTAGATAGAGAGAAAAAATATAAAGAATATATAGTGTAATAAATAGAATAGAAAGGGTTAATCTCTTTATCTATTAGGCGAATTAAATAAGAATTAATAAAGGATTAAATATCGCTATAGCGCTTGAAATTCTAATTATTTAAAAATCTATATTTTAGAGATTATAAATATTATTAATATTATAATAAAATATCGCGATAAATTTTAAATCGATAACTTTTATTAGATATCTAGAGATATTAAGTTTAATTCGAATTAAATACTCTAGAGACATTATTATAATTGACGATATCGTTTAATTTAAATATACTATAAATACTAATATTACTAGCGAGATTAATTAATCTAGAATTTTTATAGATATTATTATAATTAATAATACTATTTAACTCGAATAATCTCGAAAATCTTTTTAATATATATTTAATTAATCGAATTAAACTTTTAATAAATATTATTATTATTAATAATATTATCTAACTCGAATAATCTAGAAAATCTATCTTACGTATAGTTCCTCGAATTTTTAAATATATACTATTAAATTAATAGCTTATAGTCGCTCTAAAATCTAGCTAACTTAAATAAATACTATCTTAACTTACTAAACGCGAAGTTTACTATATTTAATTACTAAATTGATGGAAAGAATTAAATATAAATAAAGTCTACTTAATAGACTAAATCGTGCTAAATCGTGCTTATGGTGCGGACCCGGCGGAAATCGTGCGGAAAGGAACTTTTCAGATTTGCAGATGACGAATTATGGAAGGTCTTCTTCTTCAAGGTCTTCTTCTTCAAGGTCTTCTTCTTCAAGGTCTTCTTCTTCAAGGTCTTCTTCTTCAAGGTCTTCTTCTTCAAGGTCTTCTTCTTCAAGGTCTTCTTCTTCAAGGTCTTCTTCTTCAAGGTCTTCTTCTTCAAGGTCTTCTTCTTCAAGGTCTTCTTCTTCAAGGTCTTCTTCTTCAAGGTCTTCTTCTTCAAGGTCTTCTTCTTCTTCTCCCTCATGATCGGAAGGTCATTGACCAGCGACTTGGGTTCCTGGCTGTCACCCTCGTACCATGATTCGTCGAGTACTCATCCCAGGCCAATGCTTCCGCCACGGCTGGAATCAAAATCCAGCATTTTGTGCCAAAATTTCCTGGAGGCTGGTCTCCTCTCGATGAAAGCTAGAGTTCTTACGCCATGGGTGGGAATATCAAAGGCTGGTGTTGACGCCAGGTCCCTTCTATAGAGGACGGTACCATTGGTTCTTCGCAATATGGGCAGGGGTGGGCCACTACACCGTTGGCAACAATCAGACCAAGATTGTAGAGGAGTTAGCCGGATTCTTTTATGAGTGAGCCCCACGTGGATGCGCGACTTTGTAAGGCTGAAAATTGATGACTAATGGTACCTTGCATCATTAGCCTTGAGCGCGCGCTGGAGAAACAACGCGCTTCAATTATCTTTCTCGTGTCTCTTTGTTCCTTCACTTGATCAACCATCCACAATTTCGGGCAATACTTTTGTTTGCCATAGCTGCACACCGATAACATACTCTACTGCAACATATTTTACACAATGGCAACCCAGATCACGCCATCAAAGCAGGTATGACTGCATCGCCACCGCACAAATCTCCAACTTGCTGTCCATCCAATGCTAACAGAACACGACACAGGCATCTTCTGGACTGGAGAACCTCAAGATGGGTGACTCGCCTGCAAAGAAGCTCAAGTTCGAGCCCGTCGACAAGGAGAATGTTCCAGTCAACATCCCCGCTCCTGTGATGGACGACCTTGAGCTCAAGAAGCCCCTCGTCGAAGTCTATGATGCCAAGAAGGAAGTGACGCCAACTGTTGCACCTACGATCAAACCAGAGGAGGCAGACGAGCCTCTGCTACAAGAAAACCCTCATCGCTTCGTGCTCTTTCCTATTAAATATCATGAGGTGCGTGTTTACCACACGCGACACTCGTAAAGTGCCTTCAGTTGTCTTTAGCTTACATCTATTATCAACATAGATATGGCAAATGTACAAGAAAGCCGAAGCCTCCTTTTGGACCGCCGAAGAAATTGACCTCTCCAAAGACCTCCACGACTGGAACAACCGACTGAACGACGATGAGCGCTACTTCATCTCCCACGTCCTCGCCTTCTTCGCTGCTTCAGACGGAATCGTCAACGAGAACCTCGTCGAGCGTTTCAGCGGTGAAGTTCAAATACCAGAAGCACGTTGCTTCTACGGTTTTCAGATCATGATGGAGAACATCCACTCCGAGACATACTCCCTGCTCATCGACACATACATCAAGGAGCAGAAGCAGCGCACATATCTGTTCGATGCCATAGACACCAGTAAGCCCACCATCTTCCAAGCCTCGATACACGTATCCGAATCACTAACGCGTTCCACAGTCCCCTGCATCCGCAAAAAAGCCGACTGGGCCCTAAAGTGGATATCCGACAAAAACTCCACCTTCGCCCAACGACTCATCGCCTTCGCCGCCGTCGAAGGCATCTTCTTCAGCGGCTCCTTCGCCTCCATCTTCTGGCTCAAGAAACGCGGTCTGATGCCCGGTCTCACCTTCTCAAACGAACTCATCTCCCGCGACGAGGGCATGCACACCGATTTCGCCTGCTTGCTCTTCTCACACTTGAACAACCGCCCAAGCAAGCAGGCCGTGCAAGACGTGATTACCGAGGCCGTGGCCATCGAGCAGGAGTTCTTGACCGAGGCACTGCCGTGCGCGCTGTTGGGCATGAACGCCAACCTCATGAAACAATACATCGAATTCGTCGCCGATCGCCTCCTCCTCGCCCTCGGCAACCAGAAATACTACAAAGCGACCAACCCATTCGACTTCATGGAATCCATCTCGCTCGCCGGCAAGACCAACTTCTTCGAAAAACGCGTCGGCGACTACCAGAAAGCCGGCGTGATGGCCAGCGCGAACAAGAAGGAGGTTGTCGAGGGACAAGAGGAGAAGAAGAATGAGAATGGCGGGGACTTCAACTTTGATGAAGAGTTCTGAACGGGGCCATTCGAAACGCCCCACGTCCTTTGCTTCCGACTGTACATTATCCTTCACTCACCACCTGCTCTGATTGGGTTTCTTTTGTTCCATACGTGCACGACATTTGCTGGCGTTGGGCGCGGTATGAGGCGATGCATTGTTGGAAAGAGGGGAATAGCATACACAGGATAGTCAGTGAATCAAAAGGCGCTGCACACTCCGTTTTCCTGGTTGCAAACGTGAAATCATCAGCATTATCCCACCTGACGGCTTAAGTCTTGATTCAAGTCTCACAATTCACCAACGTGTAGACGTATTATGCTCTTCACTCATTGGTTATATATCAGCAATGATTTATATCCTCAAAATATACTCATGAAGTAGAACGCTATCTGCGGAAAGACTTCAACGATTCTCAGCCACCTTGCTCTTCAATCCTTGCAAATCTGATCCTACAAGACATGCCGCAACGTGTCGTCGCCATATCTATATCCTATTGACACCGGAAAAGATACGTACAATCATCCGCTCATACGTTGCTTGCCGCCGGAAATCGAACTTGCTATGTTTGTAAAGTACATCCCTTGAGAAGAGAACAAAAGTGGGTATATGGAGATTTTATTACTGCGATTGGTGTGTAGAATATGCGTGCCTGAGAGCTGTACGGTTATCGTTGTTAGAAGGGCTGTGAGGTATATCGATGGCCGGTACATACCTTTCAAGACTCCCGCTTGGCCCTGAAGATGCTCACAGGCGCATTGCAATGTACTGCCATCCTTGAAGTCGAGGACAACACTGTTGGGTAACTCCTGTCGGTCTTGATCTGGTATATATGGAGCACGGAAATCGGAAAGGGGATATCGTTTGGTGATGATCTTTGAATTCTGCCGTGAGTATCAGTAAAAGTATCCAAGGAGTGTATTTAGGGGGTGCCGCTAACGTTATCTGATTTGGATGCTGAAAGGACGAGAACGCCGTGCGCATCGATGAGCATGTGTCGTCTCTTCCAAAGCTAGAGAACATGTTAGTCAAGGTGAGCAAGAAATCCAAAGCAGAGCTTACCAAGTTGTCAGGGAATTGGACGTTCACATCTCCAACATCCACAGAAGTGGAAGGTGCCTCTTGGACGGGCTCTTGACGCTCAATTATAGGGGCTTCCTTCGGACCAGGACTAAGTGCATGGGCAATACTTCTCCGAGACATGGATGAGATGCTCGACATGCGCTTCAACAACCGACTCCGCCTCGAGTCTTTCTTCTCATCTTGAGTACCATCCAGACTGGCCACGCCGCTTAGAGAAGAATCGCTGATTGTGCGTGGCAGCTCGACTTCGCTCCCTGCACGACTCGACTTAGAGCGAATACTGGCAAAGGAGTCTCGTCGTGTGGTCTGCGGAGGCTCGAGCTTTTGCTCATTGCTTGAAGAGGATCCTGAGCGCGTGGAAGAGTATCGGCCAAACCTAGGCCTCGGCGGCTTTAGAGGCGAAAGCGGTGGAGGTCCCATGCTTTTGTGCTCTGCAGGTGGTGGACTCTTTTGGCGCTCCCGTTGGAGAGGCCTTTCTTCAACGTCCAGGTGACGTGGCTCAGACGGGTTAGATGGAATTTCAGGCGACTTGTCCCTTACTTCACGAACGATTGGGGCGGTCACTGATTTGATCGAACGCGAGTAATCAGCTTTGTTCGCGTGATTGAATAGACTCGAGTTGAAGGGTTCTGGAGATGGTGAAGGCGAAGGATATGCTGTACTAGGACGACTTTTATTGATGTTGCTGTTCTTATAGTCCGAATCACCCGAGGGAGTCCGGAGTGAAGTCTTGCGCAAACCAAGGAAAGTAGATGTATTAGGAGCTAGGTTTGGCGATATAGGGCTTGTTGGGCGAGTTGAAAGTTGCTCAAGTGCTTTAATCCGTTGCGAGATACTTGATGACACGCCAATCTTCTTGGAGATTGGTACCTGTGACTGCTGCAAATCAGGACGTGGCGCATGCTGCGCCGAGAATGATCTAGACGTCGATCGAGGTGTCGGCAGTCGCAGTGAAGAGAAAACTTCTTCGTCCTTGGCGGAGTTATCAACAGGTGTCGATACGCTTCGAGAACCCCGAGCAGATCCGTTCAATCTTTGCTCACTCTCAGATCTTGAAAACACAGGCTTGATAGGAGATTTCGAAACAGAGACAGGCTTGGCTTCTTGCACCGTAGCGCTTTTGAGCTCCTCCATGAAGGAATCATCTGAGAGGAAAGGGTCGTCCGATTGATCTGGGCTGGACACTCGTTTGATGGGATTGATCACCCCTTGGCTCCGGAATTGCCTCTCTGTCTGCCTTTCGCCCACACCATTTGAGGTTGAAGGCTGTTTACTCGAGTGGTTGCTATCCTGGGACGGTTCTTTAGACTGTTGTCTTGTGGCTTTTGATTCGCCATCAATATCAAGAGGATGCGTATTAGCTTGCTCTAGGAATAGAGCTCGTTGGGGGCTGAGACTGATTTCTTCATCCTCATCAATGGGCGGTAGTGGGACTTCGTGAGCATCGACACTATTGGAGGGAACAGTAATGGATTTGGAGGAGGGAGACCGTGTTACGAGCAAGGGTTTGAGGATGTCATTCTGGGCTTCGCGAAGCACGAGTTCGTCGGAGCTCCGGGCTGGGTGCTCAAGTGACTGGCTATGGCCTTTTTCGGATTGAGTTTGCAAGACTGGCATGTGATCATCCGTATTCGGAGTAGAGCAAACCCTCTTGTCGTGTTCTAGAGATTGGCTTTGTAGAATGTCTTCATGCTCAGATACTTCTCCTGTGTAGGCTGCCTTGTCATGGACTGCTAGCGGTTCGCTTTGCTGGAAGCCCTTGTTCTCATCGATTTCTGCCGTAGACATAATTCTTCGATCGACTAAAGGAGGCCCATCACCAGCCCTGGATTGATCTTTTGGTTCCTGAACTTCCAAGGATGGGCTTGGCGAGAGCTGCTTGTCCCCATTGGTTTCTCTAGTTGTCACAACCTTCTCCTCATCCAGAGATTGTTCACTCGTGACTGTTGGCTGATCAAAATGTCCGGACTTTGGAAATTCCTTGCCCATCGCTTTCTGCTCCGCCATATCCTTGTCTGCTATGAAAACATCGGATCGCGTAGGCGCAGAAGGCTGGCTTCGATCTTTGAGGCTCTCGATCGAAGCAGCTTTCCTCAGTGCGTTTTTCTTGAAGTCTTCTGGCATTACCTCCTGGCTGCCAATCAATTGGGGATGGGTGTTCTCAGCCAAGTCTTCGGAGAGCAGGTCTTGGTGTTCTGATATTGTAGGTATCGAGGTTGCAAGATTTTCTTGTCGCTTTTGCGCTAAGGCTTCTTCCTCATCTGTAATCGATGAAGCCTGTGTTGACGGTTCTTCGGCCGTCTCCGGCATTGATATTGGCGAGTCCTCAAGATGACGAGAGTCCTCCCTGGCAATGTCTTTGGTAGTAATTTGGACGGGCTCGGGCCCCTCTGTTGAGTTAGATGCATCGATTACTGCACGAATGATACTATCGTCAATCTCCGGTTTGGTGAACTCCGGCTCCTTAGACACACTCTTACTGCCGAAGCTATTAACGGTATTTCGCGTTGCTATTTGCTTCTGCCGCAGCTGTAGAGCCTTCATCAGTCTTTGCTTCTCAGGTGTCATCTTTGGTGATGCCGGCTCAGGCATCTTCAGTGCCCTCAATCCATCGTTCGGCGTAGGAAGATTCCGCTCAAGTACATGGATGGAGGCTACCGGCGCGGTAGGAGCTTTTTTCGGTGTCATCATACCTGGGGAAGTTGCCTGAGCTGGAGGACTGGTTGTAACCGGAGAGTTGGTCTGGGTTGGAGCGCTCGCCTGAGCTTGCCGAGAACCTGGTCTGGCCGGGACGGCTTTGCGTGATGGCATGCGAAGGCCTGCAGGTAGTGATGACACCGGTCGAAATTCATTGGATGGAGAATCTAAATTGTTTGGCGCTCCAACAGAGTCAGTCGAAGGTCGTGGTCCCTTATTTGCCTTTCTTTTGTATCCGTACGCGTCGTATAGATCTCTTGTGCTTGGCCGAGTCGAATTTGAAGAAAATCGTCCATCCATGCTAGGCCTTTTGTTGCAATCACCGGAGTCGAGTATAGGGCTGGGGCCTGTGTCCTCGCGAGTGTGTTCTCCAGGTGGTGGTGGGAGCGGCTTGTCTGTATTACTAGTAGTACGTGGGCGGAACGAACTCTGTGTTGTAGCCGACGTGGATCTGTGGTGAATACGATCCGCGCTAGTGAATCCATTCACTTTCTCAGGCAGTGTTTGGGTATATTCTGCACCTGGAGATCGCTCTTCGTCGCTTGCGGTACCACCATGTACCACTCCACCCTCGACAGCATTAACCCGACATTCTGATGCATCCTCCGTTATTTCTGCCAGGCCGCTTTGTGGGAGTGAATCATTCGAAGACTTGATTGACGCGGTAGCAGTATGCAGTGAACACGCCGAGGAGAGAGTGGAGTCTCTCAGGTCCGCTGAATGGGCAAAGGAAAATATTGTATCATGAGGCGAGAGCTTCTCGATGACCGACTGGAATTGAACAGTTACACGAGCTGTCTTCTTCTTAGCATGGTGAAGAAATTGCGACCACTGAAAATGAAGGGGTTTACCTTGCAGCAGTCGTGACGTCCCGTCCGGTATGTACTTGAGTATCACCTTCCTCCTTCGATATTGTATGAAGCCATACAAGGGCGACTGCTCCTCATAGCGAGTGACCACATCTTCCAATTCCGCGAGACCGCGGTTTCCCTTTTCTAACAAGCCCACCTCATCTCGACTAAGATACTTGAGCAGGAACCTACAGAAGGAGTCGTTAGCTCTGGAAAAAAAACCTCTCTTCTTTCCTTGGGGGCGTTTCAGGAAAACAAACCATCCTCCACCTTCACCGAGGGCAGCCTGGTGGGCATCATTGACGTCGGTGGCTTCCAAGCCATTAAGTGACATTATCCCTCTTCATGGACTCTACTGGGCTACTTGCTGCCCTGCCTGGTGGAAGTCGCTCAGCACAAGTTGCGTCGCTCAGTCGCTAATGATACTCTTGGCTACTGGACGATCGATGTTTCAGGGGTCGGCACTAAGATCGCCTTGTGGCAAAACGGGGATAACGCTGCGGGGCACCGTTCCTCCCAAGCTAGGTTTACTTTACCTAGGTCCGCGGGTCTCGATATCATTCATGTCATTCTGAGGCTGAAGAAAGTATACCGGTATTTCATTACCCTCTCAACTGATTCTTCTATCCACAGACTCCGCAGACTCTATAGAGGTATCTCTCTGTCTTCCCACAGCAAAAAGAGCCGAGGGAGATAACGAGCTCGCAACTCGTACCGAGTACCTGCATACCCGCCATCAATGCGGCTCCTAGCACTAACCGCTATCTATTGCTACAATCAATCCTACGAAGCACCACTGTCTTGCGGAGAACGGGAACAATACTATCATACCATTTTCAACGAGAAAGCCGAGGAATACCATCAGTAATGGCTGCATACAGACTTCCACCCATCACAACGCTCCCTTCCCTCCCAACGGCCGAACTTGCGACGATCCTCGACCACCTTTTCGAGCCGAGCGTGCCGCTTCACACCCTCTCTGTTGACTTACTACGGGATCAACCCTTCTCTTCCTATGACGACTTGGTTGCGAGCATTGGAGTGCAGCTCACACATCTGGCCGAGTCATCCTCTACAAGCGACTCTAAATGGTTGGAAAGCATACTGGGAGCCCATCCGAGGTTGGGTGAGAAAAAAATAGACAGCACACAGAGCAAGGGCGAACAGGCACAGTTGGCACTGGACGCTGAGACTGGTCAAGATAAGCTGTCGGAGTTGAATTCCCTATATGAGCGGACGTTTCCAGGGCTGAGATACGTGTAAGTTCGATGAACGACACAGAGACCTGTATCTCATTCCGTCACAGCGTTTTTGTCAATGGAAGAGATCGTTCAACAATACTGGAGGACATGCAGGCTCGCATTGATCGAGAGAACATCGACCTCGAGCGAACTGATGCGATCAAGGTTCGAGCTACCTTGCCAAGACTGTCAATTGTTGCTGAGTATTCTAGGCAATGTGTGAGATCGCCGCGGACCGAGCCCGCAAGCTGGCTTCTTGAAAGAGTAAAAAAAAGGCTATATGTTCTAAGGCGCCAGATCAACGGTCCAACGCGCATGAATGCAGAGCACGAGCATGCCAGAAGCCAGATGTGATTCCACGTTTCGAGCAACAAAGGTATATGTTTCCACCCTGACGCCATTATTCCAGTGCATTTAAACCCCAGCTGCAACGAGCCCTGAATAGGAAGAAGATGGGATCCGGGCTGTCACGGGTGCCACCGACACTTCGTCCTGCCTTTCGTTCTCCATGACGAGTTGGATTGCCTTTTCGCCATGATCTATCCCAAGGTGATAGCTGGTGTCTAGCGTATCAAATGAGTAAGAAGCATCGCCAAATTCCTCGTCCGAATCAGAGGAACCTAGCATGCGGAAGTCGCTGTACACAGGCTGGTTATCACCAACATTGTCCTCTTCATCTTCTTCATCCTCGATGGGTTCGTTCTCCTCATAGTCGAAAGCATCGTAGTCGGACGATGTAAAGACTGAAAATGGTTTCAAAGATGCTTGTGATGGCGGATTGTGCGAAGAATCTGATTGCGATCTAATGTTATTAGCCCGTGGCGAGATCATGTAGCAAGTATTGCCGTACATGGGTGCCCTATTCGCTTCATGAAATCCTATCTTCTTTGTGCTTTCTAGTGTCGCTTTTTTCCTCTTCTTGGCAATCGAGTTCAGTATTGCCCCTTTCCGAAGGAGTAGACCGCCCGATAACCTCTGCCTTGCCCAGACACCAAGGCGCCAAGCCCCTCGAGCGATGTGTGTTGCTGGCGTCGCGTATGGTCTGCTCAGCCTGGAAGTCACGAGTTCGTGCCTCAATCTCCTTTTCTTCCTGGACATACTTTCTCCAAAACGGTCTACTTCTTCCTGTGGTCGGGATCTCTTCAATAACTTCCGCGTCACCAGCTCTGTTGGTTGAAGTGAAGAAATGGAAATGTTTCGGAGAGGAGGTTGCCAGGAACTGGCCGGATGTAAGGCGTGCAAAGGTGGTCCTATGGGAACAGCCTTGCTGACCTGATGATGACCGGCCCCACCGCTTTGCGGTTCAAAAAGCATTGCAAAGCCAAATGGTGGTCAACGTCATGGAGTCATGGTCTTGCAATGAGGATCATGAAGGTAGCTGGAAGAAAGGGGACGGAGAATAATGCGGGCAGGTACACACTAATGTACATGGCCAGGCAAACTTCAACGCTCACTAGGCGAATGGCCTAAGATGGAGAATTGTTGGCGAGGATCAAACCCTGGCTCATGAATATGCGGAGAACCCTGGCAGAGAGGCTGACGCCCAGCAAATAGGGTCGCTACCGATGGAACATTAAATAGGGCCCGCCGTGAGGCTTGTAGATTTTCTCCTAGGTTGCACTCAGACTTCAAGGCTAAAGATGCACTTCCAAATACGAAGTACGAGCGTGCATATACTATGGCGCATTGAACGAATTGCAGCCCAACCAGTGTTCGGATCAGACAAATGAATGCCTGCTTCAATAAGCAAAGGAGATAGAGTAATCTCCTCTGGGACCACAATTCCTTTGGTTCGGCATGTCAAAAGTGCAGATCCCTCGGCAAATCACATGTATTTCCGCAAGACATTGATCTGACAGGATCTACACAATCCTGCTGCGGAGGCGCTGCTTAAAACACGGGGTACATATTTCTGCTTGTTAGTATTCTGTACAAGATAGTCTAGCGACATGCAAGTTCTGAAAAGACATCAAGGACATCTAAGACATCAGTCAAAGCGAAGCGAAGCGAACGGAGATATTCTATACGTTACACGTAACACAAACGCACGGCCCTTTACTTGTATAGTCCTCAGTCCTAAACGTCGATCATAGTTTGGAGGCGCAAACCATTCCTCCGCCTAGAATGCAAGCTGCATAGGACGGATCCTTGAACCAGTCAGCTTTCATCACGACTTTCCCTGGCGCCTCAGTTTTACTACGGAGTACAACAGCCTCAGACCAGCTAACCATGCATTGTCGATCACATGGCTGTCCGTGTGAAGAATTATTAGTAAAGTACCTAGTCTATGCAGCATAAATCATTCGTGTCTTTGATTCGCGTATTTCGACTTGCACATCTATTCTGATCAAGCTTCTCCGTTTTTCAGTGGAAGGTATTCGAATAAATGCATACCTTCGGCTCTAAATCTGACCACGTTGATGGCCCGGGCCCCGTTGGCTTGACGATTCCTTTCTTAGGGAGCGCTCAGAAGAAGCCGTAGACTTCCAGAGGAAACCCATATGGATGCAACCTTGACGATTAAGAGAGCTCCCAGTTGCCTCGGCCCGCTCCCAACCATCGAGCATCACACCATAACTGCATTGCCGGGAACGATGAGAAGATGGGGAGATCCCAAGCGCTTTGATTACTCGTTGGGCCCTGTCGCTCAGAAGACCAGCGGCTGATAGGTCGAGGACCCCAATTGATTCTTGCACTATGATAGATGTGAAATGTTTGATTGGTGTCCTCCCTCTATCAAATATTATATCTCTAGAGTGTGCATAAGAATTGTATGCACCCAAGCACAAAAGCGGCTAGGGCTGCATGCATGGAAAACATTGGCCTGTCAGCTCCAAGCGGTGACATCGAAAACCCTCAGAGATCGCTTTACGACGCGCTCGTTAGGGACTGCACCGCGATCTTTACGTTCTGACCTAGCGGATTGCACCAGGAGGTCCGTTGGATGCGCGATAAGAGAGGTACGGCCTTTGTTCAATGAAAGCCGAAGCCACACGACGATGGCGGAGGTGCTGCCACAGATCAGAGTGAGAGCAGATACGCAGTCACGAGAAGCGAGCTCCAAGGTGGCGACGCCCGCCATCCTGCCATTGAGAGATGCAACGAATAATACAGGCAATGGGCGCGTAATCGCACCCGAGAGCGTGGAAGGTGAGATACCATCACAGTTGGCAGGATTCGGCAATATGGCGCAGCCAACAACAACAAATATATTCGCGGAGCCGCTGACGCCGCTCCTCCAGCACGACAGTTACCAAATACCAAAAGCTATCCAAGCAAGTTCATGCAAACCCTTTCTGGCAATCAGGCGCATGCTGCGAGCAAGTCTCCCGGGGCAGAGGAACGGAGAGATTCGCAAGCAATTGACCCTCTATCACACGTACGTCTCAGAGTGCCTGGGCATAGCAAGGGGATTGTGCTGAGATACGGTGCAGCATATCCTCAACAGAGCGAATATGCCGAACTCATTGCCTCTGAAGATGCGCTCAGGCGCCGCTGAAGAAGATAACGGCGAAAGTGATAATAGCGCATCCGTAGCAACAGCTCAGACCTCCTCAGAGCCATCCGCTGTACGCAACGATAGCGCGGGTCCTGGTTCAAAAGACAAGAGGTAAATGCTGAATGCCGCTGTCAGCATTGGCATTTTGATTACCACATCTGTGGCTGACTGGCACTGAACTCAAAATCCACAATGCTGACGAAAGTGCCTCATGCATTAGAAACCGGGTCTCATTCTTTAGCCGCTTCGCTCCGAAGAAGAAAGACGTCTTATCCGAGATCAACGATAATGATTCCGAAGTGGGCGACAAAAGAACCGAAGGAATGGATGCGGAAATATTCTCCCAGCCGATTGGATACATACCTCAATTTCCATCACCGCCAAAATACATCAAGGTGCGATCACATGGCAAGAAAGAGAGGGACTTTCAGAGGCTCTTCCTCGCCCAGGAGTTGAGGGGAAGGTCGGGTGTGGAGATTGCACAGTCTGGAGGTAGGCTTGTCAAGAACGGGGCATATAAACATGGGGAAAAGGATGGCAATGCGATATGGGCGATGGAGTTCTCAAAAGATGGCAAACATCTGGCAGCCGGTGGGAAGGATTACGTTGTCAGAGTCTGGGAAGTCTTGTCCACAAAAGACGAGCGACAGACGCATGAGAAAGAAGAGGAATCTGCGGCGAAGGCGGGCGACAGTGTCCGACTGAATGCGCCAGTATTCAAACCCAAGACGGTACAGGAGTATGGAGGTCACACAGCAAGCATCTTGGACCTGAGCTGGAGCAAAGTATGTTCGTGCGAAAGTTCAAGTCGGAGAAGACTGACAACCAGTAGAACAACTTTCTTCTGTCTTCCTCGATGGACAAAACAGTACGGCTTTGGCACGTTAGCAGGGCTGAATGTCTATGCTGCTTCAAGCACAGTGACTTTGTCACATCCATACAATTCCATCCGCGCGATGATCGATTCTTCCTCGCAGGGTCACTGGATTCGAAACTTCGACTGTGGAGCATACCAGACAAGAGCGTCGCGTATTGGACACAAACACCGGACCTGGTCACTGCCGTCGCATTTGCTCCGGATGGCAAGACCGCAATCGCAGGCTGTCTGAACGGATTATGTCTATTCTATGAAACAGAAGGCTTGAAATACCAGACACAGATCCATGTTCGCTCAGCGCATGGAAAGAATGCCAAGGGAAGCAAAGTCACCGGTATACAAGCCATCAACTACCCACCTGAAGATTCAAACGGAGAAGTCAAGCTTCTAATTACCAGCAATGACTCTCGGGTACGCGTCTACAATCTTAGAGACAAGGGTCTCGAGCTCAAACTGAAAGGTAACGAGAACTCATGCAGTCAAATACATGCTTCGTTCAGCGATGACGCGCGGTACATAGTATGTGGTAGCGAGGATCGCAAGGTATATATATGGTCTACAGGACAGCCAGAAACCGAAAGGGACAAGCGGCCTCTCGAGACTTTTGAAGCCCATTCAGCTATTGTCACTACTGCGATCATGGCGCCTACGAAGACAAGACAGCTCCTCAGTGCATCAGGCGACCCTCTGTACGACTTATGCAACCCTCCACCCGTGACACTAATCAGTCGCACGCAATCGCAGGCATCCTCCATACCTCCTACCGAAGGCAGCCCGCAACCTGACAGTTACATTCTTCCCACTTCGACGACACCCGACGTCACCAGAACCACTAAGCCGGAAGAATCGCCAGCTTACCTTGCTCGCTGCGCCCATCCAGACGGCAACATCCTTGTCACAGCTGACTTCATGGGTCATATCAAAGTCTTCCGCCAAGATTGCGCCTTACAAAACCGGCTGCGGAACAACGACAGCGCATTATCCAAGAAGATGCTCGGGAGAACGAGTTCGGTCGCCACGAAGAACAGCAAAACTTCCCGGCGTGACTCTCTCCAAATGGGCCATCCCTCATCCGAACGTATCCTCTCGTGGCGTCAATCGATTTCAAGCAACAATGGAAGCTTCGACAATTCCCGTCTCAGCCAACAGAGAAGTAGCTCTCCACGCAAGTCGTTGGGTGCAGGATCCCTCCAACCCGCTCGCCTTCCGAGTCAAAACACGATCGTAACAACTCCATCTCTGCCCAGCACCTCTCAACAACACAGCCCACATCGCTCCTCTGACGAATCTAAAGGTCTAGGTCTAGACATTGAGAAACTCAGCCTTAAACCCCCGAAAATGGACTCCAAATGTGCCATCGAAGCTAATCCACTGATGCTACGAGGAGAGCAAAGCTATATGTTCTGGAACTCGGCCGTCTACCAGGCGCAGGCTGCTACTGCATCCCATCTCGGCCCCAAGTACGAGCCCAGTCGCCACAACCGCAACGGCTACTCTCCAAATACAAGCACGGCCGGGAGCAGTAATCGCTCCAGCGTTGAGAGGCATCATTCACACTTGGGCGTGCCGATAGCAAAGGCAGATACCCAGGTTAGCAGGCTGAGCAGTGAGGAGGAAAGTGGTGGGGAAAGCCCGCAGAGGGAGGAGGGAAAGGGTGTGACTTGTAGAAGATGTGGAGGGAAGAGCTTTAAAGTTACGATTGGGGGAAATCAAAGGAAGCAGATCCTGGAGTGTGGGAGTTGTGGGGAGGGTGTATAGTGGGGTTTGCAAGGCGGATGCGGTCTAGAAATGGCTTTCACGGGTTGTAGCAGACCTGCTGGATGATAAATACTGTATGAGATGTAGACATAGCTTGTACTTAGATCAACGAAGCTACCATAAGCCATCCTGAGAGGTTAAGGTAAGATACCTTGTCAATGAAGACTGCGCTAGCCCTCCCGAGCCTTCGACTTATGCTCCCATTGGTCCGCTCGTTTACTGAGTTCATCACGCATTGACAGACGTTTGTTGGCTGTGTCGTAAATGGCGAGAATACATAGGGCACTGATCATTATCACCCTCCTTTTGTGTTTGGACTAGAGTTGTTGGTCAGTGGTCCCCATTTCTTGTTGCCTATTCCTCAAGCTTCGAGCCGTCGCGGGTACTCTCGTTACCTCACGTATCCTGCCGCTAAAGTATATACACGGGCCCGTATATCCACATTAAAAAACCCCCCTAAATCATCTTCGAAAAGAATCTCGCTGCCTGTTCGTTGCTCTTTCTGTATGTAATAAGCTACATTCGGAAACCCCAATCTGTGCCCGCTTCACTCCACCTGATGCCCCACCCCCCTCCCCGGCACCTTCATTTGAATGATGACTCTACTCTGGCCCCTCTCCCTCTCCCAAATCCTCTTTTCCTTCGCCTGCCTCTTGACATGCTACTACACCCATCAGCGCCTCACGACCGGCGCATCCCGCCGCCGCTTCATCGCATCCAACGGCTGCAAGCCCCTCCGGAAATGGCGCCACAAAGACCCGGTGCTCGGACTCGACTTCCTCTGGGCCAGCTACAGAGCCGTCGAAGAGCACCGAGCGCTCGAAATGATGAAGGGCCAGTTCGATCTCGTGGGGTGGAATACGGCACAGATAAGGATTTTGACCGACACCGTTGTGGCTACGATCGAGCCGGAGAATCTGAAGTGTCTCCTCGCGAGCGATTTTCGGAGTTATAGTTTGACGGATGCGCGGAAGAAGTTGATGAGGCCGTTTTTGGGGGAGGGCATTTTTACGACGGATGGGAAAGAGTGGGTGCTTTTTCCCTTGGTTTAACGGTTTCTTTCCTTGATTGCTATGGTTTTTAGATCGTAAGTTATGTAGATGGGTAATATCGTTGCTGTTATTCCGGACCTGCTCGTTGAGATCTGTTTGGACTCGGAACCTCTAGTCCAAAAGGCAATGCTAATTGAGCCGGTCACAGGTGGCAGCACTCGAGAGAGATGTTGAGGCCGAATTTCGTAAGAACGCAGATTGGCGACGTCGAGATGTTTGAGAAACACGTCGAACATTTAATCCAAGCGATCCCGAGGGATGGCTCCACGGTCGGTCTGCAGGATTTGTTTTTCAAATTCAGTTTGGATGTTGCCACCGATCTTCTCTTTGGAGAAAGTACCAATACTCTAGCACCCGGCTTTGCGGATGCCGACGTCACGGAGTTCGTGGATGCGTACGGTTATTGCTTGCGAGCTCTTGATGGGACTAGCCTTACGGAAGAAGACCGTGATGGGCGTACGGGGTGGGCTTGGGGCTTTCTGGGGCTGTTTCTGCCGAATCTGAAATTGAAGCAGCAGACCGGGGTCGTGCATAGTACGTTCGCTCACTTCGTCCAAGCCAGACTTGTCCACTTTGAAGCAACACTGGATCCACATGTCTGACTGACCCTCAACAGACTTCGTCGACAAGCTTGTCGAGAACGCCATGACGAATCGAGACGCACGCAGGTCTGAATCAGAGAAGGATCCAACCTCCCGCTACGTCTTCCTCCACGAGCTCGTCTCCCAAACATCAGACAAGATCAAAATCCGCTCCGAACTCCTCAACATCCTCCTCGCCGGCCGCGACACCACCGCTTCCTTACTCTCCAACGTCTGGTTCGAGCTCTCCAAACGCCCCGACGTCTGGACCCGACTCCGGCGCGAAGTCGACTCCCTCGACGGCGAACTTCCCACTTTCGAGAACCTGAAAGACATGAAGTACCTCCGCGCCGTACTCAACGAGTCGTTGCGACTGTATCCCGTCGTGCCGGAAAACGATCGCCAAGCGGAAGTCGACACGGTGTTACCGGTGGGTGGCGGGGAGGATGGGAAATCTCCCGTGTTCGTCGCGAAGGGCCAGATGGTCCACTGGAGCCTCTACACCATGCATAGACGCAAGGATCTCTACGGCGACGACGCGGAATCCTTCAAGCCTGAGCGCTGGCTCGATCAGGGCGAGAAGAAAGGCTTGAGGGTCGGGTGGGAGTATCTGCCTTTTAATGGCGGGCCGAGGATTTGCATCGGTCGTAGGTGCCCCAAGCTCCTTTCTTTCTTTCTTTATTCCTTCCTTCCTTCCTTCCTTCCTTCTTTTCTTGGATCAGGAAGTGTCATTCAGACAGACAGACCACTGAACAAACCGGGCAGAACAATTCGCCCTCACAGAAGCATCCTACGTCACCGCGCGCCTCGCGCAGGACTTCCCCACAATCGAAAGCCGAGACCCTGAGCCCTGGCGCGAGAAATTCAGCCTCACGTGCACGGGGCTGGGCGGTTGCGAAGTCGCCCTGTTCCCGAAGTGAGCGAGCGGGCATGTCGAGGACAGACGGGGATCCTGGTGACTGCGTACATATGCAATGTACGTCTGTAAGTTTGCATGTAATGTACCGTATGTAAGTTGGGGTGTCCGGCCGTGTACGAACGCGGCGCTGGCGTACGAGATAGGAAGGGAGTGGCACAGGTACTGCCTATGTACATACATACATATATACTAATATATACTCTAATCCGCGCAGATCTACTCTAGCCCGCGGATGGCCATCTCGTCTCGTTCATTCATCGCTAGAAAGGCAATCAGGGTACCCGTATGAGGGAGATGTGCGTTGTCACCCTAACCACCTTCATCCCATCCCATCCCAACTCAACTCAACTCAACTCACCCAATCAACTGCACCAACCGATCACATTCATATACATCCCACCTCCTTTTGAACCTTTACACCATCCTTCCACCTTTACATCATCCTTCCACCTTTACACCATCCCTTCCACCTTTACCCATCCTTTCACCTTTACCTACCATCCTACCTACCTACCTACCTACACCACCCTACCCACCTTACCTACCTCCCTTCCTACCTTTACCCACCTACCTACCTACCTACCTACCCACCCACCTACCTACCTACCCACCCTTCCACCTTTACCCATCTAGACCTACCTGCACCCATCAACCAACCAACCAGCCACCCATCAACCAACCATCCATCCAACCACCCACCACCATCACACCTGCACCCCAGCCCAAACTAGCGACTGTCGCAAAAGTTCGCGCAGGGGTCCATCCCGGTCCGCATGTCTGATCCGTCTCCTAGCCGCATTACCGTCATGTTAGAGAGGGAGAGTTTGTTCCGGCTTATGAGTGAGTTGAGTTGAGTTTGAGTTGAGTTGAGTTGGGTTTGAGTTGAGTTTGAGTTGAGTTGGGTTTGAGTTGAGTTGGGTTGGGTTGAGTTGAGTTGAGTTGAGTTGAGTTGAGTTTGAGTTGAGTTGAGTTGAGTTTGAGTTGAGGGATTTATGCTTATGGGGACGCTAGGGGGGGGAGGTGGGATTGGAAGGGTTAGGGGGGTTGGGGATGGTTGGGGGATGGTTTTGGTTTGATAGGTGGGTGGGTAGGTAGGTGGGTGGGTAGGTAGGTAGGTAGGTAGGTAGGTAGGCAGGCAGGTGGGCAGGCAGGCAGGCAGGCAGGCAGGCAGGCAGGCAGGCAGGCAGGCAGGCAGGCAGGCAGGCAGGCAGGCAGGCAGGTTGGGTAGGTAGGTAGGTAGGTAGGTAGGTAGGTAGGTAGGTAGGTAGTTGGATGGATGGATGGATGGATGGATGAAAGAGCTGGATGGTGGGAGATACGTGGGGATTTTGGGTCTGGTTCGTTGAGGTGGGTGGGTGGGGTTGTTGTGTGTTGTTTGGGTGTATAATGTGACAGGGGGATGGAGAAAGGGGAAGAGGGGGAGGCGGGTTGGTTGTGACATGAGATGGAGTAAATGGTTGGTCAGATGTGTCTATGGGTTTGATATCCAAAAAAAGAGAGAGAGGGAGAGAAACTGGTTGGTTGTTATAAGATGTCATTGAAAAGATTTCTATGTATTCTAGAGATTCTCGGAAAAGTCTCTGTACAAGATATATGAACCACGTCAACTTAGCAAAACTCACCCTCCACAATCAAGCCTCCGTTCTCCAATACCCATATCGACTATTTAAGATCACAATAACCGCTCAAAATTTGTTGCATGGAGAACCCCACCTGGCCCCACCACGTCAAACGCCCCTCAAAGTCGGTCGTGCTTGACGCCCTCCACCACCTTCTCCTCCTCGCTACTATTGCCATACTCCTTGGCCTCCAAACTCAGATCCTTAGGCACCAAACTGCCCTGTCGGCCCCCCTTGAACCCCGCCTCGGGATCCACGACGCTATTCCCCCGCTGCGCCGCTTGCACCAGTTCAGGGTTCTGTTCTTTCAGGATCTTGAAGTTGCGCTCGGCGTCCCAGTTCCAGATGGAGTCGGAAGCGAAGACGAGGTCCATTTCCTCGAGGGTGCGTTGGTTGGTTTCGGGATAGAGGGCCCAGACGACGACGATGGTGACGACGTTGACGGCGCCGAAGAGGTAGAGGGTCTTTTCTTCCAGCTTGGCGAAAATGGTGGGGAGGAGGAGCACCTGGTCGTTCGTTAGACACTTGTTGACGACATGTGAATGTAAGAAAGGTTCATTGGGGTTTTCATACCGTCCACCCATTGCCGATAGACCAACCAACCACACCCCACGCGTTGCCTCGGGCTCGGACTTCCAATGGGAAGATCTCAGCCGGGTATAGCCACGGTACGGTCAACCATGTCGCTCCGAAAATCGCAGTGAACAGGAACACGAAGAAGATGGCGCCGCCACCGACGCCGGAGGTGCTTCCGCCGCTGTTTTTGGCGTTGATCGTAGCGCGGGCGAGACCACCAGCGCAGAACATACAGATACCCTGGCCGACTGAGCCCCAGTAGAGAGTCCAGCGACGACCGATTCGATCCAGAGTGAAGACACAGATGAGGGTGGCGAACATGTATGTGATATCGTTGAGACCGGATATCCAGAGACGGTTTTGTGGCGAGACACCGGCGATTGAGAAGATGGTGGGCCCGTATATTGTGATACCGGCGATGCCGATCCATTCTTGGAGGATTTGGAGCCAGATGACGAGTTGAACGCGGCGACCGGTGTGGAGCTTGCCGGACTTCCAGCCGAAGAACATGGCCAGGTAGCTACTCTGGCTCGAGGTCTTGCGCTCCAGCTCGACGATGTTGCGGATGTCTTGGAATTCAGCTTCGGCCGCACCGTCACCTTCGCCGCGGAGACGACCGAGTATGAATCGGGCTTCTTCCTCGCGCCCGACTTTAACAAGCCAGCGAGGGGATTCGGGCATAGCCCATACAACGAAAAAGAGGAAGATGAGGGGCACGATTTGGAAAGCGATCGGGAAGCGCCAGATGAAGGAGGAATTGACCTGCCCGTAGAAGGAGGTGCCGTATTCGATCCAATAAGCGACGACGACGCCGAAAATGTTGAGGGTGAACTCGATAGAGACGAATTGGCCGCGGGATGTGTGGCTGGCAGTTTCGGTGGCCCAGACGGGGGTGATGGCGTTCAGGATGCCTGTTCCGATACCGTTCAGGGTACGGGCGCAGAACATCCATTTGGCGTTTTGGGCGGAGCATTGAAGAGTGGCGCCGACGACAGCCCACAGGGCGGCTACGGCGATGGTCTTGATACGACCGTATCGATCGCCAAACCACCCGCCGAGGAAGGCGCCGAATAAGGTGCCGGGCAGGTAGTACACTGCGATCTGGAATCACACATGTCAGACAATTGACACAAGCCCAATGAGTAGGTGGTGTTCTGGGATTACTTACGATACCTCCTTGGAGAAGTGGGTGCTGAATTGTGACGAGCCCTTGTTTTTCATCATACATGCCAAAGCCCATGGTGGAGGCATAATTGCGGTTGCCGTTGACACCGCCCATGACACCTTGATCATAGCCAAAGAAGAAGATGGAGAGCCCAGCTACGCAGTTGATGAGGATGAGGAGAGCCCGCTTTTCGTACTTGCGGGCTACATTGTAGCTCGCGATGTTATCCATGGTTACTGCTGCTGGCCCGTGGGGCTCGATATCGAGTGGAGTGGGTCAGATAGAACACGGAAGGGGGGTTGGATGTTGGGTTAAGGGAAGGAGGGAGGTTAGAGAGAGTGCGGGGAGAAAGCAAGAAGGTGAAGCAAGGGAGAGGAAGAGAAGATGGGAGATCTGGGGTAATGGGTCTGGATTTATAGATACAAAGGAACAAGGATGGGTGAAGCAAGGGATGCCGGACCATCCGTTAGCCGCCAGCTTCACATGCAGGCTCGCCGTTTTGATTAGCTACTATTGTGACACATATGACCAGAGCATAGATGGCCGAAGATGAAGTGTGAGCGAGGCCAATCAATGGTGGCGACTTGGCGGGGTCCAGTCAACACCTCGCCCGCACCGTATGGCTCTCTTGGTGTGTTGATTGAAGCGCAAGAAGGATAAGGAGAAATGGGCAAATGATGTGTGATGGAGAAAGAGAGCAGATAGGGAGGTGTTAGTTGAATAGCTACATTATAGTTTGCAGATACCAATTTCAAATTCAAAAGTCGAGCGAAGGAGTGACGGTACAAATTGTGTGGAGCGCAAGCAGAGGAAAGAAAGAAAAAGCTGAGACCAGCATGTTGATCCTGCTTTTTTCCATTTTTCCATTTTTTCAAATTACCCCTCCTCGGCAGCTAAATTTATGCTGCCTTTTGGCCCCAGAAATCCCCTATTGTCCTAAGTTTTGAGTCATGCGTTTGAAGTACAACTTAAATCTCATAGGCTCATTCGCGAGAAGAGACTAGAGAGATCGCTTGGATGAATAGCGCGATGAAATATAATGTAGTAAGTAAAGTAAGTAGCGAGTAATAGCGAATAATCACGAATAAGGTTGAGATATAAGCGCAGTCGATTGACAGGTTGATCGCAATTGCTGGGGCGCCCCTCCTCTCAAATCATCGTCATTTCGATCATACCTTCAACCTGGAAAGTGGGGTCCCGGGTCCAAGGCCCACGCGATCAGAAGGCTGATCCACGCCGATCAAGCCTGATCCCTGTATATGTGACGCAAAGAAGACCGCTAGAAGGTCACCAGAAGGAAACTAGAAGGACGCTAGAAGGTCGGTGGAAGCACAAAGTGGGCATGACCGCTGATCTCCAATCCCGATGGCCAACCCACCAAATCTCTGGGATGACAACTCCGACCATCACCGACCATCGAGTACCAGCAGCCCCGAACTGCTGTCATGCCCACACACAACTCTGGAAGCGCTCGACGGTCCATTGAGAGCGCCTGCTGTTCGGATGCGGCAGGCTTCGAGTGACAACATCATACCCGACGGCGACGTGGCATGTCTTGCGCTTCAATAATCACCCCTTCTTGTGTCAATGTGGGTAACAGACTGACAGCTGATTTCCCTAGGTATGTTGCCCCCGCAGTCAGCAGTCAGCAACGAAGGCAAACCCTCGCCAATTGATAACTGCGTAAGAATTCATGCGGCTCGTCTATTGTTGTAGACTCTCCAAGCACCGTCGCTAATCTTCAAAATGACAACTCACGCCTAAATTTACACAAGTTGGGTACCTCCTCACCCTCGGACTTCGACATGTGCTGCAGCTTGATGCAACGTTCGCATTAGAAGTCTGGCCGCCGATGCTGCCACCCTCGAGCCAATAAGACTGGGCGCTGGCTCCGTAGGTAGCATTGACCAGTGCGGGGCTGGTATTTCTCAAATCAGCATGTAGCAGATCATCCCACCATGTCACGAGTGGAAGTTTTGGCGCCGACTGCTCATAGGCCCACATCTTCTCCATACGATCGAGCCTGTTCTGAAGCCCGAAGCTCCTTTCCGAGCCACGAGTTTTGTCATTCACTCTGAAAAACTGCGTGGTACCCGCTGAGACCAATCTTGACGGCTTCGCCGAGTCTTTCAGTAGTAAAACTTATCATTGGCGTCGGGCTCCCAGGAGTCGAGGTGTCCCTCTTCTTGCTCTTCGAATTCCACGATCCAGACAATGGCAGTCAGGAAGGTAAAGCTTTCTGCTGGGTGGGGGGTCAAGCGTTAGCCAAAAAAAATTCTTTCCTGCTACCTCATTGCCTCGTCCGTCTGATTTGTTCTTTCTGGACGAACTATGGACACGCAGAAGAAGGGCGGGTGGCACGTTCAGGGTTGCCGTCGTTAGTTACTCCGAGTTGATAGGAATGTATCAAGGGCGGGCCATCGTATTCATTAAGTATGGCGGCCTCTTGTGCTTGTCACGGAGTATTACTGGTGATACTCCTGGTGACCACCCCCGGGACTTTGTGATACTTAGGCGCAATCCCGCTGTAAATGACGTTCAAAACGCAAGTAGCCGTTACACTCTCGAACCATTCTTTCCGTCATCCAGGGCGCAACAGCCAAAGCGATTGATTCCAAAATGGCCGAAAGGAAGGATCTTCAAGAGATTATAGAAAGGAATATATATCAATTCAAAACGACTTATCATGGACTTATTGGCTTGGGACTCTGGTCGTATTTGGATTCGAGGACATCACAGGATGGCTGGTGAACAGATGCGTGCTACATGTATCGGCCCCATGGACTTTGAGTAACAATCCACACCCAAGCTAGATGGCTTAAAACGTCCACACATCATGACCTGCACCAAAGCTCAAGCGGCATTCCCCAGATCCAAAGAAATTGAAAATTCCAAAAATGTGCGTGTCAGCCACTTCGACAGTGATCCGACATGCTTGCACTCCATGATCGCACAATGACTGCTCGAGACACAGTACCCCAAAAGCGTCACCGAGGCCTACGCTATGGCCTCGTCGTGACGAATAGCATACACGCGGCATATTTCACGGTCAAACAAGCAAAAGAATCCACAGAGCAATACGCTCGCAGAAGACACAGAACGCTTCTCCGTCTCCAACACGACTAGCGGAAAAGTGAAAAGATACCGTGGGTATCTACCCCATTTCCAACGCACACCGCATCGCTTCCCCCAGCTGCATGCCAACCTCACGGCATGAACATGGCAGGTAGGTCGTGGAGCGGGTTAGTCATGAGAAAATTGCCACCTGATTCGCTTTGCTATGACTACGTTCGTTTATTCCACACGGATCTCTTCTGCAAAGCCAAGATCACGGGCGCGAGCTCGTTGTGATTTGCCGACAGTGTTCTCGATGTTGGATGCCAATAGCACGCATTCCATCTACAGGGCCTGGATACAGATGGTCTCCACATTGGTGACATCGCTATGCACCGTCGCCTGGCCGAAGCGCCCCGCGGCTACCTGTTCGAGGTGTGTCATGTGCAGGGACAAGTGGCAATGATCACGTGGCAATATCTTATGACCATAGTGGTGTGTCAATGTACAAGCGCCCTTTTGCCACAGGCGTGTCTTATTGTTTCTAACAAACTGAATCCTCAATCGGTTAAACCAAGAACACTACCCTTGCAGCGATTCATGCCTCCCTTCACATACAACGCGTCGATGGTCCACAGTCATGCACTTTGCCTTCCTGCAGTCAACACAGAATCGAAAGTGAGATATGGCTTAGTACATCCCGTTGTCCCTTTTTCCCAAAAGGGGTGGGACCGCCCGATCATTGCAGTCAACGGCGGCGCCAGATACGTACGGGCGGCATCCACACCCGTCGTGTCTCGAGACCCGCCCTTTCTGCAGGAACGAAGCAGTTGACGGACATGTTCAAAGTGTCTGTCTGCAGGAGACACGCTGTCGCTTTCGTCGTGACCAGACTCTCGCCACGGGGCTCTGCATCGACGACCTTCGCCGCGTCGTCACCCATGTCAGATACGCTCGCACTCACTCACGAGATCGCCGATGCCTCGAATACCTTAGACATGTGTCCGGCTGCTGCTCTTGAGACAGTTGAACGACCGTCCAATCCGCGCGCCGGGATGGGGGCCGGGGGGGGGGAGGGTTTCTTTTCAAACAGCTTAGGGAAGAATATCCACAATCCCCTTCGATCTCTACCTTAGACTCTCCCCTCCCATCACCATCCTCCAGTCACCCGAGTTTCTTCCCGTACCGGTATAGCGAAATCCGGCTCCGCGTGCCGGCGCGCCATCTCAAACCCCCTGGACGTGTGAATCTGGTGTGCAACCCTGCCGGTACGGTGCGAAAGTTATTCCCGGTCGAACGGACGGAGTGTCATAACACAACCGGGGCCCTGGAGATTTTCTCCGCGGAGTGTGTGCGGACGGAGTTGACATTCGGTGCCCGAGTGGATGGATCGCTAGGCGGGCGTTTTTTGGGCGGGATGGGATCTTAGGGGAGCGGTGAGGATCGTGCGAACGTGTTGAGGGATTGGGGGTGCGAAGAGATCTGCTTCGCTGGTTCTTGCGTGTGAACTCGTCGGGATTTCGGGTAGGGTAGGGTTGGGTGGTGTGTAGATTGCCTGAATGGTTCTCTCTCGGGATTCCCCTGGATCAGGTCTTATAACCCCATACGACTCAGTCGTTGATGCGACACGCCGCTGGTATCAACATAAGATTCCCAGCCTCCTCCCGGCCACCTATTGGAGAAACCACCTTATCTGTATAGAGTGTGAATATTGGCCTAGAGGAGTCCTGAGATGGAATAATCGATGCGATCTGCACATCACGTACTTGAATTTTGACAGCTGGGAGGAGGCCGAGAACCTAATTCGACACTGGTTTCTTATTCTCTGTCCTGCCGTGATGTTGTCGTGGACTCTTGGCTACGCTGCTGATAAATTAGGGTGACGGCGGGCGAGTGTTGAGACAAACAAGGTTCAAGCTGGAGAAATGTACTCGAAAGAGGATTTGCCTTTCCGCAATCTCAGATACCGGATAGTTCAATTCTCCCCCGGCCGTCCAGCTCTCTCGGAAGGTGCGTATCGGGAAGTTCCTTCAAAGATCCATCAATGGGCGCTGCGGCAAAGTTGACCGCTGTTATCCAAACCGGTCCGCTGTGTCGGTATTCGAGGCTCGCTTCTGCGTTGCCGCACCGCTTCTTTCCAGAACCAGAAGCCGAGGAATCCGATGGCGGTTGTTCCGAGCGGGACACCGATCCCGACGCCTACTGCGGTCGGCAGGCTGGTCGACTGCTCCTGGGTTTGAGCAGGCACAGGAGGGCCCGTGGACGTGTTGGCTAGGAAGGACGCTTGGACCGGAGTCATTGTCGATATGGGTCCAGTGGGGAAGGTAGTGGTCACGGGAATCGCCGGAGGAGATCTTGGTGGGAGCTGATGGCGACGGTGTGACAGGTGGAAATGCTAAGATAGAGCCTTTCGTATCATTAACGAAAGTTGTGTCGATGCTTGTCTGACAGGCCGTATGTTTAATCTTATCGCCACACCACTAGTTGAATGGACCGTTCACTGCTGGACTATTCCAAAGATTCGACCGTGAATCTCTTTGCGCTGACATGGAAAGACTTAGCGGCTACTACGGGTTGAGGAGCAGATGTGGGCGGTTAGAGGAAAGATCCGAGATGAACCCCGGAAAGAGTTCTTATTACCGTCGTTGCATCCTTGACTTGGACATGCCGTCGTATTACTCCAGTCTTTGACAGTGCATGCGCCTCGATACGTCTTTGTCCGGGAATCAGTGTTTGGCTCGAGGAAGGGGCAGTGTAAATGGCAGTCCAAGGCAGGAAGGAGGGTGCGATGGGGCGTACCGAACCTATCTCTGATCCATAACATAGACCGTTCGACAGACAAACCTCTCCGTTCAAGCAGCAGGCACTGTCTTGGGTCGCATAGCAGTTCACGTAATGTCCTTGACCGGGCGCTATGCCGGAGCCATCGGGCCAGTAGCACGGCTGCTGAGCCAGCAGTAAGGACCAGAGGGGTTGTGGAGTCACTGGTTGATTTTATACCAGGCAGATGTCTACACGCGCTCTCGTGCGACGTGGTTGAATGAGGTGGTTACGAAGGATTGATGGGACATGAGGCAGTGCATTCTTCGTTTCAACCTTCTTCCCTTGCGGCGTTACGATTACCCACATTGGCTGCGCTGTCGATCTGCGGCCCCGTATCTCCTTTTGCTTGCAGATTATCGACTTGAAGAATCCTCTGAATCCCATGCGGTGGTTTGATCGGAGCGGCCATTTCGACATTTGGTATCGAAGCAATGACATTTCGATTCTTTTTGGTGTTCGTCGAGGCTAGCACCTCTGGTAGCAAGACGCTCTGTCAGACTGTTTCGGGGCACATACTATCGTTATATGCAACAATGACCGAGGGACCTGAGCGTATTGTTCACGAAGAGTAGCAGAAGCAAATTCTGTGCGCGCGATTGACCTTACCCACAAACCTGCAGCAGCTGGCCGAGCGCTGCAAGAGATTTTGTGTTGAGCGGTCGGCATCTTCAAACCTTGGATCCAAGCATGCACAACAACGTTCAATTTTTCAAAACGTGGTGAATGCGCACGTGCACCGCCTCCTATCATCACTTTGATCTCGAGGTTCTCCGGCATGTCGCTGGTACCAAATTCGGTGAATTCGACGCTAAAGCGAGAGTATGAGGACACCCTCTCCCGGGTTGGGAATCACAACGGAATTGAAAAGAAGCTGCCTTTGCATTCAAGTATTGGTCACGCCCTGCACAATCGCAACGGGACACGCCGGATCCTCTACCGCAGAATCTCTCGCAGTACTCGAATTTCTCCACTTTTCCGTCGTCTCATGGCAGCAAACACTCGTATTCGGCAATTGTACTGTCATAGCAAGCTTTTCTGATGGGTCTTCGAACACGATCCCATTGCCTGAGAGGCAACAGGCTGGGGGAACGTAATTGCAATTTTGCATGGAGGCAGATGCAGCCATTGGCGTAATCGTAGTCATCGGGTTCAGTACAGCGTTCATTGCAATGTTGTCTGGCGGGAGATTGAGGGTCAGCGGATGTGCCTTGTCCCGCATCGCCCCGGCCTTCAGCATCCCAGTCGCCTCCTCCGGTTGTTGGATTCTTGGTAGGTGGTTCCGATTCGTCCCCGGCGTTCTCGCATACAGCGCTACCTTCGGCGTCGGTCGCACATGCCATTTGTATTCCGAGCATTCTTCAGAACTTGAACTCATTATGATAAACGTGTGCAACCAACGGAGCCTTTTCACCATTACTACGACATTCTGAGTCGACATTAGCGGTGCATAGATGGGCATGTATTGGGAATGTACCCGTTTCGTGCCATCCTCCAATCCCTTGCGTCTTGGCGCAGAGTTCTACAACACCATTTGCTTTTCCCTGCAACACCGACCAGTATTCCGAATGGAATAAATGCCTGGTGTATATCGTTTGTGCTACAGCGATGGAGCAAGGTCCTTACTGTTGGGTTAGTATACAGACTCAAAATTAGGAGAATCCTGACAGTAGAGAAGTAGAATACCATTTGTTTTCACTACGGGAAGTTGATATATTCCCTCTTGCCCAAGCGGGTCTTCTCCATACAGCGCTATGTAACTTGCCCTTTTGCCGATGCCCAGAAAAGCGGCAGTGCTAGACTCATCTTCATCGTCTTCGAAAGTGTCAAATTCATCTAGGGCTCTAAGGCAGTCTTGATACACGGGCTCTCCATTTCCAGGCCTCGAAGTCAGCTTTTTTCCCTCCTCCATTGATACGAGATCTGAAGCTTGATGAGAGGATCTACCTTCGCATTCGTGTCTAATTGGGGAATTTCACCATCATTGCATATGTGCAGCTAAAGCGTAAGCAAAATACAAGAACGAGCGCAGACACCCTCGCCATCATTGGTGTCGAAGTTCGAGACCACATGCTCCAAGAGCCTAGATCCTTGTGTTTCTATATTCAAGGTGAGGTTGCTTAATCCTACCTCGCCCGACCATGGCTGCATACTCAGTCAGGACATGGTCAATATAATAGCCTTATAGACTCCGGCCGGCTCTAGCGGCGTGTCATTGACAAGTACGAACTCAGCTTTAAACCCTGGAGGAGCTGGTGGAATTGGTGTACTGAAAATCGAGATTCATGTCTGAAAGAAAATGTGAGAGCGACAGCAAAGAAGACCGGGCGTGCAAAAGACAAGGTCTCAAATAACCAACGATGCGCTCTCGCAGAAGGTGCAAAAGCATCTGTATGAGTGGTCAAGCGGTTCCGGTACGCGCAAATCAGTCGAATGCGCCGGAGCGACAAGGCGCAAATATGCCGAGCAGAAGTCTGCTGCACTGTAGAAAAATCTAAACCCGAATTTTTGTTCTGCTGCTTTTCATTGGGAAATGTTGGCTTTGATGATCCCACTACGCCTCGCGTTGATATGTACCTCCACCGTCTTGTCTCTGCTCGTACGCCTTTGCGAACCAATACAACCACTGCGAACAAAGCCAAAATCTGTGCCTGCATTGTCAAATAGTATCTCTACTCATGGGGGGGTCAGCGACTCCCTTCTCTCTTTGCCCCCATGTGAAGTGCTCGACCGAGGGTACAACGAGTCCTTGTTAAAGCTGAACTTGTCCGTGGACCCAATCTTCAACTGCAATGAAGGATGGGGACGCCTCTGAATCTGCAGGTGTGCGAGGAAGCACTTACGTCGGTTCCTTGGGTGACTGGGCCTGAGACAAAGTTTTTAAGTTTTGGGCCACGTGAGGCGGATGTTCACCATATTGGGTTGCCCAGACGATTCATGAGCTGTGAGCCCTTGTCTTTTCGATGTAGACACGCTGGCTCTGACGTTCGAACCCGCTGATGGGATTTGCGTTGTCGAACCATATCTTGTGCCTGGGAAGGCTTCCGCTCATGTAACGCCGATCAATGCGTACTTCGCCACCGCTACCCTTATTCAGAGGTGCGTGGGCGGTATTCCGTCGAAAGGAGGCCGGGTACGAAGTTTTGTTGAGTGGCGTGATATTCAATCGGCCTAGGTCTTGCAGCGGATTCTATGGAGCGGAATGAAAGTTCAGGAGGCGATGATAATCTCCTTGTCTCTGTATCCGAATACGATCCGTACTTTTAGGGTGATAACGTGCGTTGTTTTGGAAGCGCAGGCGGGCCTGGGATCAAAAAGTCTTGCAATGGGTTGGCAGACCGAATGGACACCTCCCAGTCCTTAGAAATCTTTGGACCAGGAGGAATTGCACACGATTATGTCACTCCTTACACGCTCACAGCATGTATGTCACTTGCACTATCTGACATCTCTTATATTGTAACGATTTATTCAACAAACAATCGGTGTTACTTGACGATAAAGAGTGGTCCTAACAATCTGTTTATGGGAATAACAAGCTGGTATGAAATCTGGGAAGTTGCCATACTTGTGAATGCGATGTGCATGAGAGCTGGAAAGAAGGGCGTCTTCAAGATACTTTCCGTTGGTAAGTCGAAGGTCCTCCATGCAATTGAATGGTCGATGAGGATTCGTTGTCAGAATTAAATAATATATTAAAAATACGCTTACCCCTATATTCTTAATCATTGGGAAACAAAAAAGTTCCCGCAAGCACCCCCCTCTCGAAAATTGAAAAATGAAACTTCTGGAATAACTTTACAACGATAAATTATAATTTTCTAAAAACTTTATAACTATACGAAGATATAATAAAGATTAAGATCTTTAACTTTTAAAATATTCTTATTATCTGCTATATAGTAAAATAAAAATCTATTAAACTCTTAAGATTTTTTAGATAAGTCTTAGCGATTATAGTAACTATTCTATAAAAACTTTTTTATTTTCTAATAATTAAAAATATAGAAATATAATAGATTAAAAAGTAAAAATATATTTTAAGAAGATTATTATATTAATAAAAGTAATATATATCTTATTTTAGAATTTAATTATATATATAATTAAAAACTAGAAAAAAATAACGACTTAAAAATTAATTTAAAATTAATTAAAAAGAAAGAAAAGATAAAAAGAGATAATCTTTATATAGACGTTAAGAGAGTTATAACGTTATAATAATAATAATAGATTTTTTTTAATTTTTTTTTTTTTTTTTACTATAAATCGTATTTTAAATAAAGTATTATATTATTTTCTTCGAAATTTTAATTACTTTTATTAAGAAATAGTTCTAAGTGAAATTATATATATTAATAATATATATATAGTATAATAATTAATAAATTAAAGAAGGTCTATAGTAGAAGAAGTCTCTATAGTATCGTAGTACTAAGAAACTAAGCCTAATCGAGACGCCTAGTAGAGAAATTCGTAAAAACTTTTTTATTTTTTAAGATAAAGATATTCTTCTTCTAATTAATGTAGCTAGTATATATAGAAATTTATAATTATTAATTCTTTTTATAATAGTATTATCTACTTACTACTCGATATCTTCTTTACTTTTTTTAAAAATAATATATATTAATTATATAAACGACTTTTAAAAAAAAATCTAAAAAAAATATAAATATATTTAGAAATGAATATGGCTAGAATATGAATATGACTAAGATATTCTGAATATTTCTGAGTATGACTACAGAGCTTCCAATATGGCAATCTCGGCTATTTTGTCTCCCTCAGTCAAGCTGTGGCGAGTAAGAAACTTGGTCTGAAACTCCCTGAGACTACCCGTGCCGAGATGTAAGCCTGGCGACGTCATGATATTTGGCGGTCAATGGATAGCACGCTCTTCCTCTAGCACAAGACTTCAGACCCGAAGACACAACTCTACTTATGACATAATTATATCGAATTACGCCGACTGAAACAAGCACCGCCAACCACTCTCTAGAGCAAGATTATTCGCGAAATGAGCGGCAACCACTTCAGGCCTTGAACCGGAACCAAGACTGTCAACGTTCAAGCTACCATTTTTCACAACGCCCACAACCTCATGGCCTCCGCCCCGAAAATCGCCATCATCGGCGCCGGTCCCGCAGGCCTCACGCTCGCACGCCTCCTCCACGTGTCAGAAGTCACGGTCGACCTAACGCTCTACGACCTCGACGCCTCCCCAACCTCCCGCCCAGATCGAGGCGGCACCCTCGACCTGCATGCCGACACTGGTCTCGCCGCGCTCCGCAAATGCGACCTCTGGGACTCTTTCCGCAAATACGCCCGCTACGACGGCCAGGAGTTCATCATCGTAGATAAGAACGCAACGGAGCTCGTCCACAGACGAGGCGGGGAGAGGGCCGGGCCGTCTGACCGTCCGGAGATTGATCGCGAGAGGCTGAAGGAAATTTTGTTGGAGAGTGTGCCCGAGGAATGGGTGAGATGGGGACGGCATTTGAGGGAGGTGACGGAGGATGGGAAGTTGAGGTTTGATGGAAGGGAGCAGTTGGAGGGGCCGTTCGATTTGATTGTTGGGGCGGATGGGGCGTGGAGTAAGGTTAGGGGAAGGTTGAATGAGATCGAGCCGGCTTATTCTGGGGTGAGTGGGTATGAAACGGAGATCATGGAGCCGGCGAGGACGTGTCCGCATGTGGATAAGATGGTTGGGAGGGGGAGCATTATTGGGTCATCGGATGCGAAGTTTTTGAATGCGCAGAGGATGGGGAATGATAGTCTTAAGGTCCGTAGCTGGTATGCGTGTCCGGAGGGCGAGGCGAAGGAGACATTGGATAAGTATGGAAAGAAGGGAACGCTCGAAAAGATTTTAGAGAGGTATGCGGGTTGGGCGCCGGAGATGACTGAGCTTTTCAGGCAGGGGGATCTGGATGAATTGAAGCATTGGACTCTTTACGAGTTGCCCGTGGGTTACAAATGGGACCACAAGCAGGGTTTCACGCTGATCGGAGACGCCGCAAGTCTTGCGACGCCATTCAGTGGAGAGGGTGTCAACAAAGCGATGAAGGATTCTCTCGAATTGGCAGAGCTCATCGAGAAGAGCCAGGATCCGAACGATGACCTTACACTGGATCAAGCAGTCCTGCTCTATGAGCAGCTGATGTTTCCCAGGGCCGAGAAGGTCCAAGCAAGGACCATGAACAACAAGCAGATCGCGTTCGGACCGGAAGCGCCACTTGGACTCATGACCGGTATGCTGAAAATGAAGGCAGGTGACAGTCCGTCGATCCTCGTCAGGATGCTTGGAACAGCGCCCGTTGTTGCGGCGGTCTACGGCTACTTCTGGATACGCGCGCAGATTGGCTGGGCTGTGCGCAGGTTGTGGAGGAGAACGTGAGGCTGTCGTTGTATACTGGCTGGAAGTATGAAGAGCATACAGCGTAGGCATCAGGAAGAGTGCACAACATAAGCTAGACACGTATGTAAGTACAACAGGTCTATCACGGCCATAACGAGTTTCAGCAATACCCTTCTACCATCACAATACCAGGTCACGCGTGCTAGATATGGAATTAAACAACGCCAGGCATTTGTTCTTAGTAGCTATCAGCTATGGAACCATTAAAAAAAGAAGGAAATCGCAAGGCACACTCAAGCGCCAGCGTGCTTTTGGAATCAAGCACAGGTCCCACGCTCACATCAAGGAAAGGGATGCGAATCGAAGCGTGAGAGCGCTCAACCACCCATTTACAACCTGTGTGGGCCCTATTTGTGCATGTGAGGTGTGTTTTTCTTGAGAGGGACATTTTGTGACGCTTTCTATACTATTCCTCTCGGCCCTCACAGCCGTCCTCAGCGATGACCCTAAGGTTATCTACCCGAGTACAGGACTCAAGACTACTCTAGAGGAGGGTCCCCCAGTCAAAACGGACCGACGGGTCCTGGTGGTCAACCCAGTCTTCCAGGCCTTTGCCCACAAGAAAACGGCATGGGTCAAATCCACAGCATCCTGGACATCATCACATCAGTCATTTCCGACGTCGCCGACAGTTCATCCATAATTTCCATGCCACCATGTTCCCGCAGCAGACCACCGTTGCCCAAGCGCCGCGAACGTCTAGAGCTCGTGCTCCGCCTATGAAAACGGCTTTGCTTCCCAGGTAGCGAGTGTGCTGGCGGGTCGCTTGTGTTCCTGTTGTACCGCGTGGGCGGGTTCGTATCCGTACGGCGTATTTGGTGGATTCAGAAGGAGCTGCAAGAGATATGTTCAAACGCAGACACAGTCTTCGTTGCCACTACGGGCTTTGGCAGTGATATGAGATTTGTTCGAGTGCGGGAAACGACAGGTTGACAGCTACGGTAGTTGCGGCTGTGGGCACTAGCGCTGGATCCATGGTTGTAAATGGTATGGTGGCTTTGGTGATTGCCCGTGCCTCAATCTCGATGTCAATGTCAGCGACGTCTACCAGCACAGCGACTGCGCAAACTAGTAGGTCCACTAGTGCCCTAAAATATGGCATTGTGGGTCGACATCTCGCGTGGAAGCATCATTTCATTGTTTTAGTGATTACTATAGGTGGGGTTGTCATGTGAAGTATATTACATAGGACCGAAGTCGTGTCTTGGAGGGGAGAAGATATCATGTTCTGCTCCTTTGGAGCCAACCACCGTGTGTTGCAAAGAAGAAATCACATGGCATTCATTGTGTCAAGGAGGCAGTGAGAGATCGAGACCGGTATGTGCCACCAGGAACTCTAAAAGGTCTACCGGCCACGTTGAGGATGCGCGTCCTGATCAATCAAAGGGCAGCTACCACCTTGCAAAAGAAAGTCTTGAATTGCTTTGCTTGTCCGATTTCCCTGAGATCGCGAATCGGTGTGCTCGGCCCAGAGGTCTGGTTCAAGGTCCCAATGCTGAGGCGGATTCTCGCCAAGCAGGTCTCCCCTAATACATGCAGATTTCAAGTTCAAGACTTTGTTCATTTTCTGGAGGGTTTCTATCCAGGTGCCTTCCAGGAGTCGCATCGTTCTCATAGTAACGTGCTTCAACGTTGACGCATGTCGTTCGAAGAAGCAGTTTATGTTTTCGGATGTTGCATCAATGTTCTCCCATGTAATGCTTTCGAGGCATGGCCATGTTGTACTTCCGACAGTCTGATTCAGCTCGGCCGGACAGAATGGTTCATACCAGTCGAAGCTTATCGTAAGATTTTTGAGGTTGGGAGCCGCGGCAAGAAACTCAGCCAGCTTAGCATTTTTACTAAGATATCTCCGGCACTTTGGTATTTCTACGCCAATATCGTTGCCGCTTTGGTCCATTCCGGTAGAGATCGCAAGCTCCAAAGTCGTTAGGTAGTGAAGGGTACTCTTCATGCGCTCCAGAACTTCGTCACTCTGCTGTAAGAATTTCCAATCAACGCTGCCAAGTTGTAGTATACTGAGTTTGATACCAGCTTCGTGAACGGCAAGAAGCAATGAGCTCATGAAGGGGATGCCGCAATAATCTCCTCCCGCATAATGGAGACCTGCTGCGAAAGCATTGATCGCATCCTTACGTCTAACATAGATCGCCCATCCATGGTTCATGCATATCTCCGACAGGTTAGGTAGACGGGACATAGCATCAGAGAACTCCTGGAGTCCGTAGTCTCTGCGCCGAAGTTCTTCCTGCTCAGCGTACATTCGAGTGTACTCTTTGTAAGCCTTTTCGAGGTAGCTTCTTGAGTAATTGTGACGAGGCCGCTCTCGGATCTTGGTGATGTTGCGTCGCCAGGCGCGAAGCTCACGCTCACTGGCATCGGGGCCTGGGAGTGCTCCAAAGGCTCCCGTATCGCTGTTATTGATGATATTACTCTCCCAATCATATTGGGTTGTATAGTCATCTAGCGTGTTCGGCTCATAATACAGAGAAGTAATATGTTTGCTGATGAGCGGGTGCCGTGAGATGTCGAGGAGACGCTGGAAACTTTCCGGCTTGAAGACCAAATTCACGTTTCCGAGCAAAAACCGCGTAGCAATGTTGTTCCAAAATTTGGACACCAAGCGAAGATTAGGAACGTCCTTCTCGTCAATGGAGTAGCATATCAACTCCGCGACTTCTGGAGGTAGACGCTCGATATAGCAGGTAGAACTAGATTCGGCTGGACTATGGTGCTTTAAAATCATTGCTGTCTGGACTTGCTCTGCTCAAAGCTGGAGATTGTGTTGACATCGCAGAGTCTCAAGATAAAGATTGTTGTACAACGGGACACCACCAACGCGAAAATGCGGGTAGCTTTTTCACTCTAAATACCCGGCGCTTAAACCCTACGGCGTAGTCAAACGACAACCCAACATCTGCTCTATCATCATCAACGTACATGTTGTACATTGAGCAATGGCTAGAACAAAAGCGACCGCATCTTACTGGACGCAACCTCGCACCAGGGCTAATCCTTCCGAACCACCTCGCAGATCTCTCAGATTGCGCAAAGAGAATGCAAGCGACACACAACAGACGCCAGAACAAACACTCCCTACCCATTCCCAATCAGCCTCTTCGCTCTTCAAAGTCCCACGCGAAATCAGAGACTACATCTTTAAGCTCGCCTTAACCACTTACGAAGATGCCACGAAACTCTGCGATCTCGAGACCCAAGTGCCTGGATGTTACCAAAGAAGCTTTCCCCATCATCGCCCAGGCCATTACCACCACCTCCGCACGGACACAGCGCTGCTTTGTACATGTCGCCTCATCCACAATGAGACCGCCCTCGTACCAGTGTCTGTCAATACTCACTCTCTCTGCTACCCCGACATCCGAGCCCTTTCTTTCCCAATGTCCACCGTCGCCACCTCCTACTTCAAGCGCATGACATCCGCTCAACTTGCAGCCGTGCAGCACATCCATATATTTGCCAATCGCTCTCGTCTCACGGCCGAAGACCCTGGCCGGTATATCAGCCACAGCGCGTTCGCGGAGCTAGGCTGTTTGCGCGGCAAGAAGGAGAAAGAGGCTGGTGAGGGTGAAGGTACTTGTGGGATCGGGGGACCATACCCGAAGATGATGACGATTACAATCAGGGACTGCGACTGGAAATTCCGTAATCATACTCAGTTCGATCTTGACAACATGTTGGGAAATAGGCATTGGGAGAATGTGTTGGGAGAGTTGAAGGAATTGAGAATGGAATTGGAGATTGAAATTAGGCAAAAGGAGGCAATAATGCCCGTTATCAACAAGTTGAAGGGCTTTGAATTTGATATCGGAGGAGGTGAGTCACTGGTTGCAGAGGAAAAGGTGAAGGAGAATTCGTGGATGGGACCAATTCAGTACCCTAGAGATTATACGCCAGGAGACATGTGTGAGGAAAGATCATATTATGTTGCTACGCTTGTCTGGAAAGTGAGGTCCGTTGGTCAAGACTCTGCATGTTAGAATCTTATTTCGGGGTTCGAATGTCCATAGTCTTGCGGGCTCGCGACCGTGAAGCTTGATCAGGTTTCTCTCCCCAAGGATGGTGAATGGGACGATTGCGATGAGGCAGTGATCGTAGATCATGTCACGGATTTTCAGTGGGAGCTTGTCGAATGCGGACATTGCGTTTGGATGGAGCGATGAGATGCTCGAGTGGAAGATGGTGTATTGTGAGAAAGAGCAGGTTTTCAATGCATCACTTCAGCTGGGGTCTGCTCGTTTGTTTGATGAGTTAAGTTCAAAGAGTTGATCGCGCGGTAATTGCATGCCAGGTTGGTTGTGTCAAACAAGAAGAGTAGAGATGCAGATACTAGGATTGGAAGCTGTCTTGAGTATTGATTTTTTGGAAGGAGGGAGAATACCCCAGTCTAATCTCGCGGTAGGGGTAAAGGTGGAAGCTGTACTAGTTGGAGCTGCAGCACTTGCGCTGGTCGTCCCCGCCGCTTTCACAACGCTGGGCGAAGCACTTGGCAAACTCGTCTCATTACCTTCGCACTGAGCACCCATGAGATCTATATCTTCGGGGCATGCCGTGAAGACTGTCATCGACAGCCTGCGAGGGCAACGGAGCTATTCGGGCAAGCCAATTTAGCCTACCAGATAATGTCTACCTGCGAAGGACATGCGAACACGGTACCTAACTTAGTAGCTGTTGGCTTGCTTCCATCATTGCACGCGCATGTGTGGATGTAATAAGGATTTATGCCACCTTGAAGTATATCGATACTAGGTTTCCCAATAACGAGTCAGCGACTCTTGATCATCGGACAACGGGCTGAGACTAAGGCACTTACATCTGTGTGCATGCGAAGACAACAATTGGGGAAGCGGGACCCAGAGGTTCTACCGGGGCTGGCAGAGTAGGACTGGATGAATCAGAAGCTGTAGCCGGAGGTGATGTGGGCGCTGGCGTGATAGGACTAGATGATGGAGGCTGCTTGGCGGCACGATGAATGGACACGAATACCAACGTCTATGATTGACACATCTGCAATTATGTGCAGTTCATTCCCGTCCCTAGGTGCGTAACCACCGACTTGCGACCTTCATCGTGCTCGCACTAAAACAATTCTCCCTCGAAGCCGCTGAATCCTAGCGTGCGGTACGATCAAACGCTACCGCAGCAAAGGCCTGAAGATCAGATGCTCCCATCTGAATCTTGCAGTTCCTGCGCTCGAATCTGGCATCTATCGCTCGGTACGTTCCATCACTGGGATCCACATCTCATACCTCACCCACTTTTTTCATTCATGATCCAACGACTCAAACAGTGGTGTGTCATCTGCTCCCCCTGAAACCCAGCACCATCAACCACTCGCCTGCTCCCCCCACCCCCTCTCAACCAATCCTTCATCACCCGCCCACGTTTCGGCCTTCGGATCCACTTTCCAAAACGGAACAGAGAAACCTCCGCCATCTTTCACAGCGTCTGCACTAAACGCGCAAACTGCCGTCTTTCTCGTCCCCTCAATGGGAGAGATCATTCCAAGACCCATATTCACGCACGCAAAAATCCGAGCTAAGGGATATAGAACAGGCTATCACTAGGTCTGTCAAGACGTAGTGGGGGGTGGACGGCGTAGGTAGCTGATGCCGTGGTTTAGAGGCAGGGAGAGTCAAGTGGCCGCTTCTGACATCATCTTGATCAACGTCTTCATGATGAGCTAGGAAAATCTGACGGGTAGAAAGTGTGAGGATGCTAGTAAGAATGTTTTCATCCTTTCGAACAGCTTCCTCAGATCCTGAATTATGGGCCAGCGCCGTTGCAAACGCGCTATTACTCTATTCGGTCTAAAATCGAAAAGACGACTGGATTGCTTTTACTATGCTAGATGTGGGGTAAAAAGCTTGACAACTGCAAAGTGTCGCAAGCAACTCGCTACTTGAAAGGTGAATCGGAAGAAACATAAACTCCGACATTAATTCCATTACTAGCCGACCTACGATGCAAGAGGGAAGAAGAAAAAAGAAAACAGTTCCAAGCAACACGAGCGCAACAGGTGCATGCGCTGGACCATTTACACTCCTTCGCCAGCCGTCACTTACCTTCCACCCACCTTCCTCACTGCGTTCTCCAAAGATTGAAACACGTCACCGGCACACTGGGCGTATAGCAAGTATTAGCCGCGAGCGTCGCCCCAGTTGTCTGGTCCGGGTTCGCCGTATATTGAAACAGCGCGCACTCCTTATCAATGGGCACGCCATCGCTGCCATTCTTCGTGCTGCCGTCCGGGTAGGCGAAGTTCATGTCGAGCTGCTCGTTCGGCTGCAGGTCCCGGCCCAGCATGTAGGAGACGACGAGCGCGTGGTTGTTTTGGCCATACAGCAGGTCCGGGTACCAGATATTCTCGCCGCCAATGGTATTGTTGCCGCAGCCGGAGCGCGTCCAGGCGGAGAAGGTTTGATTGGTGCCGGCCATGTATTGTGGGGATGATGGGGTGTTGGTGGATAATTTTGGGGTGATGTTGGAGTCATCGAAGCGGCGGTGGGGGCGGTGGGGGCGGCTGGCTAGAGCGGAGAATGGGAGGAGGAGGAGGAAGAGGGTGGTGAGGGGTGTGAGGGGGACGTACATGGTAAGTTGTGGAAATGGTTGATGTTGGGGGTAGTTGTGGGTTCTGGGAAACTGAGGGGTATTCGTAGGAGGAGTAAGGGTGAGTATTTGTTTTTTGTAAGGGATGGTTCGTGATTATATGGGCAGAAGAGATGGTACGTTTGTGTACCAGCATGAAGAAAGAGAGCACAATCAGTGACGGGTCGCAATTGTGCTGTCACAACCAAATCTGTCAGACATAAAGAGCATTTCCGATGTGTGAACCTGCATCAAAGCAGATGGACGTTCTTTGATTGACAGTTTCCAAGAACATTGTGTTGTTGACGGATCACTCGTCTTCGAACCCTTTCTTCCTTCGATTACAACATCACTGAAAGAAGCAGGGGGAACAAGGTGAAAACGCAGGATAAGGACAAGCTTTCACGTCGGGTCATTAACCGCCTGGATTCTTTCATGACTTGGAGAATTTTCCTCTTTCGAAGGAAGAGACAAAGGAATGATGAGCGTAGCAGGTTGAGCTGGGGGCGAGTGATGGTCTTTTGGTAGTGCAAAAGGAGTAAATGCCATGTGGTGTGCATAAGTCCCTGGACATAATTCCGGGTACTGCGCCCGGCAGTGTCTAGGGACTTATGCAAGCCACTACCTTAAGTCAGATCACACTTCCCTTGAGGCTCTGCACCATGTCGTCTTTCACCAGCGCATTTTGATATTGCGTAACAAGAAGCGGAGTCTCCAAGATCCTCGCTCAATCTCTGTGATTGCTGGACCCACGCTCTGGCACAGCTGGGGCAGCAATGGCGCAATCAAGCTACTCCTGCAAGTTCTGTACCGTTCTTGCGTGAACTCATCTTTCTCATCTCCTTGTACCATAGCCATGACCCAAGCCTTGAAGAAACTCGCATGGCCCCGATCATACAAACAAGTAACGTCACAATGCCTTCCGCGCTTCTACTCAACCCCGACCTACAGCACGCCCGCCCCGGCCGGCGCATCGGAAGCGGAAGTGCTGTCAGCGAAAAATTACTGCTCGGGGCTACTCCAGTACGTCCGCCACGAGATCTTCCATCCTCACAACTGCTGAACAACGCGCTGTGACAGAAAGTTCGACTCCCCCTCCCACACCCTGCTCGCCTTCATCCCACCCTCCGCCCAACCCGCCTACCTCGCCCTCCGCGCCTTCAACATCGAAACGTCCCGCATCGCCGACACCGTCTCCACCCCCACGGTCGGTGCCATGCGCCTGCAATTCTGGCGCGACAACGTAAACCGCGCTTTCTCGGGCACGCCGCCCAAAGAGCCCGTTTCTATACTCTTGTCCCACGCGCTCGCGGACCTTGACGCGCGCACGGGAGGAACGGCGAAGATGAGTAAGAGCTGGCTCATGAGGATCATCGGTGAGAGGGAAAAATATTTGAACAATGCGCCGTATCCTACGTTGGAGTCGTTGGAGAAGTACGGGGAGAACACGTACTCGATGCTGCTATACTTGACGTTGCAGGCGCTGCCGATGGGAAGTGTGACGGCTGATCATATCGCGAGTCACGTTGGCAAAGCGGTTGGGATCACGGCTGTGTTGCGTGGGTTACCACTGGTGGCATTCCCTCCGCCACCGAACCATCACTCCAACTCTTCGCCTTTGGGAGGCACGTTGGATGCTCAGAGGAGAAGCCAGGGAAGTGTGACCCTGCCGTTGGATGTGATGGCCAGAACGGGTGTGAGAGATGAGGACGTGTTGAGGAAAGGGGCGGAGGCGGAGGGATTGCGGGACGCAGTCTTTGAAGTTGCGACGAGGGCAAGTGATCATTTGATTACGGCCAGGCAAATGCTGAAAAATGTTTACGCTGGGGAGGATGTAGATCACGCCTTTGAATACGATGGGGAGGAAGGGCATGACTACGAGGGGCAGACTAACAAGGGACCGGGGAAGGCTGCCCAGCAGAAAGAGGAGGTGGATAGGGCTTTTGGCGTCTTCATGCCTGCAGTGGCGACGGGGTTGTGGTTGGATAAGTTGCAGAAACTCGATTTTGACGTTTTTAGAGAAGAGTTGAGAAGAAGGGATTGGAAGCTGCCATGGAAGGCGTATTTTGCGCACAGGAGGAGAATGTTTTGAGAAATCCGGGTGATCACAGACATCGGTCTGGTGAAAGGGAAAATCGCCGTTACGGGATGAACTGCCTTCAGAGCGAGACACCCGACGAGACGGTTGGACTCAAAACCATCGAAGCACAGCTACATGCACAACCAACCATGAGGACAAACACTGGTAGAGGAACCTTCTTTACCAGGACATTCTCGTTGTGCAGTGAAGCGCAAATGCGAATGGAGAAGAAAGCAGTCAGCCAAAAGAAAGGCCGACGCCGATTTGAGGCTTCTTCACTGAACCTAGTGACAAAAGCAAAACAAGATCCCAGAATTGGGAAAACTTCGCAATAGAGACTGTCAAAGAATGAACCTAGCGCGGCCCGTTGGATAGGAGGAAGGGTCTGCGGTCAAAGATTGTAGACAAGGTGGTGTGGCCGATCGTTACTGGCTAGATTCGCGAGTAGCAACTCGCGCTAAACACCGGAGATGCTCGCCGACTACCTTGTACGTCTGCTCAGCAAACCATTAGACTGACTCATGTGGTCGCACTGCCATCGTGCAACTCTCATTGGCCATCATTGCAAGCTGTAGTTGAATAACAAGGATAGTCAATGGCCAAGTTGTCGGAGTCTTGCTACCCCCCGGATCAGATCTCAGTGGTGAGGTATTTGCTTCTTCTTTGGCGATTCAATAACATCTTCTTTCTTTCGTGTGCTGTAGCAAAGGAGCCTATCAAGTCTCGACACCGTGGAGCTAAGTTCGCTTTCGAAAGTGACGGAGATGCGGAGGCAGGTCTTCCTGTATTGCTCCATTGCTGCAATGAATGGCCCCGCGGATGCCTTTTGCAGGATACCATCGCACAAAAGCCTGGGTGGATGCATCAGAGCCGTTGAAGAGTTACTGATCGAGGACGGCAATAGTTTTCGACCGTGCGCCTGTCTGGCAACAGGTTATTCCAGCCAAAATCTCCCATTGATCCCTTAGTCCAGTCGGCATTGTTGAGCCAGTCGAGCCAGTCGGTATCATTGTCCATCGGAAAGTCTGCATATGCATCCGCATCCCCATCTACAGCTGTGACCAATTGCGATTCGAATCCCGTATTTGGTGCCAAGATTTGGTTCATGATATGGCTGATGACCTTGTGCATATGACCACAGAGTGTGTAAGTCGGGCGGGCCCACTCTAGGCAGCTGATGAAAATGCTAAGCTTCTGGATGACTTCGGATCGCGGTAGCACGACTGTGTTGTCAAGGGAAGGTTTCGTGGCTTTAAAAGCTCGACGCAAAGTACTCCTGCGCTGGGGACGCCGTACATCGTAAAGACGAAGCCAAAACGCCATTGAAAGTCAATCAGCCAGTCCCTTTTCGCCTACAGGGTTAGAACGTCATCGAGAATCTGTATCGCGAGATCCACCAGTCGCTGTCCGCTTGCATATGTGCGAGATATAGAGAGCCTCTCAAGAAGGAACAGAGAGTGTAGATAGACCAAATGGAGACCGATCTGGCGAGGTAAGACGTGAGTGGATGTAGGGATTTTACCGGCTTTGAAGCGAATGCCTTCCGGCATACGAGCGTAGAGTTCTTCGCAACGCCGCATGGTCTGGCTACAATGCTGTCCTGTCTTACTCAGCTTGGGCTCCGGGTAAGCATACTCTGGTAGGAGCTCAGAGCAGTCGTCCGATATGCTCAGCGAGATCTCGAGGACTTCTTCCCGAACGAGGCTCATCAACAGTAGAGCGCGAGCCCACGTTGATGCGTAGAGTTCTCCTGAGGTGTTCCACCCATTCGCGTCTAGTTTGCTCTTTATGTTGCTCAACTCTGGTTCATCTGCCATCAATTGCTCGTCGCTCAGGTCCAGTGGGAGTTGGCATGTACTATGTCGACGACCCAGTAGAGGCGGTCTTCCTGTCAGGGATGCCACTGTCTTTTCGCGGACAAACACTCTGGCGAACTGTCTTTTGTGGAGCTCCGTTATCATGAACGTGTCTGGAATGCCGTCGTCGACAACCCTGTGGAGGCCAAGGGCCGTGACACTTGAGACCAGGGTACCGTGTCTCTTCCATAGTAGGTAGCCTGAATAGCTTCAGTACGGGTTCAGGAATGGCCAATCAAGGAATGACACTCACTGGTCTTGCCAGTCTCACAGTAGGTCTTCAGCGTCGTGGAAAATATCAAGAGGTACACAGATGTGTCGCTAACATTATCCGCATGATCGCACAGCAGCAAACAAGTTTCAACAAGATCCCTCATACCACATGCAAACTTTCTCCTGTCATTGCGCGATTCAACTTGAGATGTCAGCACCGGGTCCCAATCGGGCAATGATATGGCTGCAAGACCAAAAAGAGCAACCAGCATTCCCAATATCTCCCATCGGAAATTATCACCTTTAAAAGAAGCGAGCCAAGAGTTGAGATCTATTAGGGGGATTGTCTCCTGGCAGACAGAAAGCATTGCGGCACATTTTCTCCGAGACGAACGAAAGCTTTTTGGGGTCTTTGGGTGCTGTGAGATACGGACCATACGTGTCCCACAGCGATTTGTGAGCAAACGTTAGGGTTGGCTTATGCGTTACAAGATCCTCGAACACGACGTAGCGGTCGAGGAGTCTGTCACATACGTCCTGGCTTGGCAAAGCATTCAAGATGTTCAATGCCAATCTAATAGCTGCTTCGTTTGGGGTGTGGATATGAACACTGTGGCATTTACTGATGTCGTGTGATGGAGTCGACAGTGCACTGGCAGCTAGATGACGGTGATAGCTCTTGCATGGGTCCAAAAGGTCCATCCCAAGCTTTCCCTGATGCTCTAAGAAGATCGCAGAGTATGCCGTCGGTCCTAAGAAGCCATTGGGACATTTGTCGGCGTAGGGGAAGCCCGCGGCAAAGATCTTGTAATCCTCGGGGCTCTGCAGCTTCAAAGACAGATTCATGCTGGCGGTTCTTCTGGGAACTGTCGACGGTGGTGAAGCTGCTGTGCTTGGACCTGGTTTCTTCGTGGGTGCGGGGTCGTATACACACTCGGATGTAAGTCTTCGATGCTTGCATCGCCTACAGACTGGCATGGAGTGATCACATCGTAGCTTTGATTTCCTACAAGGCTCGCATGCCTGCTGTTTACCATTACGCCTTCTCGGTACAATTGATTGATCCGCCTCGGCCGAGGGCATCGTTCGGGGACAGGGTGAATGTGGGAAGAAGATATCTTCGGCTATGCCACTCAATTGTAGTAAAGCTTAGGTTTTCAATATTTGTAGAGTATTGTGGTTATCCATCATGGAAGGTGCATCGTAAGCTCTCAAGTATAGATTGGACGACCGTCACAAATCGCAGTCTGGTGAGTGTGGACATCTTCCAACAGTGACGACGCGGACAGAAGAGGGAAAGATATGGGGAGATTGATTTCTAACAGTGAACATGGTAGGAAGGCCATCAGCGTACAGTGTTCGGAGTCGCAGCCTAGAGTGAGTGAGGGACTACGTTGTATCGGAGTAGATGTTCGGTGATCGGAGTTCGAACAACGTATTCTCTTGGCGCTTACGGACTCCTTGATTAGTGATGATCAAACCGAACAACACCTATGTGACTCCGCTTGCATATAGCCTTCCCATCTAAGCCTAGCCGCGTAGACCTGACTCATACATTAGTAGCCATGGCTGTGAACCTAACAAGGCTGTTCGGAATTGATGACAATGTCGGAGTCAAGGCGTATAATTCTTGCTGCCTTGACAAATACTCCTGTACCTCTGTACTGTCTCCTTTCGTGTACATAAGAAGGCCCAATCCGCTCAATTGATTCTGTTCTTGATTCCAAGACACGAGTCAAATAAAAAAAGCAGCCCCAAAAGACAAAAGAACTTAACCACTACTACCAAGCTCTACCACTACCACCACTCTACCTACCAATCCACCTACAATGCCTAACGGATTCCCCGCCTTCCGTTTCGACCCCACAACCGCCCCGCGCTACCTCGTCAAAACCGCCAAAACCTCTTCAGACACAGCATCATGCTACACAGACTCATCGCTGGAAAGTACAGAGACTGCCAAGCTTTCCAAGTACCAGTACCCTACTGAACGAGGTATGACTGCCCTTGGCATTTGAGAAAAGGGGTGTGCCTAATAATGGGACAGATCCTCCAAAGAAATCGCATTCCAAGCCGAAGGGAACGTTCCAGAGGCTTTTAGGATGAGGATATTTGCAGTGTTGGTCATCTGCCTTGGCGGGTAGGATTTCTGAGCAATGTAAAACCAATAGGTTCTCAATCCCTTCAGCACTAGCGCAAGAGAGGGGATGGGTATTGTGGTGATGGCGCAGTCGGTAGAAACAAGGAACAAACAGTTTCTGAAAAAGTGTTGAATAAGCAACAAGCCAAATATTGTGTCATCAAAATGTTTGATCGCTGTTTGGATGACCGATGTTGACATTGATCCCTTCTCTTTCTTTTTGGTTGCCGGTATTTCGTGAGGTTGAGCTTTCTTGTTCGTAATGCTAACAAACACCAACAAGTGGGATTGTCTTAACTCTTGATGCTCGGCAATGAAACATCCTGGGGAGTAGAAGTAGGAAAATTTCCTTTAGGCCAATCCTAGTTTGCCGGAAAAGGAATACGGCTAGCAGCTTCAGACGATCCTTAAGTTGAATGATGCACGGCTAGCATTATTTGTCTTTCTGGTGACAAAACCGGAGACCGACCCAGAAGAATTCACGAGAGCCGATGCGAATACACGAAGGTGGAAGCGCTCTTCGGACGTATGGCGCGTACGGCGGCCCATAATGTCGCGAGAGGCCATCGTGAGCCTGGAACAATTTGGGGAAACTTCTCCTCTAAATCGCGTCAAGAGATGCAATCGATCCAGTGCAGCTTCGAAAACTTTGCAACAAACCTACGGCGCTGTGTTGGGCGTATTCCGCTCAGATAGACGATAGATGCCCACGCTTGATCTTTGGTTGCATATACGAAGAATGGTCTCGCTGCCATAATCACGAACCGAGAATAGACTTTGAACATTTCTTTGCAAATCCAGTTAGCATTACCTCAGCCGGCCCTACAACAATATCCGGCATTCTTGAGGCATACGAATATCTTTACAATAAGACCCAAGAGCTAGCACTTTCGGAATTAGCACCTAATTCGACAATTAAACGATCTCTCTACCCACTTACTAATCACACCGAGTCGCATCGTATTTTTGATACCGATAATAGGGTCAATAAAGTTACGGATTGGCAGACGAGAAGGGAATCAACAATGTTGCGGAAGCGCGATACGCCGTGTCGAGAGTCAGAGCGGCGCAGCGAGGACAGAGCCATTTCAATAATTTGAGGCCACCTCATTTTGATGGGAGGTGGAAGTATGAACATCGCCTGTGTGCCTTGCAGAGTTGGCTACATTAGTTTCATCTGGCGAGCTGGAGTGAGTGTAGCGATATTGCCAACCTATTCCCACGAAGAAGTTCAGCCAAGCCTTCCGTGCTCACCTGTTCCAGTCTGAGCAGTTGATTCTTTTCGCAGCTGGACGAAAACTCGGAGCTCTGCTGCATCAGTCTTTGCTTCTACACGTACCCAAAGGCGAGAAATCAAATCTCACAGTCTCCAGACGAAATTGAGGTGTAGTAGAGACCGCTGGCAAAGCTCTTTGGGCGGTTCTGTTTTCATGACGGTACTAGTACCGATGTCATAGTTAGGCACTCAGTAGGATATGAGTAAAAGCATATATCCACTAGACCACGGGCAAAGTAGGATTTCCCTTCCTTGAACAGCATTTCCGCAAAATTTCGTTCCCATTCTAGGCGGACATTTCTTGGGTGATACGTCCTGTGTAGTGACCAGCTTTGAAGGACTTACAGAGGTCGACAACCTTCCATGCGGGGCGTTATCCGAGATCTTGGCGCAGGAGCCTTGGCGTTCAGTAAAGAGATCACGAAATATTTCGCGTCGCGGATTCACGTGACCTTGCGATTTGCCCACCTTCGGTTCTTCTCTCAGACTCTCGACTGCAATCCCCCGATATATTTGCAGCGACCAGGCTTACTATGGACAGCCTAGATATCGATCAGCGGCCTGCGAAGAAGAGACGCTTCTTTGTCGAGGATTCTCCAGAGCCTGAACGTACTGTATTCTCCACCGCGTCGCCACATAACGACGCGCTCTCCACAGCCAATACCACTCCGCATGAGAAACTGCTTGAGCCCAACTCGAGCCAGACTGATCTCAGTATCCACGATGGCAAAGACGGAATGGCTGTCGATGCCTCGGAATTTTTCGAAAAGGAGACGTTCGAGAGCTTTGTTGGTGATAAAGTGGCGCCGGCTACATTCGATAAGCTACGAGAGGTGTCCGGTGACAATATGGAGCGTGCGATTAACATGTACCTCGACGGCTCGTGGGCCAATGTACCCGCGCCTCCAGCCCCTAGACCTTCTTCGTCATCCATCATGAATGTGTCCAACTCGGGACTTCCAGAGCGGACCTACCAGCAGCACAGGACTGAAGAAAGACGATTATCAGATATCATGGATACAGGGAGCACATTGGATAGAATACCAGACTACAGATATGTAGGTGCCTTCGGCGTTGGGGCATGGGCAACACGAAGTGGTACTGGTCTTATAAAGATGGGAGAAGCCATCAAGATCGAGCGAACGAAGATCAAGGCTCCTGTAAAGATAGGCCGAGGTGGGAAGGCAACCCAGACAAATGCTGCAAGAATGAGGGGCGACGTCATTGTACGCTTTACGAATTCGAGAGGAGAGGAGGTGGGTAGATTACCGAAGGAGACCGCCAATTGGGTGTCTACTTTGATGGACCAAAAGGTCTGTAGGTTCGACGGTGTCTGCTTTCTGGCCCCAGAAAGGGTCCGGGTCAATGATACGATCGAGCTGCAATTGAGGTGCTCGTTGCTAAGGAGAGCATTCGAAGTTGGCGGCTTCCAGAAGCCCGAGGACAACCGGACTACGGGTTTCTTCGAAGAGAAGGAGACGTCCGATGAGAAGAATCTGAGACTAAGGCAGGTCGCTATGGTCAAATTGTTCGACGAGGTCAACCTGCACCCAACGACGGTCAATGATACTACAGCGAGGCACAAGCGGCAGGGCATACTACAGGCTGCGGAAATCGCAGAGCAGTATGACAAGGAAAAGGAAAGCAAGAAACCGAAGTTCAGTAAGGATCCGAAGTCAACCCAGGACGGTAGTTCTACACCGCCTGAAGACGAGGAGGAGGAGGGCAAGGAGCTGGAGCAGGATCAGCTTGATAGCCTGTACAAGAAGGCGCAGTCCTTTGATTTTGACACACCAATAAGAGAACCTTCGGACACCTTTGCTATGGATCTCAGGAAATACCAGAAGCAGGCCTTGCATTGGATGGTGAGCAAAGAAAAGGACGAAAAGTCTGACGATAAAGAGGTGTCCATGCATCCACTATGGGAAGAGTACACATGGCCTGCCAAAGACATGGACGACAAGAATGTTCCCAGTGTAACCAACCAGAGCAGCTTCTACGTAAATCCATACTCAGGAGAATTATCTCTGGATTTTCCTGTTCAGGAGCAACATTGTCTTGGCGGTATTCTAGCCGACGGTAAGTTTTACCACCCATCAATGATTTGGACTCAAACATTGTACGCTGACTAGCGCAGAAATGGGCCTCGGAAAGACTATCGAAATGCTCAGTCTCATGCATTCTTTTATCGGAACGTGCGTTTACCTTTACTGTTTTTCCCATATCCCATGATCCTAATTCCCATAGATCCGATATCTCAATGCAGGCCTCCCAGCCCGGTCCTTCGTCAGTCGCCAACCTGCCTAGATTACCCAAGAACTCGTCAGCTGTCGCGCCTGCACCAAGCACTACTCTCGTTGTGGCTCCTATGTCTCTTTTGGCGCAGTGGGAGAGTGAAGCCGTCAAGGCGTCTAAGCCGGGAACATTCAAGGCGATGGTCTACTATGGTAGCGAGAAGGCAACTAACCTACAGAATCTATGCTGCGAAGCCAACGCTGCATCGGCTCCCAACCTCATCATTACTAGTTACGGTGTCGTGCTCTCCGAATTCAATCAGGTAGCTGCTCGTGGAGGAGACCGAGGGTCGCATGGTGGCCTCTTCTCCCTCGATTTCTTCCGTGTCATCCTAGATGAAGCGCATTTCATCAAGAACAGACAATCGAAAACTGCAAAGGCTTGCTACGAGCTCAATGCCCAGCATCGATGGGTCCTCACAGGAACGCCCATCGTCAACCGTCTTGAGGATCTCTTCAGCTTGGTCCGGTTCTTGCGTGTCGAACCGTGGTCGAATTTCTCCTTCTGGAAAACTTTCATTACGGTGCCCTTTGAATCAAAGGATTTCCTGCGTGCTCTCGATGTAGTGCAAACAGTCCTCGAGCCTCTCGTCATGCGCCGCACAAAGGACATGAAGACGCCAGACGGTGAAGCTTTGGTCCCTCTCCCGCCACGTACTATTGAGATCGAGGAGCTCGAGTTGTCCAAGCAGGAGCGAGAAGTCTATGACTACATCTTCACTCGCGCGAAGCGCACTTTCAATGCCACCATGGAAGCAGGAACGCTGCTGAAGTCTTACACCACCATCTTCGCCCAGATTCTCCGGCTGCGCCAATCCTGTTGTCATCCTGTGCTGACACGGAATAAGGCTATCGCTGCCGAAGAAGAGGAAGCTGCAGCCGCGTCTGATGTAGCGAATGGCCTCGCTGATGATATGGATTTGCAAGAGTTGATCGAACGCTTCACGTCAGACTCGGACTCTGGCGAGCAGGACATAACCAACAAGTTCGGAGCTCACGTCCTGCAAGAGATCCAATCGCAAGCGAACAATGAATGTCCCATCTGCGCCGAAGAGCCAATGATAGAGCCTGCCGTGACAGGCTGTTGGCACAGTGCCTGCAAGAAATGCTTACTAGACTACATCGAGCATCAAAAAGAGAAGCATGCTCTTCCACTATGTTTCAACTGCAGGGAACCCATCAATCAGCGCGACATCTTCGAAGTGATCCATCACGACAACGATGACGAGGATGACCTTTACAGTGCCACACAACCAGGCCAGGCTTCTACACCCCCACGCATCACCCTCCGCCGCATCGGCTCATCCTCATCCGCCAAAATCGCCGCCCTGATCTCCCATCTCAAAGCCCTCCGCGTGAACAATCCTGGCACCAAATCCGTCGTCTTCTCCCAATTCACCTCTTTCCTCGACCTCATCTCTCCCGCCCTCACCCAGGCCAACATCCCCTTCCTGCGCTTCGATGGCGCCATGTCTCAAAAAGCCCGAGCCGCGGTGCTCCTCGAATTCGCTGCCTCGCAGACAAAGAAAAATGGCCATGGTACGGTGCTTTTACTGAGCTTACGCGCTGGCGGTGTTGGCCTGAATCTGACGGCCGCGAAGAGAGTCTTCATGATGGACCCGTGGTGGAGTTTCGCAGTGGAAGCGCAGGCTATCGACCGCGTGCATCGGATGGGGCAGGAGTCGGAGGTCAAGGTCGTGCGGTTTGTCATCGGGGGCAGTATTGAGGGGAGGATGTTGAAGATTCAGGAGAGGAAGAAGTTCATCGCCAGTTCGTTGGGGATGATGAGTGAGGAGGAGAAGAAGATGCAGAGGATTGAGGATATTAAAGACTTGCTGTCGTGAGGCTGCGAGAGGGTGTAGTGTGCTCAGTGGGTGGGTGAGTTGGAGGTTTCTGTACGGGTAGGGTGGATGCTTGGTGCTTTGGATATGCTGTTGCTTGTTACAATATTGTAAACGTCTTGCTCAGGGAGAAAATTTGGCTGTACATATATTAGCATCCAAAACCTAGTGTGTAAGCACATGTGTGTCACAGTGTCACGTTCATCTATCGTCTATCAAAGAGTATTACTACAATGAGGTCTTCCATGCTCATTCGGAAATGGCGTCAAATCTTGAGGACACATCCAAGATCCTTGCTCATGACCAGGCGGAACCTTAACTTCTGACCTCTTCAATGCCCACTTCTCTCTTTCTCTTTCCCTTTCCCTTTCCCTGACTCCTATTCTTCCCCATCAAGTCCCCCAACACATCTCCTGCCCCCAGCCCTTCTCCACCTCCCTTTCCCCCCTCGCTTTCACCTTCGTCGTCCTCACATTTTCGTGCACCATCTCCCGTCTTCTCTTCCAGCACACCCAACCCCAAATCCATCTCAATGTACCCTCCCTCCCGGGCCCCTCCTCCCACCCCCTCAATATTCCGCTCCTCCAACCTCCCTTCCCTCCTCTCGGTCTCCAAGACTTCATTCGCACTCTTGATCTTCGGCAGCAGCGCATTCAGCCTCGCCTGCAGATGCGACAGATTATCGGCCGTAAGCGAGGCGACGGATAGAGGTGGAGGCAGTGAAGCGTGCGTGCTGCTGAAAGACGAGACGGCGGAGTCGGCGGAGGAAGACGATTCGGACGCGGATGAGGAGGATCTTGATGTGGAGGAGGCGGATTCATCGTCTGCGGATGAGGAGGAGAGGACGGAGACGAGGTCGGAGGCGGAGGTGGAGGATGCGTAATCCGTACTTGTGCCGCTGCTGGTGGTCGAAGGGTTGAGCATACGAGGGAAAAGGGACGGCAGGTGCGGGTATTGCTGTCGTCGTTGTTGGCGCGGGGAGTCGGCGCTTGAGGTGGAAGTGTAGCCGACACTGTCTGTTTCTTCGCTGCCGCTGGAGCTGGATGCGTCGCTTTCGGATTCCGAGGGCTCGGAGGAGCTGGTGATGGAGCTGCTGTAGGAAGGGGTTGAGGGATGGAGTCTCCGAGAGGGTGTGATCGGTGCTGGCGAGCCTATGAGTGTTTGGGGGCTCGGAGCTATCGACGGGGTCATAGCATGGGCTGGGGAATCTGTATCTGATGCCCCGGCCTGCCGCCTTCTCTTGCTGGAGAGGGTCATTGGTTTGCGGTCAATGTCTTCGAGGGCTCTTTTTTTGCTCTTCTCCATACTTAAGTGTAGTGATGCTTCAATTGAATCACTGATTATACTCAATGATGGGTGCCGGGTGATCGAGACAAGTCCCATGTTTGAGAGACTCCGAGATTGTCTAGCAATCGGTGGGGGACGATGATGGCAAGTTTTGGCGGGGCGGCTGCAGATCACTTTTCGGGCCTTCCCGTTCTTGCGCAATTAGCGCGGGACTTCTGATAGGGCTGGAAAGGAATGAGGATTGAGGATTCGCACCGCCTTTCTTTTCGTTCACCGCTGGCATCTGTCCTTATATTCAAAAAAGCCAGTACATTCGGAAATCTTCGGTGTGTCAAGCTCGGGCTTCGCTGATTTATAAGATCTAGAAGTGAAGGGCAATTCATTGTATTATTATCCCCTTGCATCGACATGCAGACATAACTCTAACATTTTTGAAGGAGCCGGAGCTGACCTGGCCTTTGGACGAGCCCATAATTAATATTCCAATGACAGCAACGTCATGACTTATGAGCTTTGAGCCGTCCAGGCCTTAAAGTTCTATCAACTCCTCAACAGCTGCAACTCTTACCATTGTCAAGCAAGGTCGTCACGAATCATTCGTAAGGTCCTTTTCCTGAGCGTCTAGCCTGAAACACCGTCAGAGCCCCTCCACAGTCTCATCCAGTGAGTCAACATCATCGATTGCAGAGTGAATGAAGCAGACTTGCAACATGTTTATAACCTTGTCCCTGTTTGAGACTTGTTTTATCACTTGATGAATGGCCAGTAAGACTTATGGTCAACCCAAATGGTGGCGAATGACTTCTATATATAAACTCTGCTATCCCCGCACCTACCATGTACATTGCCTTTGCACTCATCGAGTTTCTGATAATCTACCTTGCATATCACACCATCTACATCTATCTTCTCTTAAAGTACTTGCAAAATCTATGCCACTATGCCGCTTACTCTTGATCATCTATTGCGATCTGACCACGGTGCAAATGGCAGAATTTTTCTCACAGTCCATATCCAACAGGTCCTTGCTAGCCTCCCTACCCTTCTGAAAAGCCCCGGAATGGCTTCACCAACCTCGAGATTCTCCGGTACTGGAGCTCTAAGCCCCGTCTCCGAGGATGAAAACGTCAAAGTCGCCCGCCGATTGACACTCGTACGCAATCTCCGCGCACCAGCTTTCCAATACGCATGGACATTCTACCATGACAAATACACAGACTCTCAAAACTATGAAGGCCGTCTCACCCTCCTGAAGGAGGATATCGTTACCGCCAAACCGTTTTGGGAGGTCCTGAATTCCTTCCCGTTCGACGCTCTCAAGTTGAAGGACTCTGTACACTTCTTCAAACGGGGGGTAAAGCCAGTATGGGAGGACCCCCGCAACGTCAAAGGCGGCTCATGGACGTTCCGCGTGCCGAAGGCGCAGTCCGAAGATTTCTGGAAGGAGGTCCTGATGCTCGCAGTCGGCGAACAATTCGTCGACGTGATCCAACCACGCAAGTACCACCTACCTACCCAACGCTGCTCACCTCCACCGCTGACCCAAAACGCAGGCGACGATCTCTGCGGCCTCTCCATGTCCGTCCGCTTCAACTCGAACCTCATCACCATCTGGAACCGCGACGGCGCCAACGAGAAGACCAAAGATGGCATCCTGGCCGTCGTGCTCGAGAATGTCTCGCCCGAACTCAAACCCCAGCCGAGGAACTATTACTACAAGAGACACAGCGAGCACGCCGGGTTCAGCGAAGTCGTCGCGAGGGCGAGCGAGAGGTCGAAGGAGGCGGAGGAGGGGAGGATAGCGGAGGCGGAGGTTAGGGGCCCGGAAGGAGACGAGGCGCTGTTGAAGGATGTTGAGGGGATAGATCTCAAGGAGTTGGGTGGAGTGGCCCCGGCATGAGGCGGGTTTTTGCGGATTTGTGAGCGGAGTAGCTGGGGTTTTTGGGATCTGGTTGGGAAGAGTTACGAGTTGGACGCGTATTGTGGGGTCTGTGGCGGTCATGTCATGCATTTACGAGCCCACAGATTTCATAGCACGCGGCATGTTCACGGGATTTGACCATTCGTTCTGTCTTATCAACTCAAAGCGATCTTTCATCATACCCTACCCTCCAGACCTTTACAATCTGCCCCTTGAAGCGCGAAACAACCTTACCCTACCCCGACGCTCGCTCCTGCCTATTCTCAACACCCACCCCCCCGCCCCCATTCCTCCCCTCAAACTTCCTCCTCTGCTCCTCCCTCACACCCGGCGCCGCATTCACATTCCAATGCGTCCTCATGATCCTCTCAAACATCACCGCCGAGCTCTCCCCCTCCACCCGCTCCCCCGGCCCAAACGCCCCCACAACCCCACTCTCAAAATCCCTCGTGAACAGCGGCGCCGGCGCCGCGCGCAACGTGTACACGATGCTGAAACGGTACGGATCGGCGGCGTCATTCTCGGCGGACGGCGCGCACACGACCCGGTGCACACCGGCTCTGTACACGCCGCGGGAGAGGAAGGCGAGCGTCTCGCCGGCCAGCAGCGTGGCCGTCAGTCCGCCCGAGCGCGCGACGGCGCCCGGGGGCAGATTGGCCTCATCTTCGACGGAGACCCAGGCGTTGGAGGTGGGATCGAGCGCCTGCAGGCCGGGGGAGCGGCCGACGACGAGGGAGAGCAGGCCGAGGTCCTTGTGCTTCTCGGCGTTGACTTTGGGCCCCGCGGTCGCGGCGGCGGGGCGGTCGTAGCGGAACATGCGGACGAGGGTCGGGGTGCGCTCGGTGCGGGGGAAGGCGGTGCAGGGGGCGACGAAGGGGGAGAAGACGTCGGGGTCGAGGGAGAGGGTGTGGGCGATGGCGGTGGTGATGCTGGCCAGGAAAGCGCCGGTGAGGTCCCAGGCTGTTTGGAGCTCCGGGCGGAGGGTCGAGGGGCAGTGGACGGAGGTTTTGACCGTCATGATGCATTTCTCGTGCGGGATCTGCGAGTACCCTTCTTCGCTCGCGGCGGCGCCGCTGGCGGCTTGGTGGTTGGTCTTTTCGGGGGAGTCGGGGGGCAGGTTGAAGAACTTGGAGGTCTGGGCGAAGAGTTGGGTGTATGCTTCTACCATTCCGGGGTGGTCTGATAGGGCTAGAGGGAGGTAGCCTTCGGATGCTAGGAATTGGAGAGCGTGGTCGTCTGATACTTGTCTTTGGGCCATTGTACCTTTTGTGCCCGTGACCAAAATGAGAGAATGCCTCTCTTGATTGTCGTCAATTTGAAGAGTAGCGATAGGACCTATAGGACGAGAAAGAGAAAAGAGAGATGGATCAAGCGGGGCTCATGTCACGACGTCATCGAACCTTATTGATTCGGACTCTCCTGAAGGTGTTTGATCTCCAGTCGACTTATATAAGAATGCATCCAAAAGCCGCATACATACTTAGATATACCAAAGCCGCCCGGCGTACTGAGTGGCAACGAGGCGAAGTTTGGATCTGCCACTAAACTCATTTCGGAAGGTCTTGGCATTCGCAGCACTCTTACCGATTGGCTTCTTACACTGCAAAGACTTTTCCACTCATAAGCAACAATTCTCAGACATAGTGTCTTCGCTCAGTTGTTGTCGAGGTTGAAGAGTAGCGACACAATCTAGGAAATGGCAAAAAAGGTAGAGAGGTATGAAGCTGGGCTTACAACTAAGGTACAATTCAGTGGCTTTCAGATCTCCTTGACTTTTTTATATCCAGTCAAACTTGTAAATGTCTATACCTTTGAGCTGCATATTTGGATGGGTGGAAGCAGGTGTCGTAGAATGAGCTCAAGAGGGATCTAGGGCAGCAGCGGTGATGTTGTCTAGATTCGCCACCAAACCCTTTTCGGAGGCTCTTGGCGTTGAATATTCCAAACACAGTTGCAACCACTATGATTCACTCTCACTCAATTCTTCTAACACCTTTACAAATTTCAGACATTTCCATCAAAGTGGCTTCGCGTTGTTATCGGATTCAAATCGATGCAAGAACTCCCCGTACGTATACAGAAAGAACATCAGACACGCCGGTGTCACTACGTCCAGTGAAGTGAAACAAGCTCGTTATTGCTGTATGTTGTATGCCCCATCAAGCCGTCCAGAAGCCGGACTGATCAAAGACGTTGAGACAACACCTACTCATGAACCATTACCCTCAAATCAAGACAAAAAGGCGCCCAAGAAACAGAGCGATGTCGTTCTTCTCCTGTCTACATAGACACTTCATTGAGATTACCGAAAGGTTCAACACTGATGAAGAACCACGCCACCATCCTGATCAAGAGGGATTTCGACCCACAGAAAGAGAGTGGCGTGCGAGGAGGATAGCAGAGCTCGAGAAGTGGAAAAGGCCAGAGCAAATGCCCATCTCAGCTGAAACCGTATTCCTAGGTTGGTTCCGAAGCATGAAACCTAACTGCTATTTCCGCAAGACCAGAGAACCAGAGACCATTGATGACGCCTGGAACGGACTTTCTCTTAAAAAGCGTGAGCATTATCTGGCCAAAGCAAAGAAGAACGAAATCTACAACACTGCTAAGCTTGCCAAGTTTAACAAGCACTGCCCACTTTCACCCTCGGTGGTAGATCTATCATTGACATGGGCATCCCTGTCGGAGCGGGAGATCCAAGACTGGCTACTGATTGGACCACGCCATGCTGCATTGCAAAAGTGGAAAAGATATCGTTTCGATCATCCCAGGGCTTGCGGGGGCCGCGAGACACCTGTACCAGAAACACCGTTCCGAATCATGGACCTCCCTTTCGAATTGCGGCGAGGTATTTTCTCTCTCGTGCTGAGTCAATCGTATCCAGTGCTTCAGTTTCCCTCAGATGGGTCGGCAGATACGCTAACAGGGCCGGTCGATGTGAGGCTCTTTGCTGCGAGCAGACAGGTGTTTGCAGAAGCTGTGAGAATCTTTTACGAGGAGAACACCTTCAGCATAGATACCAAGCCCAGCAGGTATTACAAGGACATACCTCTTTTTGTACGGCAGAGCACAGGGAATGAAGTGCCGAGACCGACAGATTTAATCAAGAGGGTGAATGTCAATGTAACATTGACACTAACAGATCGTACCGAAACAGACGATTTTCTTTTCCTTTGGAAGAAATTCTGCGAATTTCTGAGGACGTGCAGAAACCTGCGAAAGGTTGTGGTCACCGCGCGGAGGGCTCAAAGCTTCCAGGAGGCGATCGACAGAGCCATAGACCGGAAGATCGACAAATTGATTGAGATGTTGATGAATATCAGAAGCGCCCATGAAGCTGTTTTCTCGGATATTACGATATCTGAGGAATCAGTACAAGAGCCTTCATGTTGGCATAAACGGCGGATAACAGGCATTATTGTTCGAAGCGGCTCAGGAAAAGGAGCAGCGATGGCCGCTACAGAGACGCAGTGGCGCACGGCATGAGTGCAGAGACACTACTAAGATCCGATGCTGGCGGCCAATCGTCGAAATGGTATCGACCGGAGTTCGGTCGGACCACAGTCACAATGCTTTGCGTATTACAAGCCATCAGCATCGATTGAGTCTCTAATGAAAGAGCAAGAATGACTCACACATGTCAGATAGTCGACAATGCATCTTCGTGTCCTTCCGGTTCACATTGCGAGTCGGTAGACTTGCACTCTACTCCTTCAATCTATTGCCATCGGTGTTGGATCGTGAATGCGTGCGCGTCCTTGTGCTGCCCAAGGCCATACTTAAACGCCTCATTCGTCGTCCTTACGCCCCTGAAGATCACCGGAAGACCCCCGCCCTCCTCATGACTCCCTCGAAGTCCTTCAACCCTACCCCTCTGCCCACTCCACTGCCTCCATTGGCTTCCAACAACATATCCTTCATTGTCTGCTCCCCAACATCTTCCTTCAATTCCCGTGCCACCCTCCTCAAACAAGCCAATGTGATCTTGCCGTCCTCACCACCCAGACTCGTGAACAACCTGAACGCATCCTCCACCTCTCTCTGTTGGCTCTCCTCACTCTTGTTGCTCAATTGTAGCGCCGCGACGGCAACGAAATGCGCATAAGATATAGTTCCAGTATCTTCAGGATCTGCGGCATCTAGCAAGTCTTGGAGCTCACTCGGCGAGGAAGCAGGGACGCCGAGAGCCGTGAGCGCTTGGCGCAGGGACCGGGAGGGCAATTCCTTGTCCGAATTGGCGAAGAGGGAGAAAGCCTCTTTAACTTCAGATTCGGTGGCTGCGCTGATGTTGTTCTCTTTGGCAAGTGCGGATTGGCGGGGTTGCTTTTCCTTGGGTGCTGGCGCTGGAGCAGCTGCGCGGCGTTTTGGAGGCTATTCGGCAATCAGCATTGGGACACTGGAAAGGGAATGAGAGCTAGAAGTGCACCATGCTGGGTGTTAATGAGGTCACGATACGATGATGGTATGATAGGTGAGGGGTGGTCGTTTACACAAGCCTCGGTACGCGTGATTACCAGAACTAGGCAAAGTTGCGAGACGAGGCACAAATTTGTTCTAGTGCAGCAGTCTGATATACAACAGTACATGTTCCTCAGGAGTGAATCCGATTGAAGGAATGTTTCGCACGAGACTTTGTCCTTCATTATTAAACCATTCATCACCGGCTTATTGACCTCATCGACAGCCGAGAGAGGCAGCTGCGGCTAATCTATCGTCTAGCGGCAACGCCACAGAGCCTTGGTGCCTCTCGCCGATGCCTCTTCAGGTGCTCCTTGCGCTTCCTACTCTTGGCCTTCCAACACACGCACGGATTGTCCAACTCTGTGGCCATTATTGCAACTACTTCCATATTGCTGCTTCCGCTGTTGGAGCAATGATGCGATTGGACATGATGTCTTTACAGGAGCCATCCTCCTGCAGCTTTATAAAGACATCGTGTCCGTCGTACACGTGCTGGAGGGATCCAGCTGCGTAGCACACCCTCAGCTCGCATATGCAACGGACGAAACCTTACTGATACACACCTTCTCCTACTGGCCAAGCTTTACCCAAGCTCCTGGTGCTTCATACGACTTCATTACAAGAGGATTAATAGCCTTCGTAACCACATGTCTCCAACCTGGACACTTTCCCAAACACATCCATGAAGATTCTCATTATTGGCGCTGCAGGTACGCGTCGGTCCTCATATTCTTTGAAACATCTCCATATCCTTGGACACGCGTACTGACAAGCCTCTGCAGGCCGAGTCGGCTCAGCCGCCCTCGCGGCATGCCTCACTAAGCAACACCACGTCACCGCCTTCCTCCGCAACCCCTCCAAGCTGCCCCCCGAGCTGCACAACCACCCCCGCCTCCGCATCACCCAAGGCGACGCAACCTCGCACTCCTCCCTCGTCGAAGCGATCGAGGACACCGACGCCATCATCCAAGCCGCCGTTTACGGCTCCAACACGCCCTTCGGCACCTCGGATTCGGAAAAGGTCGTCCGCTGCATCATCAACGCCGTCAAAGAAGTGCAAGCGTCACGCCCGATACGGTCGAGGCCGATAAGACTGTGGGTGATGTCCGGGCAGGTGTTGATGGACATTCCGGGGTATGCGGGCAAGATTGAGGGGGATGTGTTTCCGATCCATCCGGAGCATTACAAGAACTACGACTTCTTGCGGAACGATGCCAAGGATGTGGATTGGAGCTTGCTGTGTCCCGGGAGGATTGACCAGGGGGAGGTGAGGGTGCTTTTGTATAATATTCGCTGAGAATTTCTGTGTGTATATGTGCTCTGCGGTCAGGTTCTGTCCGAGGACTGACTTTGTATTTTCTTTCGCACTTCAGCCCACGGGTCCTTTGGTGGTCACGACGGATCGGGTTGGGCTTTGGCAGGAACCTTGGATTGCGGGGAGGATACCTTTTATCGGGCCAGCTCTGAACGTCATCTATAATTGGAAGCAGCAGAGATTGACGTACGCTTCTGTTGGGGAATTCTTATCTAATCACCTCGGTCCTGGGGACGAATGGAGAGGGAAAAGGGTCGGCTTGCTCGAGGACGCGAGCAAGCATGTCGGAAATCGATGAAGCTTAGTGAGCGGCTTCGCGACAATGTACAATACTTGTCCTGTAGACAAACAACCCTCGTGCGCTTGGTCGCTCGCTTGCACGTTAGACACGACTTGTACAATAACGAAGGCTAGTCGCTTCTTGTACATATGATTGGACGAATCTACATCACACGACACTACATGATGATCCCAACACAGGCAAAACTCCCGACGAAGGAATGCTGACAGCTTTGATCCCACATACCGCATCAACCTTCCCCAACCGTGCCAACGCCCGCCCGCTCGCTCGCTCCTGATGGATCTAGCGCCCACAGCCCACCCAACCTACCTAGGAAACGCCCGGCGCAACCGAGAGCTGCGATTCGGTCACTCGTTCATCCACCCCGTTCTAACAAAAACAACACAAAGACGTGATAATCGCGCAGGGTGGACCGGGCTCTCGGGCACGCGTGGAGAATCTCGCGCCGCGCTGCTGATGATGAGGTGAGTAAATGACTCGTGGGATAATGATGATGCATGCATGCACGAGGATGGCATGGCATGACGTCTTTCCGGTCAGGCTGGACGCAGTAAAGGAAAGTACTTTAGGTAAAAGTGAGTAAAAATGCAGCCGCCGGACGGAGAGGAGGGTCGATTCATGAAACGGGGTATGTGAAAGGCGGCTTTCGCAAGCCTAGCCCTTTTGGGGCAGGGCTTGGGGCTCGTGTCGACGGCGTAGCTTTGCGTGGAGTTCAGCACTTTGCGGCTATATGTACCTTGCACGGAGAGACCGAGGTGGTTTTTTCTGTGATGAGTGATACTGTATACATAAATGGAATTGACAACTCGCTTGTCGCTCGATTCGGAAAGGGGTTGCGGACGGTAAGTCAAGAAACTCCGGATTCAGGCGCAATATGCAAGGACAGCCATACCCTTCATGCACCTCCTCCATTGGCGTCTTTTCCCGCGTCCGGATCTAAGGGTTTGGAAGCATCGTAGCCCACCGCTTTCACAATGCCCAACCCTTTCGTCCTTCCCTCCCTGAACAATATCCGATCGCCGACCGCCATATACTCTGGTCTTTGCACAAATCGGAATGCCACGGTCGCCCTGTCCCCTGTTCTGATGAACGCTCTGTCAATGTCAATGATGGCGCATGTCTGGCTGATCGGGCCTACATGCAACATGGCCTGATACTTCGTCTTGATGGTGGTTGCGTGCGAGAGGATTAGGACTTCGGCGATGAACTCCCTGTAGACTTTGGGAGGAGCGTCGAGTTTTGGGAGCACGACCATGCCTTTGCGGACTTCTTTCCTTCGGATCCTTTTCAGAGCGAAGGAGGCAGATTGACCGGCGCTACAAACGGGGACTGGGATACGTTTCCGTTCAATGGAGCGGATGTGGGTTGTGGTGAACTGGCCTAGGGAGTCAGGCCCTATCAAGACAGCATCGCCGGCATGGATGACGCCACTTTTGACAACGCCGGATACGACTGTGCCGACGAAGGGCACGGAGAAGGTGTCATTGACGTGGAATTCAAAGGGGGCTTCGGCGTCGTAGTTTCCGTGGTGCGGAAGAATGTTGAGGAAGGTCCGGACGAGGTCGAGGGATTCACCCGTGACGTTTGAAACTTGGAAGACAGGACAGATGCGCTGACTGACGAATTGCGTGGCCGTTTCGATGGTATCTTCTCGGTTCTTGATGAAGATAGGGATTTTCCGCGCGCCGGGTGATTTGAGGATGCGGGTAAGCTGGGTGATGGTTTGCTGGAGGATTTGAGGTGGGCAGATGTCGATTTTGGTGATGACTACCATTACTGGGACATTCAGGGCGAGGGCGATACCCAAATGTTCTCTGTGTACTGGTAAGTTTTCGTCTCTATTCCGGCTAGGAAGCTTCCGTACTTGCTCATTCCAATGAGACCATTATTTGCAGCGACCATGAGTAGGCAGTAGTTTGGGCTGCTACTCAGCAACCCAAAGACTGTTGTCCGTAGATATCGCTCGTGGCCGGCCAAATCTGTGAAGCTGATGACTTTTGCCTTTGTCATGGTTAGCCGCTGTGCTTGCTTGAAAACTTGAGAGCCATACTGAGCGTTTGCCAATCTCTTCCCATGACAACTTCCGGCCAGGCACATTTGAGGCAACAATGTCCCCGCGCGTATCGAAGCCCATGATCTCCATGCCGACGGAACTTGTCCGTCCACTTTCGATTTCGTGCTTATGCCTGAACAGGTTGACCCGTGCTTTGCCTCGGCCATCGTCGAGGCCTCCCTTGACAAGCACACCCAGCATGGTGCTTTTGCCAGCATCCACTATGGGGCCGGTTAGCTGGAGAATTCGATCCAGTGAGCATCACTCCTACCATTTCCCACTACCGCTATTCGAGTCTCAATGACATCTTCTGGGGTCTCGGGCTCCTGCCGTATCATGATCTTCCCCATAGCACTCTGGTGCTTCTCGTTCACCGTCTCTACCTCTTCAAGCCCTCCCACATTTCGCGTCATAAGTATTCGGCATTCCGCGTGCAGTAACTTCGCAGCCCGCCGTATCCTGTCTAACGCAACGTCCCACTGCTCTTTCGAAAACGACATTGACTCTCCATTGTCTTCCTGCCCGAGGTCGAAAAGCGTCTCTCCATTGCCTTCCAACATGCGCTTCTGCAGGACTTCGCTGAGTTGTTGTAGAGTCACCTCAGCATCTTCGCCCGAATCCAAGAGCAGGTCTTTCAGTCGGACTTGAGTGGAAGTCTCGGCGAGATTGAGGGAATCAAGAATATCTAGCTCAGCGTGCTCTTCACACTGGGTGCTTTGAGTGGAGTAGCCACTGTCGCTTGGGGCTACAGAGCCTGCGCGGCCGGCGGAGGGGCGGTTCTTTTGCTGCTTCTCGACGTAGTCGGCGAATTCACTCAAAGCCTAGACCGCAAGGCTTGATCAAAATCACGCATCACGATCCAACATAGGACTCCATACCGACTCCCCTTTCCGGCGCTCATGCGCAGTCTGTTTTTGCATCCCCGCAGTCATGTTGGCCAGTAACAGATTAGGCTATCCTATGTCTTGGGAGATTGAAAACCCCTGGGCCAGCCATTAGAGGCGTTTCAGTAGTCCATTATCTTTATGTTTAAATTTTTCTATTCAAAGTAGGAATAGTTGTGCATGTAATGGGAATAAGGCAAGAATGTTTGTTGAAGTACTTGGTAGAGTCGCTATCGATAGTGACGCATACCGAGTCATGCCAAGATCGTCCCCGATCGGGCATAAAGTAAGCGCCGCCCTATCATTGCGAGATCTAGATCGATGCATGAATTACATGTAGGCACTTACATGGTACTCCTTTACACACAGGACCCAGTCGAGCAGTCTGCTTAAATCTACAGATAATCATCTAACGTCTCTCCTGAGTCTTCCTGTCTTCCATTACATTACTGTTGTAGACTCTTGATTTCCTCTTTTCTCTCCATCAATACCGCTTAATAGTGGGCTTGCCATGAGGCAATGAAAGAGTAATTAAGCTCGCTTCACCCATTTTCAGCGCCTTCCTTTTTACTTTGCTCCAGTAGCATGACTCGTCCCTGCCTTGTCGGTAACACAGCTATCAATGTCACACACATGATCAGAGAGGTAGCATCCATCAACGCCTATGACTGTACATGATACATTCTACTAGGCAGTGCATTCGGAAGGGGCGGGAAGCCGGCCAGATTGATCGCCAATTCTGATGCACATGGACCCAGGTGCTACTTTACATCAGTGCTCAAGACCTACCACCCTGCTACTACGCAACTACCCACGTTCAGGGGTTGGATCTAATTCAACCAATCGCTGTCGGAGGATCCCATACACCATCAGCAAGCAGAACTGCAGGAAGCCGTCAGAGTAATTGATGCGCAGAATTCTGCGACGGTAGGGCTGTGCTTCCCCCTAGGCACTCGCGTTTCACTATGAAGATCAGCAACAGCTTTGCCCTACCTGTTACAGCATGGACGAAAGACGTTCAGACCAGCATTCAAACACACCTCGCTTCGCTCGACACTGTCCATTCTCAAACCCTTCCACGCAGCATGCGGCTTCCTCCGATGCTAATCTTCTATTGTTCGACCGCTTGCATGTTCGAAACGAAGGACATGTGCTGCCTCTTTGTAGCGCACGCTTTCGCATCTTCGCATTGTCCATATTCTTCTGCCTTGCATAACCCATCATGGTTGGTCGATGTATCGCCAAATGGCGACTTCACACCACGCAGAGAACGCTCTGCATGAATTGTACTTCCCGAAGATCCTTTCAAGGCTGTTCCTATGTGAAGCCAATTGGCAACCAAATATGCATTCCCTCCTCGGTTCAGCCCGGGCGGACGGCTCTTGCCGTCTTCCACGTCACGCAACAGGCGGTCTCCTATAAAACAGATTTGGCGCCGGAATTTCGGACCCTGTGCTTTGTTGATGGGCAGCTCTCCTTGCCTTTCTCCCAATTAGGCAGAGCAAGATCTTGCCTTCCCCTTACATCCAGCCTCTGATGCTGCAGGCCTCCGACGGTTGCGACACAGCTGTCTGCTTTTTTACTCCTCAACTTCTATCTTTAGCAATGTCAGGCGGTGTTGATATCGAGCATTTCCCACTAAACAATTACTCCAAAGACTTATGTAGCCGAGCGAAAAGCCCACTGCTTCTCCTTGCGGTCCCCGCGACAAGTCGTCGTCTTGTCTCAACCCCTCATTCTCCTTCCTTCCCTGCCACTGCTGCTTCATGCTTGAGGTGGTCGTTATGAACAGCTCTCGCTTTCTACCTACAATTCGGATGGCACATTGTCTCCAGCCTCTTACTCGATCTGTGCCATCTTGTCAGACGGTCGTCCTGCGAAAACCTTAACCAACGGAAGGTCTCCTACCCACTTCCTGCATCACGAAACACGCGTCATTCTTCTTGTCTCATCCACTCAAGGCTCATCCACTCCAGTCTTCTGCTCAGCCTCTGCTATGTATACGCTGGGATTTGTTGCCTGAAACATCCTATTCAATGAAGGATAACACATTCTCTGTTCCATCCAGGCGAAACGTTCTCCCTTCTCTCTATGGTGTGGATAGCACGAGACCCTCTCGTATCGTTTTCTGCCTCTTACTTCGTCCCCGTTGTCTCACAAGCCGGCAGCCTTATCATGAGTACAGGAGGGAGATTCTCGCTCTCTTCTTGTATTCTTGTATTCAACAAGTACAAACAGCAGAAGAATCTACATACACATCAATTCACCTCAGCATTACGCAAACAGCTTCCATACACCCACAGCATACATCCACAGCATTCTCAAGGCTTCATACAAGCAAAGAAAACTCACCAACAACATCAAACCACCAAACATCAGCCACGATGCCGGACCACCAACAGCCCTCATCTAGCGCTCAAGCGCCTAGCGGCAGTAGCAACACTCCTGCTTCGGAGGTTGCAATCGAACGCTTCGGAAAAGTCAGTGGCGATCATCAGCAATTCGCTGGCGCTTTGCCTGCATACATCACGATTGTCCCGGATGATAACGAGGGCCCTTTAAACGATCAAGACGGCAATCTGACCAGCACAGATTTGGTAGTCGGAGGACATATGTTGGTGACTGCCACAGAAGAAAATCGTCGGCAAGCATTAGCCAGAGGTGAGAATGTTGATGATAGCACGGATCTCATGCGGTTTCTTCTCAAAATGGGCGATAGAGTCAGCCTGATATATTCTTCGGGAAGTCGTCTTATCGCAGTCAAAAAGATCAACTGAAGGAATGCAGAGGGTGTGGGTGAGTAATGGGCGGACATGGGGAGTAGTTGACAGGATTTCATGCCTCGGCAGCATCGAGAGTTCCGAGGTCATTGGGTTTCCTTTCGGCGCAGGCGCCATGATACATCGGACAATGATGGACTGCATTGCTCTTTCAGCTTCCAGCGTTTGCCATTGTTTTGGCGTTTGGGAAGGAAATCATGCATATCTGTTCTTGAGTCCTTTGGGTTGGCGTTCAGGAAGATCCATGCGTTGCTGCGCTTCGAGTCTTTTGTTTCTACGTCAGCACTAATACTCCAACCACCGAGGTTGCTCACTTGAGGGCATACGATCAATAAATATTTTAAACCATACGGGCAGATAAATCCCTATGACTTGAAATTATATGTTGGGGCTGTTTCAGGGTGATCATAAGAGTCATAGTTGATGAGAATGTTACTGCTAAAGAGTAGTGGTGGCAGTAAGGTAATGTACTAGATATGTCCGTGTGCCAAGGCGCTACACGTGTACTTGTAGTCCTGCCATGGCATGTAACACTTCAGATCTTTTGTAGCCTCACTTCGCTTTCAAGCTTTGCTTATCTCTTCCCCTTACTCGAAACACGGCGTGAATGTAGCAAGACCAATTTTCCCTACTCAGAGGAATCATACAAAGCTCGCAAACCAACATGGACGCTGAACACCAGTTGCGGCCTTGCGCACGCTCTGCGTGCGACGCTCGTCGCAATCAATCTTCCACCAGTTCATGCTGTGATGGTACTTCAGTGCCCTTCTTTGTCTAAGGATGTGCCACTGATTTTACGTAGATAAATGTTTGGATGCCATCGCACAAGCCTCGGCGACGCAGGCTGCCAACAACGTCAGCGATCAGACTCGATCAACTCCTTGCACAGGGATACTGCATCCTTTGGCACAATGGAAAGCCGCACTTGAGCGAGCAGAGTGTCTCTGTGCGGAAATGCTTAGGATGGGACTGCCTTCCTGCTGTGTCACAGAGCCTACTGAACCGAAAATGGCCGGCCCGAAGAAACCTTCCTGCACTGGGAGCCTTGAAAGCACAACGAAGCTGAGACCAAAAGCTACCACTGGCGACCAACAAGTTTGCTCCGGCGTTATGTCTAATTCGAGGGCATGCTGCTCCTCGTCAACCACAACGAAAACAAGTTGCTCGTCTACGCCTGGCCCAAAGACTTCTGGCTCCAATCCACCCGAAGCCAAAACCAATCAGTGTGACACTCAAGGGCTTACCACGAAGACGTGTTGCCCTTCTACGCCCAGCACTAAAACAAGTCAAGTTCCAACCACCCAGCACAGCGGCTCCTCTTCAGATAGCAAGCTTCACGCTGGTCACCAGAACCTCATACCTGCTGCCCTTGATCTAGAGAAAGGCTCTAAGGTGGAGCACGCCGTCACCCATATCTCAGGCATGACATGTACTGGATGTGAGCGAAAGTTACAGCGCGTGCTCTCCAGTATTGCCGGAGTACAGAATGTCAAAACGAGCCTTGTTCTGGGACGGGCTGAGTTTGATGTTGATGCGGGGGTTTCAATAGTGGAGGTCGCCTCTTCATTGGAGAGACAGACCGAATTCAAATGTACTGTCTACCGGGATGGTCACCAGCTCGAAGTTCTTTTACCCGGACGTTCGTCTGCTCCAGCGTCGAGACTTGGGACCACGGTGGCCTCCGAGAAGGATTTGGATCTGCTTCATCGGGGCCTTGCAGGTCCTACTTATCCCTCCGGTGTGCAAGACGTTCAGGTCATCGATATCAAGGGGCGAGAGTGGAAGTCCCGTACTGCTAACGATGGCCTCCGCCGTCGCTTGACTTTCAGGATGTTTCAAACCAAGCCTCAAAAGTATAGCGTGCGGATCACCTACGATCCTCGAATTGTTGGAGCTAGGGACCTATTAGAGAAAGGCTTCGGTGGTCCATTATCGCTGGCACCCCTCAGTTCAGATCACGCGACGGCCACTGACACTGACCATCTCCGCAAAACACTATGCTTAACTTTGCTGTCGGCGTTTCTGACGATACCTGTTCTTGTCCTGTCTTGGGCTCCACTACCCTCTCACAAGATCGCTTATGGATGCGGTTCGCTTACGCTGGCGACACTGATCCAGTTCATCGTTGCAGGCCCTTTCTATCCCAAGGCCGTGAAGGCCTTGCTTTTCTCTCGCATGATCGAAATGGACCTTTTGATTGTTATCAGCACTACCACGGCCTATATCTACTCATTGGTGGCTTTCGCTTATGAAACCAAAGGTAGACCTCTGTCTACGGGGGGATTCTTCGAAACCAGCACTCTCTTGGTCACGTTAATCATGTGTGGCCGACTCGCAAGCGCCTACGCTCGTCGGAAAGCCGCAGACTCGATTGCCGTGCAGGCTCTACAGCCATGCACAGCGATTTTGTCCGAAGACAGGAAGGAGAGGCTGATCGATATCCGTGAATTTCAGTATGGTGACCTGTTCAAGGTCCTACCGGACAGCATCATTCCTACAGATGGGATCATTGTGTCTGGGGAGACCGAGATCGATGAATCAATGGTCACTGGTGAAGCGGTTCCCGTACCCAAATGCTCGGGCTCGCAGATCATCGCCGGCTCTGTAAACGGCCCTGGCCCTATTTTAGCTCGATTAACGAAACTGCCTATGGACAACACTATCAGCAGGATCGCGAGTCTGGTTGACGAAGCCAAATTTTCAAAGCCCAGAGTCCAAGCGACTGCTGATCGAGTGGCATCTTACTTCGTGCCCTGCATTCTTGCTCTCACTGTCGTCGTCTTCTCGATTTGGATTGCAGTAGGGTTTGCGGTGAGAAACAACTCCATCTCAGATGCCATCGTCACTGCTATTACGTACGCTCTGGCGGCTTTGATCGTGTCTTGCCCTTGTGCTATTGGACTGGCCGTGCCCATGGTGATGGTTATTGCAGGTGGAGTTGGGGCCCAGCACGGCGTGGTCTTCAAGTCGCCAGAGGCCATCGAAAATGCCAGAAACGCCTCTCATGTCGTCTTTGACAAGACGGGCACTCTTACACAAGGGAAATTTGTTGTGGTAGAAGAAGTCTATTGCAAAGAGAATCGCCACGAAGCAGCTTCAATAGCCAAACAATTGGCCTCCAGCAGCAAGCACCCAATTTCGCAAGCTCTGACAACGCACCTCGAGCCCCTTGACAACACTCCTATCAGACTCCAAAGCGTCTCATCTGCCGTCGGAAAGGGCATGCACGCGACCTTGGAAGGCCAACCCGTGAAAGGGGGTAATCCTTTCTATGTGGAAGCCGTCCAAGACCCCAACGTCCAACGTCTATCATCACAAGGGCTGTCAGTGTTCTGCGTTCGTCACGGCTCAACCCTACTAGCAATCTACGGTCTTCGCGACGCCCTCCGCCCAGACACAATATCCGTCATTTCGGCGTTGAAAGCCCGGAATATCCTCGTCTCTATCGTCAGCGGCGACTCTGTTACCGTAGTGAACAAATTGGCAACGGAACTCGGTATTCCTCTCTCCCGCGTCAAAGGCCAGTGCACCCCGGAAGAGAAAGCCTGCTACATCACCTCGCTCTCCGCTGCCCCACCGGAAGGCAAATATAAGAGTTCCACTACTACCACTATTTTCTGCGGCGACGGTAGTAACGACGCCGTGGCTCTTGCGCAAGCCGACATCGGCGTCCACATAGCCGGCGGCACCGACGTGGCCAAAAGCGCCGCCGACGTAGTGCTCACACACCAGTCACTATCTGGCATCCTGGCCCTTATGGATCTCTCGCGGGCATCCATGCGCCGTGTCTACCTCAACTTCGCCTGGGCCTTCGTCTACAATCTCTTTGCCATAATGCTCGCGGCAGGCGCTTTTGTGACAGCACGAATCCCGCCCGCCTATGCCGGCCTCGGTGAGCTTGTGAGTGTGCTACCCGTCATCGCGGTGGCGATGCAATTGCGGTGGATGAGGTTTTAATGAAAGTCATGGACAGCGGCTGCTGAATTCTATCGTCGTTTTAGCAGTGATTATTCCTCCGAGCTGCGCAAGGAGCGATACTAGACTTCGATACTGCAATACTTTCCACAAGGAAGCAAGAACATAGAAGTAGGAGTTCTTACTGCATGCTAAGCGTCTTCTCGGACGAGATGTTGCTCAGTATGGATCCCAAACTGAACGAGCCTCGATTTCGCTGGGTGGACCAAAAGCTCATGATGACTCGTCTTAGCAACGATGACAAACGGACGTGCAGCCTCGGTTGCAGGGACAACGACGGACTTCATCGTCATCGACACACCTAGCATTATCGTCGCCACCGATCTAGATGACCTGTCACGAGACGTCGAACCTTCTGTTCAATTCTACACAGTATTGAAAAAAGACGGATGACGTTTGGTACCCGAGAAATCTCTCACAGTAATGAAATGCAGCCTTTCACCCAGAACCTGCCAGCCGTCATCCTTGCGGACGGGAAAGTTTTGGTGGCTGGGAATTCGCGCGGGGAAGAATGCGTATGGGATCCTTTAGGTCTCCGTGATCGATGCGAAAGGCAGGCTGTCCTAGCGGTGGGGGCTTCGATCAAATTGGGCCATGTTAAGTCCGTTCGTATTGAGGTACGGGACTGTTCGATACCGGAAGGAGGGTGACGAGACGTCTAGTCAGCCTCAAAGGGGGAAGACATTGAATCTTGCTTGGGCTCACGGATGACACCGATGTTGATGATGAGAGGCGATTCATACAATTGGTCTAGACAGATACGAATTTGGAAAAGTGGCGCGATCCTCTATTTTGACAAGGGCAGCTACCGGTGACCAAATACTAGATCAATGGTAACGATTGTTGAGTAACGAGGCTGCGCAAGGAGCGTTCTCTGTGACTGTATTCAACAAGAGCAAATTTTTGTAGTATAGTCATTGTACTCTGGCCTCTCGTGATCTTGAATCTCGCTTTACTCTGACCATAGCAGCCAAAGCATGCAACACAAGCTTTACCACCGCACGCAATACATGACTATGGGTTACAGTCTCGAGCAGGCATGCATCACCCGCCCCGGAGTCCCGTAGACTCGCCCTCCTCGATGGTTAATGTCTATCAATTTGGTATAGTGCTCCCCAACATTTGTCGAAAACCGATTCCCTCTGCGCCTCCGCTATGCAGTATTGCTCCGAAAGTTTCAACAGACCGGGACGAAATGCCCGATCGATTGTAGAAGGATCTGAAACGGCCAGCTCCTCCGTTTTAATGTGTAACACTGTTGCGTGGCAGCCCAAAAGCAATGGCGCCAGCAGCGGTTGACTTCTCACGCTTGCAAACAGCGTGCTGAAGCAATTGGTGATGATCCCGTATTGTACATAATGAGGTAAAATGGTACAAGGGGTTTGTCGGACGTAGGGTTTGAGGGTACGTTGAATGATCACCGGCTCTTGAGGTCACTTAGACCTTACGGAAGTCGTTCAGCACAGGATAGATCATCTCGAAGGCTGTATATATCTCCTCGCGCACCTTGGCACCTGTCAAGACGATCTTTCCAGAGACGAAGATTAACAGTACTATCTTGGGCTTGATCATGCGGTATATCAATCCAGGGAAGAGCTCCGGTTCATATGAGGAGAAATGGTGATGTCTGCTGGCTAGCCCTTCCAGCCGAATTGGAAACTTAATATCGCAGGACCCAACGATATTTTGAATTTTGAAGTCCGTGAATCTGGCGTTGAACCCAAGCTTCTGGATGATCCTCGCATATTTCCGACTGGCTAGCCGACTGTCGTCCTCTGACTTCGCGCCGGTGACAACCATCTGGAATCGTTAGATTGCAACAGAGGGGATATTAGGAGATTGAATACGCACCTTGCCCGAAGCGAAGATCAAAGCAGTAGTCTTGGGTTCTCGAATACCTATAGCCGATCAGTATTGATACAGAGGTCGTGTTTCCGAATGGGACCGCACGCATTATTACAGCTGCAAAACGTTTTGGGTTGTATTCTGGGGTTTGGTCAGCACTCTCTTCCCAATGCATGAACTAGAGCTATGAGGCGCATCCGCGGACAAAAATTGGACACACCTGCGTTTCTGGCGTGAAGTGCTATTGTCTTGAGATCCAGGCGGCAATCGAGATTGACAGTGGCGACGATGTTCCTTGATCGGACATCTTTAAGCCTCAAGCTGGAGCAAGAGGCAGAGCCGGGTCTACTCACTGGAGCGTTGGAACTATGCCAGACACGCCTTGCCCAGCAGTATCGGGCAAACTGAAGGGTGTTATTGGTGCACCTCCACTGGCGCCTGGGTCAACACCATTACCCTCCTGCTGCCCAGGTATTGTCATTGCTACAGCTCCGCCAGGGAACGATAGTGATGCAGGCGAAGTGAACGCTGTAGCCTGCTGTGCATTGGATGGGTGGGTAGTGAGGGTTTCCATGCTTATAATTGAGAGCTATGTTATGATTGAGCTGGAAGGAAGCAAGTCCGAATGTAGAAAAGGCACCAGTCGAAAAGTGCAATCTTGGGGCGAGAGGATCAGGATCGTTGGCCGAGGCTCGTTTGCGAAGAGAGAGGACGGTAGGACGACTGGACAAGTTAGGAAATTCATTTCGAATAGCTATGGGAGATCCCTACCTTTTGCGAAAGATAGATAAATGAATATCTCCTTCGATGAACACGAGTTGACGTCAGCCGGGGAGACAGAACCAGAATTGTCCAAATTCTGCTCAGAGAATGGTTATGAGGTGGCTTTGATCGAGGTAGAATGCTATGAGGTTGGTGGTCCTTGATCGTTGTGTGTTGCGCAAGTTTCGGGGTGGTTAAGCCAGATGTGAAAGATAGACTGCGATCTCCGTTGAAGTTGAAAAGAGCGAGTAGTAAATGCTTTCAAATGTGATGTTGTTCGAGTGAAGGACGACTGCCAAGAGTGCGACGGTTTCAAAATTTGGGGGGGAGGAACAGCTCCGACTTTATACTCCCGCATTGTAGCCGCGAGGCCGCCAAGCTTTCAAGCCATTATCTCTAGCGCTCTTCTATCCGCTCGTCGCCTATCGCTACTTTATCTTTGCCCGAAGTTCCCACTCGCTCTCTACCTCCTTATACTCAAAATCCATTGTTGTCGCATTCGCATGATATAGTCCACATCACGAACTTGTTTCCAATGAGATAATAACCCGAGACTGGGCGTGAAATGCGCGGTGGGGCTCCTTACCGTGGGGAGTGAGAGGGAGGAGGTAAAGCCGAAGGATCTTGTGGTTGCTGGTGGGGCGGTGGATTAGATAAGGGTTCGAATTTTCTCTGCTTGATGGGTGCCTTGGGCTGTTGTTGGGCCAGAGGATGTACATAAGCGAGCGTGCGGGAATACGAGATCATGAGCTGACAGGGAAAGGTGAGCATAGGTACGATCAAGGCATTCTTCCCAAACCCCACAGTCGCCTATGTACCTATGGCCGACGCCTTGGATAAATCTCTCCTCGAAGCCATCTATAATGCTCTAAGAACACGGGGCGTGCTAGAAGGAGACGGTATATTAGTCTACAATGGCCGCACAGTAATCTGCATCGAATGACCCCAATTCAGCGCCCGCTCCGCATCCCTCTCCAATTCATCTCTGAAATGGATTTGTTCGCAATCTGCGAGTGTAGAATCTTCCGGAACTCAGAACAGCCTCCGCCTTGATATATATGAGTACATCACGACAATGGGCATGATACGAACAAGGGCGTGAGCTTGAGATGGTGATGGGACATATCGTTGCTTATGGGGCGAATGCTAAGAGGGCTATTGTTGGCTGTTTTGGGGAGTTGGGTAAGGATGAAGAGCAAGAGTAAATGCTAATCATGGTGATCTGCTAAGAGGCTTGAGGATACATGGAGTAAAATCGCTGAAAGGAGAGCGAACTATCAAACCCTCTTGACCTTCAATCGCTGACTTCATTTGTACCTCGGTTACGCGTATTCTATACATGTAGATTCTTGTGCATATAGCAAGAGGTTAAAAGAAAGCCACATTGCAACAAAGATTCAGCATGAAGTCCAAGGTGCAAATGAGTTATTGTAGATTGTGCGCAATGCCACGCAATCTGGTAAGATAAGGCCACGCTGAGCCTGGTACTCCTAAGACTCATGTCAACCGATGACTCCAGACATTCAAAACGTTTTCATGCGATTCTCGGATGCACTGAATTGGCTATGGACTATCATGAGAAGTTTTCTTAGATTCACGCTCCCTTCTACTTCCCTATTCGAGTACTACTCGTCGAGACGGACAGACGTCCGCATGAACACCATCCTTGGCTTGCTAAAGAGATTTTGTGTCTGTATGCTTAAGACCTTTGGGCGACTGAGACAATCATCTGACGGCGGATAGCTGATAATAAGTTGCTGCTTCAGCTGGCAGCCTGTGGTGAAATGAGCACTACGGAATCTCCTATGAATTGAATGAGTCTCCATTGGAAATCGAGACGGAAGTCAGACGGCGAGTCTCATGACCTACCTCGAACGAACAGCATCTCCGACTGCTTCTTAATGGTCTACGGCCAATTGATCAGCATGAATATTAGATTGGCGTAGCGTGGCTAACCTTCACGGTCTCTTCTTCTTCGTCGTCATCCTCCACTACGTAGATCGTCTCCTCCACTTCACCGAGCACTAGGTTGCAATGACTATCATATGCCTACGTACATGGAACACTCAGTCAGTAGACCGTTTCCTGAGTATCCCCCAGTTTATGAAAGTAAACATACATGTAAACGTCCTTTGAGCTCTCGGTCTCCTCGTAGCCTCACGAAAACGATTTCATCCAACGACAGGCGAACCAAGTCCAGCGGCTCCGACACAGCTGCCGTATCTCCATCACCAGCGTCTGCCATCTTAGGTTGCAGATATTTCTTGAAAACCTCACGTGCCGGCAAGGAGCGAGTAAGTGTGCGGAATTTTTGCGCCCTTAGCGCGGCAAATTAGGCGCGAAATGAAACTCCAGTCTTGAGTCACCTCAGCTATCGAACCAACACTTGCATCAAATGTTGTTAGACCTGGCTTCAAAGTTATTCTGGTGTTCCTTTCATATCTATGGCACCTTCAGAAAGTGCACAGGATGACACAATGCCCTCCGAAAAAGATCGGCTTGATAAGAAAGTCACAAACGGCGAGCAGAAAGTAGCCTCAATGGCTGAGCACATACCAGGAACAAATGGCACGGGCGAAGCAGCCAAGGGATCAGAGCAAGGGCAAAAGTTAGCTGACGTGCCAAAAGAAAAGGAGCTGTCAGGCAAAGAGAAGAAGGAATTAGCCAAAGCTCAGAAGATTGCGAAGAGAGCGGCAGAGAAACAAAAACAACAAGGTCAACCAGCGGTCGACTTAGTTGCGGGAAATAAGGGAGAACTTCCAAAGGACTCAGGAAAAAAGGGCCCCTTGGGCCCAGCAACGCCTGCGAAGACCCAACACAAAAAGACGGGCTCTACCAGCGCAGGGGCACAGTCTTCGTTGCCGCACCGACAAGCTCTATCGCATGCTGCACCGGCCGCTGCCGAGCCAGGAAAAGAGAACAAGAATGTCGCCCTTTTCGATCATCTGTATGGCCACCCCAGAAGAACCACGGTTGCAGGAGCGGGTAAAGATGTTCACCCTGCTGTGCTAGCTCTAGGAATACAGATGAGGAACTACATAGTATGTGGGAGCAGTGCTCGATGTGTTGCCATGCTATTAGTATTCAAGAGGGTTGGTGCGATCTTTGGAGTCGATGTGTGCATTGTTAATCCCTACGCAGGTTATTGAGTCGTACACGACTCCTCCCAGAAACTCGCTACCACGCCATCTCACCATACTTCTCTCGTCCCAGATCGACTACCTCGTTTCTTGCCGCCCTATCTCGATATCTATGGGCAATGCCATACGATGGCTGAAAGTGGAGATTTCCAATGTCGATGTCAGTACCCCTGAGTCGCAGGCCAAGTCAGACCTTTGCGACTTGATAGACACTTATGTCCGAGAGAAAGTCACGGTAGCAGACCAGGTCATCGCAAACAAGGCAAATGACAAAATAGAGGATGGCGATGTCATCATGACATTTGCCAAGAGCAGCATTGTTCAGCAAACCCTTGTAGAAGCCTTCCGGAGAGGCAAAAGGTTTCGAGTCATCGTCGTTGATTCGAGACCGTTACTCGAAGGCAAAAACCTAGCACGAGCTCTAGCAGACCTGGGCTTGGAAGTACAATACTCCCTCACCCACGGTATCAGCCATGTCATCAGAGACACAACCAAAGTGTTCTTAGGTGCTCATGCCATGATGAGCACGGGGCTCTACTCTCGAGTCGGTACAGCACTTGTCGCTATGAGCGCCAAAGAAGCCAACGTTCCCGTAATCGTGTGCTGCGAAAGCGTCAAGCTTACAGAGAGAGTGGCCTTGGATAGCTTCGTGCACAACGAGGTCGCCCCGGCTGAGGAACTGATAATCCAGGGCAAACCTTCTTCGCCATTGTCCAAGTGGGTAGACGTACCAAATTTGCAGCTCCTCAATCTCATGTACGATCTCACGCCTGCAGAGTATATCAACATGGTAGTCACGGAATACGGCATAATACCTCCTAGCTCTGTACCGGTCATTATCCGTTTGAGCACAAACACTTGAAAGACTGACCTTCTCATACGAGGTTTAAGTGACGGCCCCGAAAACAGTCCGCAAATCAAAAGCACCTTCCAGCTTCTTGTAATGCAGCTGAAGGGATTCTATCCTTTAGCTCATCTAGTTGAACGAGAGCCCGGAGCATCAAGGAGGCGCTTGATTTGGAACATTGAGCATCCTTATGGTCCCAATAGATCGGCGGACGAGGTTTGGATGGTCAACAAGAAGGCTACGGGCACCGCCATCGAATCAGTGATAAATATCCGCAATCACGTGAATTCGCTTCACCTAAGGATACTCACAAGCAGAGAATATCGTAAAACATGGAGCTCAGTAGTAGAAAGCAGCTCCTAGAACGGGAAGCTTGCCTACGTTTTGCTCCCAACCGTTCCTATCTGCTCTTAGAACTGGGTGTCCAGAGGCGACAATACGGGTCCCTTATCCCCAACAACGACCACTTCCTGATTCGAAAGCATTTGAGATGGACCACTCTACAGGGATGATATCCACAGTATCCACCCAATTTCCATACCGTTAACTTTGTAAATCCCATGTCTTGAGGGCTCGCGTGCACAAAGCTTGGCTCAAGGCCTGGGGATTTGACCTATCTGCGACGGTGTGAAATGGAAATTCTCGTTTCCTGACTTTCAGGAACGTTGAATGACCCGCTCATACATCTATAAAACATTTAGGGGCAGCATCGTTATACTTTGCTCCGGACTGCGGTATCACTGGACTTGAAAGTGTTCATTTTCTAGCTCCTATAACTCCGAAACTGCATGATCCAACAGGTAGAACCCCTATCTTTTTCGGCCGATCGCCAGCCCAATGGCCCCAAAATGTTTACAATCATTGTCAGCGCCCCTACAGTTCCTGATCTATGTCTCTGCTCAGTGCTCCTATAGAATTCAGTCCCTATGACTCTTCCTTTTCAACCCTGTCCCTCACAGCGCTGGATGTCTTTGAGCACGGCGTCTTCTTCCTCTGTAACAGGAAAGTCCTCATCTCCAGGCAAGTCTCTCACCCTGTTATTCAGGTGAGTGATGCAAGCCTCAACCCGAGCCGGCGCAGGGTCATCCGAGTCCAAAGGCAATTGCCCTAGGCGCTGGATGTCTCGAGCTTTCCACATGACCGGATTCCGAGCCATTTGAGCCGTGCTCGTCCCTGCGGGCTCAGCTGCCGCAGCCTCCGTCGTCCGAGTCGTCACTGTGGCTACGTAGCTCGACTGGTGCAGGTGTTAGCCAGCGAGTACCATGGATGCGGCCAGTCTTTGGGGGCTCGTACTCCTCCTGTTGGAGTCATCACGATCACCGCAGACACCGTTTGAGACATGACACCCTTCTGGACTCCCTGGTCTGTGTATGCTGGAGTTGGGTAGGGGTAGCAAATGGTACTCGAAGACTAGAAAGTTTTACACATTAGTCCAAACCTTGAGACTATGTCCCGTTGATGCTGTCATACTTTGGGGAAGTCTTCGAGGGATACTATACTTGGAGGCACCGTGAGGGTGGGTGCAGGTATAGGTGCTGAATCCTAAAGAGGTGCACGAATCAGTATGCGGCTGCCATGAAAGCGCTTGTGTCTCGAGGGCATATACCTTGTCTGCTGTTGTTTATATAAAATTCTTCTCTTTCTTTCGGGGGTATATACTTTCCCTTCTGCTATCTTTATAACAACGTTCCCGTTGCAGAAGAAACATCCCTCAAGGGGAAACCCTGCCCTTATGTATATGCCCCAGAGCCCTACGGCACCCGTTCATCGCCAACGTCAGCTAACAATCGCCCTCCACGACCCTCGTCCGAGTTGGCCATTGCGCTGGCGATCTCAACTGCAAGGACACGTGCATGAACCAGCGATGCCGAAAACTTCCTACCTTCTTTCCTTCGGCCCTAGACACATCTCCCCGTCGTGATAGGTGCCCCGCTAAGCCGACGCCTGGGCGCATGCGCCGGTGGGGAAACAGACCCCACCCCTTCTCGAAGTGCAAACATTATGATCGTCTGGTCCAGAGCATGCATGAACCCACAGATAGCCTTCGCCGGGACCGCCGCGTTCCGAGCCTGGGTCCCTCCCACCATCTGGGGTTACGGCCGCTGCAGCGTGCAAAGGTGCGGTGGAGCGATTGTCTAGGCTCCGGTGGGGAAATCAATTCGCCTATTTTTGACCGCTGCGTCATTCATGATGGTCTGGTGCAGGCTGTGTATGCATGAGCCCACGGATTGGAGTTCGTAGTCCACATTGCTTCGTTCGATGCTTACCTTCGTCCTAAGATCTGGGTATACTGCTAGCGTGGAAGAAGTATTGCTAGCGTGGAAGAAGTTGCTGGCTTGCTTGCTTGTTTGCTTGTTTGCTTTCGCGCATGATGCAGCGCTTCGACGTTGGCGCTTACGGCCGATGTGCGTGGAACGAGTTTTTTTCGAGTCGGGAATGCGTCGTGCCGTGCATGGATGCACGTCTCTAGCCTGTGGATAAATATCCGAGAAAGAGGAATGGCCGATCGGCTTGGGTAGGCGGTTTAGTGTAAAGATAGTCTATTCTCATCTATGTAATGCCGTCCGGATCATTTGCTCGCTGCGCTGCGTGAAATCGTGGCTTGAAGAGACGTGCAGCAGTAAAGCGCAGCGCTGATGTGGAAAAACCATGGCGGTCTATACTCTTGCCAACGCCGAGGAAGAAAAGCTAGCAATCTTCCTGCAAGTACTGAAGTGAGACAATAGTCTATGATGCTCGCATGAAGGATTCCGTTTATCTGCTTTCCTGCCCCGCATGCATTCGAATACGAACTTCGACTCCCAAGCCCGTGCTGGTACCCTCGTACCTCACATAACGGCGCTCCCCGCTTTCCCATCTTCCAACGCTTCCCCACTGCCGCCAACGGCGACCCCCACGCCCTTGAGATACTTTTCACTCTCGCCAATCTTCTTCCCCGCACTCTCCCAACGCTGCCTGATCTCCCTTCTTCTCTCGTCCGCCAATGTGTTCAGCGCAGGCCAATAGACCCCGTGCTCATACTCAAACTCCACGTCCCCACCGTAGACTTGCATCAATTGCTCCGGCGGCACGACCTTCCTCATATCGACATCGAACTTCATCTTCTCTCGCGTCAAAGGATCAATAAACGGGTTGATCAGCTTGAAGAACCCCCACACGATCCACGGCACATTCTTCACGCAAGCGTTGCCGAGCCTCTCCGGGTAATGATTCTGCAGGATCGACAGCGTCTGCCGGCCTTGCGCCACCGAAGGATTCTCGCCCTTTCGACTCTGCTTGAAATCGACCAAGATCGCCAGCGTCTCCTGCCCGGGCGGCATCAGGTCGATGGAGCGCTCGAGCATGAAGACGAGATGCTGCATCTGCTTCTCCCGCCCCTTCGTGTTCTGCTTGTGCGGGTTCAGGTACAGGCAGGGTCGGCCTTCGTTGTCGTAGCCGAAGATGACCTGCTTGCCCGTCGCGTTCTCTTCGGATATGTAGTCCGCCGTGTGGCTCTCGACATTGAATTCCCGGCGCCAGACCAGGGTGGCTCGCAGGCGGGTGATGGCGTGGGCTTCGTTCCATTTCGATGCGCGGAGGTAGCGAAGGAGGCACTCGCGTGTTAGCCAGAGGCGTTCGTTGTCGGATAGAGGGGTTTTGCTGGCTGTTGAAGGGGTTGACGATGTAGGTAAGGCGGTCCATGATTGGACGATCGAGAGGAGGGAGGCGTATTTGGCTTCTTGGTCTGGAGTGAGGGTCTTTGGAGGTGCTGGGTGGGAGTTGGCGGTAGGCTGGATAAACGGGGTAGAATTGGAGCCATCGAATGTAGTATTCGAGTTTGCAGGCGAATGGTTGACCTCTGTTATGTGACCGTTGGCCTCTTTATCATGCCCAATGTCATCCTGCCTCAGCGTCTCTTGCTCCATGGCGTACGCGATTTTCGCTGTCTTCTATGTCGTGTAAAGCTTGCCAGTGTTCTTCTCTCTCTGTCGTGAATTTAATCAGGGTCTCGATCAGTCACTCGATCAATGTCTAGAGGGAGCTTCACACCGTTTTTCAACTCAGCCTTAGATTCAGGGTCAAGACGCCAAGATCTTGGAGGTTCAAAATGGTTAGATCTGCGCCACAAGCGAGTACGCTAGCGAACTCTGTCCAAGAGCTAAACTTCCAAGTGATGAAGGTATTCCTTCCTTTCAATCATCGATGTTGATTGCCAGACTGGCAGGCACTGGCAGAATGATTGCAATAGTCGTATGTCTTGAAGCTATCCCTGCATCATGGCTTCAGAGCCTTGTATTACTGTCGATGTTGCGTTGCGGTTTTTGTTCCTTACTAGCCATCTCTTCAATGTTGTGATAATTTTTCTTACTTACTGACGACGCATAAGCCTCATGTTCTCGTACACTCAAAATCCCTTCTCGTGCTGGAATGGCGATCCTGGAAACTCGTCTGATACCTTGTACTTCTTCTCCTCCTGAAAATGCCTCCTTCTCTTATACACTCTCCCGTACTGCTTGAAATATCTCGTTCAGTATAGCCTTACGTCTTACTTCTGCAACAAGCCTCTCTTCAGATAACCATGCTCTAGACCATTACTGTCATTTCATATCTCCCAGCCAGCTGTGCTGCAATTGCCACGCAAAGGTCCATAGCAGCCGGCGTTTGCATCGCCTGCACTGCAACATCAAGCAACGATTGCGCAGGGTATTATCTAGCCAATACGGACTGCAGATTCTTCGCGTACGGCATTACCGCTGCTGCGAATGGTTGTGGACTGTATTCCACGGGTCTGGTTGAGGGGGGGTTTATATATCTTGGGCAAGCCGCTTGCAAATTCTACGACCGGACTTGCTTCGTTTCATCGTGTGGTTCTGGGGGTCTTGCAACGACAATGTCGGCCGCAGCGACAACGACTGCTGCTGCGGTGGCGACAACACCACCTGCAATAACGTTTGATTCAAAGGTCATGTATAATCGGATGGGGAGCGCGTTGTATATATTGGAAATAGTTGTCATATATATATCTATTCCGTTACTTCCTCGAATGAGAGAAATGGCTTCCTGGGAGTTTTCATCTCTCGCCCGAAAGTTTCGCAGACCATAGCGTCTGTTCGCTCTGCGGAACTACATCATCTGGCGCTATCTTCTATTCCCTAAAAAAAAGACATTTCTGTCCAAATACCTCTAATCTGGCCCTCCACTGTTTTTCCATTTGCGTCTCTCTGCAACGCTCGGAAAACAATACTTGGCTAGTCTTTTCGCTCTTTGGCTGGCGATACTGTGATGAATGCAAGCCACCAGCCGTTCCATTTCCGCGCTTTCATGCTCTTCGTAGTGTAGATAGAACGAGAAGTGTGCTACTGCACTAGTGCAACGACCAAGACATTAGCACGATAAGGCCACCCCAAGAGGCAGTGTGAGGTTCCGAGTTCATAAAGCAGCGCGAGCGGTACTGCGAGTAGAAGCATAGTTGTTCAGTAGAGGATGGAACTCAGCAACGACGGTCAAAATCATGTCGTGGAGAATCTCAAAATGCATGCAAACCTTTGCAAAAGCTGGCCGGATTCGGTCAGCGGCGCTCTTCTCGGAAGGCGCGCTTGGTTGACCCGTGTTCAAAGTCGAAGTAGACGCTATGGAAGATGACGCGGACGTCGCACCAGCTGTCCCAGATGTCTAGATGATACGGAGACGGTTACGTTCGTAAGTGGAGGCAGGCCATCAATGAAAGTCTCTACGCTTATGGGAATCCGTGAGTTGGATGCATACGTGGAAGTCGCGTTGCCATCGTCGCCGTCACCGTACACGAAACAAGATTCTCCAGGCGTTAACACTGCCTAGAGGGATAGTCGGTCAGTATTCGGAGTCTACAAAGACTCCGATCGAGTATGTAACAAGCATGAATGGTCGCTGGCCTCTCGGGCTCTCCTTACCTCTGATCTGTCTAGCTCACCACGTGCACCAAAGGAGAACAACTGACTTGCTATACCGCAGAATGAAAATACACGTCCAGCGGCTATGTGATATGTCGTATCGCAGAATGCAAGAACAGTAAAGTTATCGCCGGCGACCTTGCAGCATTGCAGGCAGAGTTCTGCATTACATAGACAGCCGCCTCGACAGAGGCAGGCCTGGTACGCGTCAACTCCAGCACCAGCATCACATTGACTATCGCAGGCACTCGCGCTGTTGCATGCATTTGTGCAGACTTGTTGTTGCGTTGTTGCTTGCGTATATGTTTTAAAGGGGAAATGAGAGGGAAGAGAAAGAGGATAAGAGTGGAGTGCCTGGCTGGTGTCGGGATGTTTCTATTCAACTCCAAGAGTCTTGTGTAGAAGACATGCGATGAGGATGGAAAAGCGGTTGTACTCAGTTACAAGACTAGTGCATCAATGTCAAGATCTGTCTGATCTGCAGATCGACATCACGTGACTGATAATCTTAGGATCGCGCTTTGAAATGATGGATGGGACCCTGCAGAATCTCGAGAATCTCGGACGATCTCTTGGTCCGACGGGATTAGAAAGATTTGTGATCAAAGTGTGATAATGAAGCCACCAATGATATCGGGAAATATATAAAGAGGCTCCATTTCCCAGTCCGTCAAAGTATCACAGTCTCCATATCTCTTCGTCACTTGCCTCGCCTAACATTCCAAGCGCCTTGCCCCTTCAACATCACCACCATTACTTCTCTTTTTCTACGTCTAGCACGAACACAAGCAAATACACTATAATACTCAATACCAAACCCCCAAGATGCCTGACATGCAATCTCCCATCGCGTTCCTGCGCTCCCAATTCTTCTCCATCCCTCCCTACCCCACCAAGAAATACACCGGTCAAACCATCATTGTCACAGGCAGCAACGCCGGCCTCGGTCTCGAAGCATCCCGCCACTTCGTGCGTCTCGATGCCGCCAAAGTCATCCTCGCAGTTCGCAACCTCGAAAAGGGCGAGGCGGCAAAGAGATCCATCGAGGAAGCAACAGGACGTACCGGTGTTGTCCAAGTGTGGCAGCTTGATCTTGCTCACTATGAGTCGGTCAAGCACTTCGCAAAGCGTGCGCAAGGCTTGGAAAGACTTGACATCCTGGTTGAGAATGCGGGAATCGTGACCTTCAATTTCTCCATAATGGAAGATAACGAGTCGAGCATTACTACCAATGTTGTCAGCCCCATTCTGCATTCACTGTTATTGCTGCCCAAGTTGCGAGAGACGGGTGCGAAGTTCAACACGCTGCCACGGTATGCAAACATTTAGCAAGATTTGAGACGCTCCTGCTGCAGAGAGCCCTTGTACCTTTGCGACCCTCAATTATTCTTCTATTTCACGCCCTTGCGTTGAAAGGAAAGGAAGAGAGAAGAACTGACCCATTGCTTCCGCTAGGCTTGTATTTGTGACATCTTTCGTCCACTGGATGACGCAGTTTCCTGAGCGCGAAGAGGAGAAAATCTTTGAGGCGCTCGCAGATGAGAAGAAGGCTAGAATGGATGACAGGTAAAACAACAACGCCTGCGCCGTCGACATTTGTTAACAATGTGCTGATTTGTAATTCCAGATACAATCTCTCCAAGCTCCTCGAAATGTACGCCGTCCAAGAGATAGCCGAACAAATCACCGCGTCTCCCAAGAAAGGAAAAGTCGTCGTCAACCATTCCAACCCAGGCTGGGTCATCACGGAAGTCATGCGTGAATGGACAGGTCTCAAGCTCTTCATCTTCAAGATCTTCAGAACCATCTTCGCTCGTTCAACGGAAGTAGGTAGTAGGACTACTGTCAATGCCGCTGAGGGTGGAGAAGAGACGCATGGGCAATTCTTAGATGATTGTACGATTGGGGAGTAAGTCTTTGCACTACTTGATTCTGGTGTAGAAGGCAAGCTGATACGATTCATCTAGGCGCTCACCTCTACTGCAGGATAAGGAGGTGCAGAAGAGGGTATGGTCCGAACTGGCTGAGAAGCTTGAGAACATACAGCCTGGCATCCTCCAGAATCTCTGAAAGAGACCAGTACGCAGAATCAATTCCTTCGAGCGCGCGGTGCTATCGGGGGTCGGGGAGACAAAGGAGGATGATCGCGGGAAGTACAACATGTATGTGCTTTGCAAGAAGAAAAACCTGTCGAGCAAAGCAGATGAAACTCGCTACGGGTTTACTTTGAGGGCATTCGTCCCATTGTCTCTTGAGTCCCTTTACCCTTTACAATCATCCAAAATCCATACCTACCACCCTGAAAATCTAAATCTGTTTCTTAGCATCCTTCCACGCTGTCATAGCCCATCAACTTCTACCTCATCGCTTCCCATCGCCCACTTCTCCCACATCAACTCCACTACTCACCCAAGCAGTAAAGAAGCAGCAAACCACAAAATACTCGCCCGACACCGGTGAAGCCCCCTCTACCTCCATCTTGTACGAGATCTTACCAAAACTCATCATCGTCGGCGAGGGCTATGGGTCAAGATGTCTCCAGGAATGGCATCGCTACGATACAGGTATCGGCCAATGCAGTCTCATCTCCACGTACATCAGAGTAGACCAGGGTTTCCCCATTTGCCTCGGCTTGAGTAGCGGTCGCTACAGACGAGCCACGAGCCCCTGCGGTACTTATCATACTCACAGAGTCGTAGATTGGTTCCTCCTGAAGCGAGACTGCAAGCTTGGACTGACAATGGTTGTAGGATAGAGAAAGGGTTTGTACTGAGGCGCACATCTCAGTATTTGATAGAAAATATTGAAGGTTGATCAAAATGAGACCCGCCTTGTCGGTTAAACCTCGGCAGTAACAAGCTTTAGCACTAATCTTAGCCTTGAGATAGTGTACCTTAAGGTACCTTAGCCAAAGTTTTGTCATAATTCAACAATCCCACTCTTTGCTACTATACCTACTTTCCCTGGCATACCGACGGTCTCCAGCAACTTTGAACCAAACACGACTACTTCTGCCTAAGTCTGGTAGTCCTTTTGCTGGAGTCTACATTCGCCTTTTTTCAAAACCCTGTCAACCACAAATGTCAATACACCGTCTCTGATCACATTCTCCCCTCATACTTTGGAGGCTACTCTCTGTATACTCTATGCCATCAACCACGTTCCTAGCCGAGGAGGGTCCAATGACCAAACCAAGGTATCCAAATGAGGATGCAACACAAGGTCCCTTTTCCTTCGGAGCCAGTGGTTTCCGTATCAACGACACCTTTCGCGAAAGTGGAAAATGCCTCAAAAGACTCCTTTTCCCGGAATCGCTGAAGAGTGAGAAGGCCAGAAAGTCGGCTCGAAATGATGCTAGTATGATTGATAGACCCTGGATCAAGGCTCAGTTACAGCATTATGGAATCGACTTCAATCTTAATATTGACCCCTTAAAGGCGAAAGCTCTACTACTTATAAGTGTCGCCTATGGGCTAGTAAGCAGATCTATATTAGTAACTTCACCTCGAGTAGCATCATTAATACGTTTATAGTGCGATGCGGTTCCACCCCAAGTTCTCAAGATCAAGTCCACCCTCAAGGAACAATACAAGAGTATAATAGAGGATTACCGTGACAGAATAAAAGCGTTTTGTGCTTAAGAGCTACCGAAACGAATTCAAAAATTCGAGACTTTCGTAACTCCGACAGAAGAAGTAAAGTGTAATGCGTCGCTCTTCCTTTGGAAATACTTTCTCGACGGGGACGGCAATCCAGACCGGACCAAGACACCGGATTTGATCCTGCTGCCTGGGTATACCGATAAATCTATAGCTTTGATAGGGAGAGTAGAGCGAGTTTGCGGTCTGCATATGGCAGATGGAGGATTGGGAGGTGCAAGTAACGTAATGGTCGTTGGTTGGGACCGAGCAAGGGTCAATAATAAGGCACACCAAATCGATATGCGACAATCTCCCGGACGTGGAATTCTACGTTCAAATCATGATTGGGATCGATAGATGATAAGTCACCATAAATATGTGGAGGAACTTCATAATCGAGCGAGGGTTCTTAACCCGAAAATCGATAGCTCGTTCGAGACACATAATCTTATCGGGAAATATGTCGTGAAATGCGAGGCCATCCAGCACGACTAGCCAGTTCTTTCAAAGCAGCTGCGTCTACGAACTATCCGGAGTGGACGACTGGCTATCTTCGACCTTGGAATTGTTTTTGGCTTGATGGTGCTCGGTAAAACGCAGGAAGATGTTACGAAGCTATTACAAGATGGAGATTAGAACACTAATCCTAGTAATGCGGAGAATACCGACGACGAGAGTGATAGCGAAGACATGAGCGGTGATAAAGAGGATAGCGACGACGAGCGAGCAGCCGGACGTAGCAAGGACTCGGATTACAATACGGGCGGCGAGCCAGACAATCCTATCGACACAGCTTTAGACGCGCCAGTAAAGCGTCAGAAGATCGAGAGTAGCCATCCTCGCCGGCTATACTTTCAATGGCGTGGGTATAACACCATGTTAGGTGCCGTTCAATTTGACCCTCAGGGTCGCAACACGGGATACCTGGATTTTGCGAACGATGACGCGACAATCTTTGAAGGAAACATTCTGATGGATGCCATGGGAGGCGAGATATTATTTCAAGGTTACGGAGTACCTGGGCTTTCTGGACCATTGACGATGAATTGGAATGCCCTCTCGCATCTTGCCGCCGAGAGGGCAAAGGTCCAGTATTATATGTGGCAATAAGAGTAACTGGCAGACACAGCTACAACATAGTCTTGGCATTTCTCAGAGCCACGATTCGGTACGATTTCCCCGTCACGGGAGGAACACAGTTGGTGATTGGCAAAACCCAGCTGATCATATATGATACTAAAAGATGACGAAAAAAACCATTACTCTGCGAATGCACTGCTTTCCCAAATGGCTTTGTTGAGACCCTTTCTCTCGGCTCGGCATCAGAGGAGGCCTCCCCGGCCTCGCAATGGCGAAGGGCGATCTATTTGCAATGATGACGCGATGTTGTTTTCGTATGCTCGCAATCATCGATAATTATTCGTAATTTCTCGCCTACCCAAGAACCGACTGACTCCAACCGAGACAGCTCATGTCTAACTCATATTTCACGCCGTTCTAATGCAGACCCAGCCACTCCCTCCCTTTCCCTCTCGTCATAGTCCGATAACTCTCTACGACCTGTCTTCTCGCCTCACAAAGCTCTGTAAGCCCCTTCAGCCCAACACACACTTCTTCACTAGTCACCAGAGTCTTGAACCTCTCTTTCGGCATCTTCGCGACCTTGGGCGGCGCATCGCGAAGACCCTCGACTCCGCATTGCCGCCATCCTGCGGCAACGGCTTTGTAGCGATATGCGCCGTGCGTCTAAGCCTCTTTCCCCCCTCACAGATGACAGAAAAGCCTGCACATACCAAGCAACCCTCCCACCTTAGTATTTGGAATTCATTTTATCAATACACCCTTCACAAGTTAGTTGTTGCGGTAGGAATTACTACTTCTGCTTCTTTCTCCTTTATCGCGGAGCGGACGTTCCTTAATAGGCCCTTTCGTTGGCAAGTTGTGCTTGATTTGCAGATTTTGGGTGTGCAGGCTTTTCTGTCACCCGCGAGCCCCGCTTTCCCACCCCGTGCGCTTGACCTCGACCGCTGAGTCAGGCCTCCGTGGCTAAAATTGCAGTCTCATCACAGAGCTAGGAAAACAGCCAAGCCCCATTGGAAAAGGGCGAAGATTAGGGTACCATCGCGACCTAGTCTTGGAGTCAAACAAGTCGATCAGTCAGGGGTTTCTATGTTTTTCGGTTTCAGATGCTCTTCTCTTTCTATTTTCTTTTCTCCTGTAATTGTGCTGTTAGATGATTTCTCGTACCTGCGAGATCCCATCCCCCTCTGGTGGGGCCGACTATCGGAAAACACTGTGTGGCAATACCTATTCCCACGCGGGCAACGGCCCCAAAGGCGCTGCTATCACAGCCAAATGGATAGGTGAGTAGCAGAGCCGCCTTACTTACACCCAGCTTCGCGATTGCAAGCGTTAGGAGCCTGGAAGAGGAGAATGCAAACGCATGTATGACGTACTACTGGCTCAGAATAGCGAACAGTACAACATAGAGTGTATTGCGCCTTTTTTCTTGAAATATCGTGCAGTCTGATTCCATTTTCCGAAGTCGACGATGTAAAGTAATGGTCTTGCCGGTCATTGCGCGAAAATGGCAGGCTGCAGTGATAATCTCCTTCAAGCAGCGAAAGGCAATGCATTGAATCAGGACTGCCGAAGGCGGCACTACAAGAAGGAGCACATATGGCTGTTTAGAAGGGAATAATGATGAGCGAGAGCAATAGCAAAGGTTTATAGGAATGCCTTTGCCACATCGTGCTTACCCATAGTAATAGGAAAAGATATCCGCATGATTTTGGAGCCATGGAAAGATACAAATAAGAGGAAAGGGTCGACCGGGATATTCGGTCTCACACGCTTAAATTAAATGCGCGGAACTTATAGGCGATATCTTCTTGCGCAGTATGCGCCAAAGTGCAAAGCACACAAGCAACTGTCGACACGCTTGCTTTCATAAAGACCCTTATTTAACAGGCTACCCATGAGAAGACTTTCACTCTTAGGACATAGCAACATGAGGTTCTCTTCTCTGAAGACATTGGCACAATGTTTTGGATTGCAGCCCTTTCGTACTTTCCCACCGCAAACGCAGTGGCACTAAACCTTCCGAAGAGATCCTTCCTTTAACGCCCTTCCAATTCCTCGCTTGCCGATTTCGCAAATGTCACACCACTCAGCGAATTCAACAATCCGCGATTCAACGCACAGATTGATTTCGGGAATGTCCGGCTCCGACCAACGTCTATGCTTATGAATGGCGTCGAAGCTCTCGCCACGCTTGCATTGAAAGACCAAACAGCCCGCAGCTATGGCGCGCAGTTTCACGCAGAAGGCTATCCAGACGTGGTCATTGATATAGAGCCTCAGCAGCCAGCCACCGATGTTTTGAATGAAATTATGCTTTTGTGCATCTTTTTCGGAATGGACCGCGTGATAAGAGAGCGAGAATATCGAAATGCTAAGATTCTCTGTTTTTGGGACAATGTAGTGGTTGCGCAGGTGCTTTTTGAGCGACCGGGGTATCAGTCATCGGCAAACACTACTGACGTATTGTCTCCGACAGCAGAAAGTCCCGGTGGATCTGGCAACATCTCATCGCTAATCACCACCACCAACGACACTCTCCTTGAAGCCGTTACCCCGCGCTTCTACTTTCGCCCAGACAGCCAAAGTCTTCCCACCCCAAATGTTTTCGGTACCGTAATCACGGTCCTCTTAGCCTTCGCCTATGTACCTAACACCGACCCCTTAGAAGCATATACCGTTGTCAGAACCGGTGCCGAGTGGGACGTCTCTATGCTTTTCGAATCAACCTTAATACGCACACGGCCACCATACTTCGAGTATAGGTGGGCGATCGAGACTGTGAGACAGATGCCAGGGTTTTTGTTACAGCAAGGACGGTTCGCAGAGCTTATCATTGGCGTTATCGTCGATGGCGTGCATGTGGGAAATGCGCTTTTGGTGAAGGGGGAGCCTAACGATCTAGTGGAGAAGGCGGGTGAAGCGGTGGTAAGAGTGTAGTGGTGTCGTTGAGGAAGATGTCGGGAAGTGCCGTGGGGTGGCAAACCCTCGAAATCAAATGCCTATACAGCCTAATGGCGAGACTTGTGAGTCTGCAAAAGCTGAATTAATACTCCCAGGCGAGAATGTTCCTACTGCAAAATAGCCTTCACATCAAGTGAGATACACTGTCAAGAGAAGTTGAGTTAAAACCATTTACTCCCAAACATTCATTCCACCAGACCCAAACAAGACGGCCCAGGCCTCCCATATTTGCGCTTGGGTACGATAGTATCCCTGTACCGGCCTCTTTTAGGTCTAATTAGGCTTGCTATCCCCAGCGTGAGAGGGCTCAACCACTTGTTTACATCCTATGTGTGCCTTTTGTATGTTTGTGATGTGTCTTTTTCTATGGGACAACTAATGATGAGAGGGAGAGAGCTAAAGCCGAACGAGAGATTGGGAGGTTTGGTGGGGAGCAGTTCACAGTCTCCTATCATTTGTGGAAGCAGAAAACCTCGGAAGAAATTAAGAAAGCGAGTGATAATCGTGACAAGATTTGCTGGCTGTTAGCTGCGTTTTCGATCGCAAATAGCTTAAGTTGCTGTCTCGAGCATGTACGTGGGGTTCCACGATCGACTCTGTTTTCGTATTTTGCCTGTTGTCGTTACATGCCTCGCGCACTTCCACGAACAGATGGCAAACACGTGTACCATGCCCGGAAGCAAACGAGCGCCTTTCCCAACAAGGTGCTTTACAAGTGCCTACCTTTCACCGCTGCAATGTTCTCTTCTCACGTTTTCCACCCAGGTTCACAAAACAAGATGCAGCAGCAAGCCGTCGCCGAAGAGGCAAGAGTACAAGAAATCAGGTACGAAATTTTACTACAAGTAACCACCGTCAAGGGCGAGCCATACTTCATCAAACACGTTGAAGAAGCTAGAGCTCTCAAAGAAGGTTCCATCACGATCGTATTGAGTCCAGGACGAACAGAGTATTGCCCCCTATCTCCCTAGTTGATCATCGCCAGACTTATATCTCGCTAACGTGGAACAGTTTACCAGAATCACCCGTTCCGTGCACAGTGTACCTCCGCTGGGGCAGGTGGGCGGCCGAGTTCGACTGCAGATACGATATTGAAAAGGACGCGGTTCACAGAGGGTTATTTGCTTTCAAATCGACGAACCACCCGATACACCGAGAGATCCACCTCCTTTACCCATCCAACGCTCCCGTGCTCGAAGAAGACACGAGCCTGGACGACAACGGACGTCCGTTCCTCAGATTGACACTTCGCCAGGGAACGAGCGATGGGAAGCCGCGGTTGCCGGAGGAGCTTATGACCGTTGAGGTGTATGCGAAGAGGATTCCGGCGGGGCAGCGTAGAGAGATGAGCGAGAGGGAGCTGGACGGCTTTGGCTGGGAGATAGAAGAAGGTACCAGTGATCCCTGGGAATTGGATTTATAGGATGCGAGATATCTCTTGGCAGACATTGTTCTACATTGACGTATCTTGTCAAGTCAAAGCTACACGCCTTGGACCTATTAGTAAGGAAAATAGCTTTCATGAGCGCCATATCTTGACGCTGTATATTGCCCATACTATTACGGTGCTTTCATGCGTTTACGGGCGTAAGGACTTTCAAGTCTTTCTGGGGAGTGGAGTATATGCAGGATGCTCCAATCAAAAGGTGTCTCATTAGTCCATAGTCTTCCATTTCGAGTTTTGCTTTGGAAGCCTCGGGCATACACCCCGTGAGTACTAGTCGATGTGCAACTTAAAGAGACGAGCCTCGAAAGGGCTTTCTGTACTGGATCCAGAAACCAATTAGAGACGAAGCCGACGCGCTAGATACGCTCCCCTCTGATTCCCCATACCGTAGGTACCGAGCGTTCGTGACGCAACCTTGACAATGGCGATAGTTTCCATATTGTAGGTTTATGCGTGGCTGAGCCAAGCAAGGAACTGATGTGTACTCAAAAGGGTCGGAGTTTTCGAATCGGTCGATCCCGCAAGGGTAGAATTGTTATCCGGCTAGATGATATGGCCAAGCTGTTGCTCTCAGACAGGCCACGAACCTCCGAATGAACGCCGTTACTCTAGGAGCATGGGACTGATCCTGCACGGTAGAAGCAAGAGCTGTGCTTGAATGCCGGTGGCGGGAAAGTCTGCGAAAAAGCGGGCTTCGAGAGGGAGGATCTGCATAATACCGCAAGCTAGAAATTGGAATATTGCGTTCAGGCTTGTGTAATAGCCGCCCGGGGTCGCTTGGGTGTGAGCCTCTCCTCTAAGACTCGGACTGAAGAGAAAGCCTTTCGTCCCGGGCGTCACTTCGCCACCGCTATCCCCTCTGTGCCATTGCCCAAGGAGAGTAGGGATATTTTGAAGACATATCCTTCTCCGATTCTCATCTCATTCAATTCGAGTAGAAACTTCATATCTTGAAACCTCTTCTGTCTGAGCATCACCCTGAGAGTTAGTAGCTTGTAAGCCTTCATCAGGAGACCACATCTCAATTGCAAAGGTCCCAAGCCTGCACTTGTGTGAACGATACCATGAATAACGTCGCAGGTCGCATCTACGTTGTACTGCGCCGAAGTGGCCAAACCATCTGATGCTACGGCGAAGGTTTCCTGCATATCGAATCCGCGGCCATCCCAGGAGTAGAGGATCCCAACAGTAGCATCTGTTGGATCATAAATTGTGCCCGAAACACTCAAGCTGGTTTTGACGCTCTTCAACGAGCCAGCTTGGGTGTCTAAGCTCACGGTGCTGTTCGCGTAGTCTTTCTCCGTTGCGGTCCCGTCCACAACAAGATTGAATGAACTGGTATGTAGAGGTCGGCTCGAGGCGTTTCTTAACGGGCGCATGCTTATTCGGCGGGCAAAGTAAACCTCAGAAAGGTTTCATTTTCGGACAGCTGCAACCCTGCCGGTAAGGCTGAGATAACAGAGTGTAAGAATGAGTAGCAAAGGATATGCGCTATGGAGGTCTTGAGATTCTCCATTTTGGTCGTTCGAGCGGTGCTCAAGTGGATAGAAATATTGTTGAATATGGAGATTGGAACAGCAGCGACTGCTACAGAGTAGGATAGGAAGGGGATATCGCCAGAAAGACGTTTGCCAGCGACAGTCGCAGAACGTTGGGTAGTATTAAATTTGGCTCGGGATGAAAGCCATTTAGACCATCCACATCTGTACCACCCTAGCGCTGAGGGAGACCGTCGTGGGTAAGGAGTATCCTGATACGCTGGCGAACACGTTTCCTACCCAATGTCTAGAGCATCTCCCGAGCATGTGCCTCTTTTGAGTGGGACTTCAGCCGAGGAAGAGTAGGTATGGGGTCTTGAGTATATGTCCATACTCGACACCGTCAACAACTTGGGTCTTCTCTACAAAGTTCAGGGCAAGGTGGCAGAGACTGGAACAATATACCAGCGGACATAGAGTTCAAGCTTGGATGTTGAACAAACAGGCTCTTCGCATTCCTTTTTGATACTTTTTCAATCCTCGCACTTTCCTTCATGACGAGGTCCAGATTCCGGGAGAAGATTTGAGCACTCCGGGACGCTCTCATGTAACAGCTGAGAAGACCAGCTCAACTGATATCAGGCTTCCCTACAATTTCTGCTCCATGTCGGCTTTTTTCCACACTGCGAAGAGACCTGATGGCTCTCACGAAGTCTTTGGCATCTGATTTAGTTAGCATCTATACTAAGTCCACTAGATTTGGCGCAGTACCGCGGTGCATGATGAAGGTCAGATCAAATGCGCCAGGCGTCGTCTTTTGAGGGTCGTATTCTTCTGTAAAACATGTATTGTTGTAGCTCCACAATATGAACTACATGAAGGTTGTCACGCGATAGCCATGTGGGAGAATTTATCTGGTGGGTGATGAATGATGTCCCGATTGGATTCCTTTTTAGGGCACCGGTTTGCGCCGAAGCTTGCAGTCTCACAACGCCAGTGTCTGTTTTGCGGAACAACCGAAGAGCGTACTCGTAATGATGGTCGATGATGCGCCTGAATCATTGGAGCATGCGATACATCAAGCTATAAAAGTTCTTACCCAGCAAACAATTCATCTTCCTTGTGTATATCATAATCCTTAATTGTTACTATAGGGTTCACCACGTTCTCGGATCTCAAGGCTAGGAAAGAGCAGAAGAACAACACCAGTCCTTGATTCTCCGCTAGCTGAGTTACTGGAACCCTTGAGCTGTCGCTTTTGCGGCCTCCTAGGATCTCCATCAAGGGAAAACTTCATCCTAACGCTGGCCGCCGTTAAAGCGATAGCCCAAGGGACAGGAGGATCATAAACCTACTTTCGTAACTAGGAAATTTTAGGCAAGCCCAAAGCTCAGGAGCTTTCGTGCGATGATCGACTCGATGAAGATTTAGAAAAGGGCCACTTCTGATTACTACTCATGACACCAGACGTACAGAACATTCTTTCCTTGAACGAGCGGGCCGTATTGTGTAGCAAAGAAACCTGGACCTGCCATCTTCAGGGCATTTGTACAGTCACACGATGATATCACCATTGTCAAATGATAACTCGATCAGACTGACGTACTCTTCATTCAGACGGGCCATAGTTCCTGGCTCATGCTCGCCGAGAGATACTGATGGTTGAACTGTACTTCCCAAGGGCGTTGATGGTCGGCTCTGCTGGAACACATCCCTGCACCAATGGCTGCTGCTACTTTTTTCTTGTTGATCAGGAAAAGCTGTTTGCTCTTCCGAGTCCAAAAAAGGAAGTCCGCTATACTCTCCGAGCTCACGCGGCAGACGAGACAACCATTTTTCGACTAATCCACTCAAGTATGCTTGACGAGCTTCAACGTTGAATTCCTTCATAGACTCGAATGAAACTCTCTCAGCTTCGAGCTTGGTTTCCAAGAGCTCTGCTTCTATCTTTGTCACGACAGGAGTACCTTCCGAGTGATTATTTTCAACGAAGACCAGGGGCTCCGCGCAGTCAAAGTGTCGCCCGCTTTAGACTCTGCATGATTACGATTAGTTGAATTTGAGTTTGCGTTTCCTGCTTCGGAATTTTCGTCAGTGTCGTCCATATGTGGTAAAGTGAGCAGCGCGATCGACTCGAGATGGCCTGCAATATGTTGCTGCAGATCAATTGATCGCTCAATTTCAAGCCGGCAGAAGGGGCAAGGTCTATCGCACACTTGCGAAACGGACTCCTGGGATTTCACAAGCTCGGAGGAAAGCTGCTGATGGATAGATGCCGCATGATAAGTCCTCACGTGATCTTCGTACGCAGCAAGCTCAACGTATTCATGCTGAGGGTGCTCCGGACATCGCCATATACTTTGCTGATGCGCGCATTGCTCATGGCGTGTCCACTCTTCCCAGCTATCGTATAGCACATTTGGTTCGGTACAACCATCGTATGTACAGACATAGGGTCGAAGGTCATGCTTGAGGTGCGATCTAGCCCAGCGTTCAGTTTTCGACTTGTCTGAGCATATTAAAATGGGACACAAACCTCCAAGCAGCGCCTTCAGAGTACCTTGGAGTACAGAAATAGAAACAGAAAAGACACTCAAAGTCTTCCTTCAAGGGACCAGCGACAGGAGATTTTGGCCAATTGACCTTTTCACCGGAGAGTCCATGAACAGTGAGACCTGGACTCGTTCCCGAGTACGTATATTTGTTGTTACCCCTCAGGATATAGTCTTTGGGAAGCGCAGGAACTGAAGACAACAATAATCGTGAAATCTCAGAGAGTTGCACCGAAGAGGGTATGTGGTGCTTTGGCACTCTCGTCAGCCTTTCGTCATGATGTTGTGAACTAGGTACGGTTTCGATAGCCTTGGATGCTGCTTGAATAGATTGTTGTTTGGACCGCCTCCAACACTCAAACAGCTGGCGACGAGCGTGATTCGCTTTTTGTAGACGCTGTATGAGGCACTTATCCTCCAGGTCCGCTTCCTCATCTCGAGACTCAGTCAACAATTTTCGGGATTGCAGCACGATTTGTTCAATACCCTGCAGTTCGGCCCTTTTCCTCATTTTGATGTACTCAGACTTGATTTCGCCATCTACCTTCTTGTAGATATCAATATCAGTACGGATTGTCCTTAATTTAGGGCTGCGTATTTGGGACGCAAGGTTATACATTTGGTTGATTGCTTCTGTCACGTCTTCCAAATGCAATACGAGCATTGACTCGTTTTCATCCTTGGTGTCATTTCAAGGTTCCCATCATGATGGGGTTAAAGGAAGACCCTCCATCGTTGCTCTCACACAGCAACTCATCATTTTCAGCTCTCAATGCATCAGGATGGGGCGTTTCTGAGACCATAAACGGGGATCCTTGATCATGAGAGTTGGAGATGCTTGCGACTGATTTTCTATCAGTACTAGTTATACATTTCAAGTAGGAAGGCATACTTCCTTCAAGAGCTCCGATCAAATTTGTAAGCAGTTCGCTGGTAAAAGACCTCACAACTTCGTTGTCTCTGAGCCGGTAGTCTAGAGAACCGTGATCTTGACGGAACAATCCAAGATTGATAGCCTAAAGCTGAAACCGCTGCATCTCTGACCTCAACGCCGCAGCATCGTGCTGTTCCGAAGCCATAGAAGCATTCTTTTCGAGCGTCTCATAAGCGACCTGAAAGGTTTCCCAAGCATTAAGGCCATGTGTTGCCAGGTCTGTCTTGTCGAGAGAATTGGGAATGATAGTTAACGTGGCACCTAGATGACATCCAAAGATGCACATGGTGTATATAATAGACAAAAGTTGCTAGGATGCCGCCCGTCATGCAAGATTATGTCAAGACCAAGATATCCCCGCACCTGAACATTCCGACTTACTAAGCCTCAGTCTTCATCTGCATACGCAAATTTGTGACCATTACCGCAGACGTACATTCTGGTGGGCCCAATCAGTGTCATGGTGACTGGAATTGAAACAGCCGGCCTTGTCTTGGCCGTCTTACCCTTCCTCATTGAGGCACTTTCGGTGTACAAGAAGGGGCTCGAAAAGACGGGGATCGTTCTTGGCTTCAAGCAGAAGAGATATAAAGTAAAGGTCGAAAGGCTCAGACTGCGGCTCAAGGGTCAAAGTGCATGGTTACACCTAAACCTTGCTAAATTACTTAGCCGCGCGGCCTCGAATGAGGATTTCGTGAGACTGACAGAGGACTACAACGACGTATTTTGGACTGGGGATAATGCCGACAAGATCAGGGAATACCTACAGCCTGGTGACGCATTCGAAGCTTTCCAAGGCACCCTAGGTCTATACGAGAGTTATCTCGAGGAGATTGCCGAGAAGCTGGTTGGCATTCAGACCTCCTCGGGTACAGAGAAGGATCCTACCTTCTTGCGGCTCTGTCGCTAAGACTTTTCTAGGTAGATAAGAAAGATTTAAAGGTTTTGCTTGAAGCCAACAAGCCTGATCAGGGCCATTACCGTTTCAGTCAGAGGTTGGCTTTTGTTATGAATGAGGCGAGCCTCGACGATCTACTGAAAGGTTTGAGCGACTCAGCAGTGACCATTAAAAATTTCGTGGACGACAATGAGGACCTGCATCAGATTCAGAGATCGAATAAGGAGCTGCAACAAGCCAAGCAAACCAGGGTGGCGAATTCCCTACATAAGGTACGAAAGCATGCAAATGCTCTTTTTCGTGCGATTGCTTGTGGTTGGAGTCGGCAATGTCATGAGAGACACCGAGCCATGCTTCGTCTAGAGCCTCGATGTCAGGAAGCATACCACGCCCTGCAGGCACCGTCGGGAGTTGGTAAGACAGCGGTCAGGTTCACTATCCTGTTTTCATGGCAAAATCAGGCTGCTCAGGAAAGCGTTTCGTGGCACGAAACATCCATTTTGACGCCTGAGGAAGACAGTACTCATGTTCTTCGCAATACGGCGTAAGTGGGAGCTCCGCTCGGAGATAGCCGCACACAGGCGAACACTAGATATGTTTGAAGGGCAACGACTTCCGCAGAAAAGTCAGTCACCTGGTCAGCAGTTCCGGATATTGTTATCACTTCTAGTGAAGTACCGCCCCCAGAAGGGTCAGTGCCCATCGAGCTAACGAGTATTTGCAAGACACTTGCAGAAGTTCAACCACCTGTGCTTCAGCTGTCAAGCGACAACCGGCTTTTTTGGCGTATGGAGGCGCCTGACAATTTCTTACGACCTGCGCAACTAGGCGAGCGGACTATGAGCTTGGATGTAGTCCTGGAAGAGCGGAGGCAACTGGATCCGAAAGATCGCATCAAGCTTGCCGTGAATTAGCATATCCTCTGCTCCAATACATCCTCACTCCTTGGCTGCGAACATGTTGGACGAAAAATACTGTCCACTCCTTTGTTCACACACGAACTGTGTCAGGCATTGATGTCGAACACCTGATGATTATAAAAGATTTCAGTGATCAGGCGAGTAAGACACTCCATGATGTTCCAGAAAATGATCCAGAGCTGGCACTTATGGAGCTTGGGATTTTGTTGCTCGAGATATGGGATGTGAGGACTTTCGAAAGCTGGCTGAAAACCGCTGGACATCTCGTAGATCATTCAAAGGTCCAAGACAGATATCTCCGGCTTAGATATTCCATTGAATGGTTCCAAAATCTGAAAGGAAAGCTCTTACCAAATTATCAGAAAGTCGTCGGGATTTGTCTGAGACGTTGTATTTTCGATCTCTTTCACACAGCTTGGAGGATACAGATTTTAGGATGGCAGTATCCAGGGAGATTGTTGAGCCTCTACTAATATGGAGTAGCTGAAGGTCGAATATGTGGTTACGCAGAGCAGCTTTCCTTCTCTTGTGAGGACTTCCAGCTTCATTCTCAGCACGACTTGCGGACAAACTAAGTACCCTCCATCAAAATTGCGGATGTCTCGATGGATTCCATCGATGGTGGAAACCCGAGAGTTAGAGAAGTCGGAATTTTGCTGCAAGAGAACGATCGGGCCGGTACGGTAAAACATTTTTGTCTGTACTCTGTAAGAGGGGAGCCCATAGAGCCGTTTGAGGATCGATCTGGGAGTGCTCGAAATATATTAGAACGCGAGAATGCCAGAACTTGGATCGAGGATAGCAAAGTAGACCAGAAACAGCCCCGAATAATACATGCAATCCAGTTTTCTAGTCAGCCTTATCGGATATAAGAGCGCGTAAATGCCGACGCGACAAATATCGCGTCTCTGTCACCCATAACCTCTTTCTACTGCGATCCACTTGTACACTGTATTGCAAAAGGCAACAATGAGTACTACTACAGCAGAACTCAACGAGCTTTTCGCCATACCACCAGTGACTGAGCTGCCTCCCGATGTCCTAGGCGAGCTTCAATCCATACTCCGCCTACACTCGATTCCTCCGCAAGAGCTGTCATACAAATGGGAATCCTACAGCATGAAGATGGGGTCCGAGCAGACCAAACTCGACCTCCCTACTGCTCGAGCATTCAAAAAAGATTTGCAAGAGATGCTAGAGCGAGAATCGAGAGGGAAAGCGCACGTTCGCAGCGTGGACAAGCGGGGCGCATATGCGACACCAAGGAATACTGGGAAGGGGGATGATGTGTTTGGGATGTAGGTGGACTCGAGGCTAGCTACTCAACCGTTGCTGATTGAACACAGGCTGGATGGCATTGTGCCAAATACTCCAGTGCCGCAACGCTCTACGAATGGCGCAATGAAGAGGAAAGCTACTTTCGATACGCCTGCGGTCCCCAAATTTAGTAAAGCGGATGGCATGAGTTCTCCCAGCGATGCGAGGACCAACGGCAATACAAAGAGCGTCCAGTAAGTTGCCGAACATGCGCGAGGTTAGGATGGCTGCTTACAATCTCAAGGAGTATTCCATTCTCAGAACGTCAGAACGCAGGCCAGATTGTCGAAACCCTCAATCCCCACTTGAATACCTGCGAGGCTCCCATCGCGCCACCAGCCGAGTCTCGCGTCAGACTGACTGCAAACACCGACCTGAAGAAGTTTTCTTATAAGCCCATGGCGATGCACCTTTCGGAAGCATCCGAGGTTCTGGATGACCGGATAGACGAATTCCAATCTCTAATACAGGTCCACCACAATCTCGAAGATTCGGCTTTCGGAAATGCAGCGAACCGGGCTACCAGCGAGATCATAGCCGTTGGACGGATTGCCTCGGATGCACTCGAAGGAAAACTCAACGCATCTTCGCTGATGCTTGAGACTTCAAGACGGACAGGTGCTGGATTACGAGTACCTCTTAAAGTCGAATCGGTATCCCATGAATTCTTTCCTGGACAGATTGTTGCGGTTCGTGGCATCAACGCATCGGGTGATTATTTTTCTGTCAACCAAGTCCTAGAGATGCCTCTCCTGCCACCAGCGGCTTCTCTGCCGTCAACGATGGATGCCTTGAACGAGAGGCTCGGGGTCGAAGAAGCTAACTCGGAGAACCCTGCACATGCCCTCAACGTCCTTGTTTCCTCTGGTCCATACACTGCAGATGACAATCTTGCATTTGAACCACTGCAAGCCCTGTGCGAGAAAGCAGCCGAGTCATATGCAGATGTCCTCGTTATGGTAGGACCAATCCTCGACCTCGAGCATCCGCTTCTCGCATCTGGCGACTTTGATCTTCCAGACGATTCCAGCATCGAGCCCGACAAGGCCACTCTCAACGACGTCTTCAGAATCCTAGCTGGCACGCCAATTCGTCATCTCGCTCTGCAAGTGCCCAACATAACAATCGTACTCGTTCCCTCAGTGCGAGACGCAGTCAACAAGCACGTCTCATGGCCTCAAGAACCCTTCGACAAGAAAGTTCTCGGTCTCCCGAAGCAAGCAAAGGTCGTCACCAACCCTGTGACCATCTCCCTGAACGAGATCGTTGTAGGCATATCAGCACAAGACGTCCTCTGGGACCTCCGATGCGAGGAAGTCAAAGTTGGAAGAACAAAAGAGAGTGATCTCATGGCACGGCTACCCAGACATCTCATCCAGCAACGCCATTTCTTTCCTCTGTTCCCACCTGCTGATCGGAAAAGCTTGCCCAAGACAGGTACGGAGGAGGGTGTTGCAACTGGTACGCCGATGGATGTGAGCTATATGAAGTTGGGAGAGTGGCTGAATGTGCGGCCGGATATGTTGATTACGCCTAGTGCACTGTCGCCTTTTGCAAAGGTACGCGATGCCCACCCAGAACCCCAAGCGAAAGCAAGCTGACCACATCGTAGGTCGTCGAAAGCGTTCTAGTGGTCAACCCAGGACCACTATCCAAACGCAAAGCAGCCGGTACTTACGCACAACTGGCGATTCACCCAAGGAAAGTCACTGACGAGGAGCGAGAGCGCGAGCAGGCCGAGGGAACAATGATCGGGCATCACCTGTTCGATAGAGCAAGGGCGGATATTGTGAGGATATAGTCGCTTATAGTAACGTTAGCATCGTAAATAAATGCCATTGCACCGCTTCGCGCCACCATCTTCGTAAGCCTAACCTCAAACCCTGAACAAACCGAGCATCGGGTATCATCCTACCTAGGCTCCCAGCCCACCACCAACGCGCCAGCCCTCTCCTCCCCACCCAATCCCCCATCCCCCATCTAATCTACGAGTAAAATCCAACCCCTCCTCCCCCCTCCCCGCAAATATATCATCTAGGCAACTTCGGCATCCCCACCTCCCCACCCTTCGGCCCCTTCCCCACCAACCCCTCCAACCCCAAATCCTTCCACGCGCTCTCCTTCTTCGCCTGCGTCGCGCGCGTTATGCCAAAGGCCGCGTGCTGGTCCGGCACGACGTCGTCTTCGTCTTCGGGGTTCGGCGGCTGGTGGTGGGGGGGCACGTAGATGGTTTCGTGGGGGAGGTGCGGGGGCCGGTTGAATTCCTGGTGGTGGTGAGTTTGGGGGGGGGTTGATGGGAGGGAAAAGGGGGGGGGTGGGAAAATGGGGAGGGAAAGGGGAGGAGGAGGATGGTACGTACTTCGAAGAGGTCGGCGTGGCGGGGTTCGTTGAGGTGGATGTAGGTGTGGGAGGAGTCTTTGGACTGGATGGGATGGTGTCAGTGAGGGTTGGGAAATGGAGGGAGGGAGGGAGGCGAGGGGAAGGGCTTGCCATTGTAGGTTCTGTTCCATGCAAATATTATTGAAGAAATGAAATTCTGTATCGTCCAATCTCGTATTGTACTTAGGAGTGCTATGTTTACCTACATCACTCTCTCCCCACTAGAGCGCCAAGCCCCAAGCGGAGCACCGTCTCCCCCGCCCCGCCCTCCAACGTCATGCCCAAACCTACTTTATCTACAAGCGCACCAACCACACCTTCCCAATGTCTATCCTCCCACCGCAAGACCTACTCACCCTTCGCCATACAGACGTCGTCACCAACATCGAAGACAAAATGGACAGCTTGAAATCGGCCACGGGCCTTAGCACGGACCCGGCTCAGAAATCGGGCGAGGAGCCGTTGTCGGGGCAGAAAGGGCAGGGGACGGTGGAGGAACCTTATGATCAGGGCAATGCGGAGGGTGAGTTTGTCTGCGCAGTCTGACGGATAGGATTCGAGAGGAGGGGTTTGAGCTTGCGGACTAGGCTGACTGAAATGGTTGTCTATGTAGGAAGCGATGGAGCTCCGGCGAAGGAAGGCATGACTGGGGCGTTGAATGATACGAAGAGAAAAGCGGAGGAATTGGTGGGGAAGGGATCGTGAGATGCTGGTGGGAAGCAGAGGTCAAGGAAGATGGCAACGATGGCATGAAAACACGAGCAATTTTGTAGGGATTGGGAGGATGCCAGTGGTCGTAATAGGAATTATGTGGTTCATATACCCCCTAATGACATCGACGGTCTAAGATCATGTCCATGAAGATACTCCAAAAGTCCACAATCATTACAGCATCCCAGCTCAGACGGTCCCGTCCGCTCAATGCGACTCAGTCACTTTACATTTCCACCCTGATTCCTGGCTCAACAGCGGCAAGCTGCATCGAGTGTCAGTACCGTGCATCTTGATGAGATAGAATGCGTTGACTTACCTAGCACCCAAGCACCAGCCCAACTCATTACCCTTGATCTTCTTCGCAATCTTGACCTCCCTGTTCAAGCCCATATCATAACCCGTGTGCAAGAGACCAACCATGAAGTTCAGGTCCAAACAATATTCCGGTCGGCCTTTCAACTCTTCCAACGCACCTTCTACCGCCCCAAAGCTTGCCCATCCCTTTTCCCCCTCGCATACCTTGGCGGTCAAGTCTCGCAGCTCGGCAACAGTGAAGGATTCTGGCATACCTAAAGGCTTTGTGCGGTCGAAGAAGTAGCTGAAGATGTAGACGTCTTCACGCGCAAAGGTCTTTTCTAGCGAAGGTTGATGTATGCCACCGAAAGAGCACGGGGCCAGGTCGCATTGCTTGTCTTTTAAGAGGATCTTCTCGGCAAGGCCACGGCATTGCGCGCTGGCGGCGTCTTTAGGACCAGCCATTGTGGTGGTATAGAAGTCACCGCTGTCGAGGGTGACGTTTACTTCGCGGGACATGCCTGGCGCTATGCAAGGGTTTGAGATAGGAGACGAGGCCCATGATTTGTCGGTCGGAGAGGCGTCGTGCAGGGCCTGTACGACAGATTTGTGGATAGATTCACGAGCAGCCATGAGGCCGTAGCCGAGGTGGGAATGCTGGTAGAGTTCGTAAGTTGTACCGCCAGTTTTAAAGACATACTTGTGCTCCCCTTCATGAAGCGTTTCGGGCATGCCACCAGAAGGAGATTTGAACGTGGGTTCGAAGACGATTTGGGTGCTGCCACCACCAAGGTCGAAGACGGCTGCTGTGGGCGACTTGTCCGGACCGCCGATCTTTCCAAGGAGGTAATTCGTGGTAATCCAAGCGTAAACACCTTCATCTTTGCCGTCCATGACTTCAACACCTCCATTTACGGCAGAGACAACAGGGAAGGGGAATTTTGTTTCCAAGCGGTTGCGGACAGCGTCGAGGATCTTCTTGCTTGCTCCTTCTTTCTTCTGATCCAATTTTCGAAGACCAGCAGTAGCTTTGACGGCGATTGGAGAGCAGCCTTTCAACTTGTCCGGGACCGTCTTCATAGCCACCTCAAGGAGCATGTCGAGACTTTTTGCAGCTCCTTCCGCGTCATCCCCGTATGAGCTCAAGCCAGATCCTCCCTCTTTCTTCTCCGTCATCTTGAACTCCTCGGATTCCAGTTCAGGTGTAGAACCGCAGTTATTAAATTTATAGACATGGATTCGAGAGCCGGTGCTACCCGCGTCAATCATTAAGGCATACTGTATTAGAGGCTTATCCCTCGAGCTGGACTTCGAGCACTTCGTTGTCCCTAGGGGCCCTGCTATCTTCTTATCCGTGGTAGAAGTAGACGAGGGTTTTTGAGCTCCTAGAAGTGGTTAGTGAACTTTCGGACTTCTTGGGTCATATATTGTTATTGGGCATACCCTGCACCATATCCCTAACACCTGCGCCATCCCTAGAAGTGAAAAGATATAAGAGAAGTACGACCAAAGTAATGAAGCCCGCAGTCTTCAGCAACCGCGCCCTTTGCCCACCCGTCATCGAGGCTTCTTTGTAGCCCTCCAGATTGCCTGCTCTGCCCCAGCTGCCCTTCGGAGGGGTATTTTCTTTGCTGTCGGGACTGGGAGTCTCGTGCTTGGGCAAGGAGCTCGATCGTCTTCGCGGCTTGGAATTGAAGCTGAGGTAGGACCAGAGGCTTGGGCGTCGACGAGCGTCAAACGCTGTTGACATGGGATGCACTGGGGGCAGTAAGCGGTGTCTGCTTCAATGGACACCACCTTTTTAATCTGTGATTAGGAGTGTGAAAGACAGAACGTCGAGACGTCCTTGAATTGCGACCTTTTTGGTGTCTCGGGTGGGGGAAGCGTGGTCGATGTATTGTCTCAGCGATAAGTTGGGAGAAACAAAGTTGTTCTTTCGAATGCTTGGCTTGCTTGGCGCCTCAAAGCGATTACCTTTCTCCAGAGTATGATGACGCTAAATAGGGCTGGACCTCTGGATTTCACGCCCTGCCAAGCTATCTCTCGCGCGACCCGGGGGACTGTCGCGTGAGCAAGGATGATACTGGACAGTAACATCTCAACATACTGGACTTCAAAACTACTTTATAGAAAGAGAAGTCCCCCAAAAGACTTTTCCTTTGCTCACTCGACCATTTGCCCAATCTCAAATTCCGCCGTCTCCTTTTCGATCACAAAGGCTAGATCATCTGGAGCTCCACCCATGAGATATCTCCCTCCATCATCTGCCCCTTCCCCCTCCTCTCCTTCCTTCCATCGCCTGAACCTCACACCCTCAAATTCCTCCAATGATCCTAACGCCCACCATCTTGTCCCTAGACACTTATTTGTGAGTGAAGCCTGATATCTCTCTCCTGCTTTCAGCCCGGCCTCTGCTATCTTCGTCCGGTCCACCTGATGCCAAGTCTCCAACATTCCGTTCGCAGGCACAGTCACAAACTCCCAACTCTCGCGCAAGTTGTCTGCATCCCAGATATAGTGAGGCCAGCCACGCGGCCAGATCTCAATGCGCTTTTGGCTTTCCGTCACGGGAGATGTGCAGACAATGTTGTTGAAGGAGCGATTGTTAAGGCCGCCGAGAGCGTTGAGATGAGTGGCGAGGGTGATGGCAGAGTTAGGGCGTGGGGATGTGAGGATACGAGCGGTTACGATAAGAAAGAAGGGGGATGAGGAAGAAGGGTCGAGTGTCGGCGAGGACGTGGTAAGCGTAAGGCCTAGCTTTACTGCAGGATTGGTGGACCTATATAGTTTCGTTAAATTTTTTTCAATCATTGGTGACTGTCAACAGACACGTACGGGCGGAAGAGACGACCATCTCCTCGACCAGTCATTCTTTCAATCCTACCATGCGATTCTAACGTCTGAAGGTGAAAGGCCAGGTCCGCCAAATTGCGCAAGTTATTGGCGGGTGAAAGAAATTACAAGATGATGTGAAAGAGAAAAGTAAGAAGAGGGCGAAAAGGCTGCAACAAGGAGGCGGACTAGTAAAGTTGTGAAGGCTACATACCTACTTTACAGTATTGAAAAGTGCGTGGCGGAACACTTGATTAGATGGCTATTTTATGTGCCCTAGGAGACAACCTTACATATATAAATGCCAAGACTACACACGGCGAACTTGAAACGGCTTTATTCAATTCGACAGTAACTACTCATAACTCGTATCCCACATCGCCCACTCAATCCTCGGAGAGCTACTCTAAGGCTTCCGCCCTTTTCGCCCTTCATGTCTTAAGACGCCCCTCCTTCCTGAAGTAACCTATTATTATCTTAGAAGCCGTCGCTCTTTTTGGCTTAGTACCATGCCGCCATGAGACGGTATGATTCTTCACACCCTCAACCATCATTGAAGTAGTCGGAGCCGTTTTCTGCAAATCTACTTTCAAACACAGCCACTTTAACCTACACTGAAGATAATCCTTTACGCCCTTGACGATTGCTATTAAAGTAGTTGAATGAAAGGGCAGCTCCTTCATGCATACGACGTCTTGAAATTGGAGGACACCTTATCTATTCATAAGGCGGCTGCTTCATGGAGGAGGTGCTCCGCGTTGACTAAGCATATAGCGTTTTTAATGAGGTGTGATGCAGGACTCATGCCCAACCCTCGGTGGACTGCGACGTCAGCCGTTGAATATTTTACGCACCTCCAAGTTTGGAGATCTTACTCGGCCTCTCCATGGATAATGAAATCAGGCTCTGTACTGAATCTGTATCTTATTCCAGCAAGAGCCGTATGATCAGGACCTTCATTGGGTACCACTGTGCCCCTGTGGCCCTGTGCCCCTGTGAGAGTAAATACCTCCGGGTTATTCTTTTGGCAACGTCCGTTCCCTTCCGATGCATATGAGTGTGCCGTCTCATATGTTTTGTATCCTAAGGTACCCAAGCTGAAAGCACGCCGCGCTGCTGCGCCCAAGGGCGTTCGGTGGCCCGTCCATTATGAGTATGAAACACAACGCTAAAGGTCCTAGGTGGTCAAGCGAGTCCCAAAGTCCACCTATGCCTACATACCTATGCTCATTGAGGACCTGTTACTCACCTCGAAACAGGGCACAAGGCCCACATCTGATCCACCAGATTTCTTCCAATCCTCTATTCGCGAGACTTGGAGTTGGCATGGTACAGTAAAGCCCAATCAGCTCATCGTATCGCCATTTTATTTATAGGTGGAGGCATATCCCAAGAACACGTCAGGTTTCTGACCAGTATACTAACGTAGAACAAGCATTGCACCAGCACGCCACCTCGAACATCTCCACCTCCATTCCTGCTTTCCCCTTTCTCGTTTCATTATCACAATGAGGTGTGCCCTAATTCAAGCCCGAGTGAGCCCACAAATTTTAGTAACAGTCACGTTTCTATCAAGCGAGTACGCAATGGGTACTTGATGTATGATTGTTGTAAAGGTTGCATCGTCCATCCTTCATTCTGGCTGTCATCCTTGTTTCAAGGGATGGGCGTAAGTCAGCTCGGGCCCCGAAAACCTTTCAGTTGTCAGCTGTGCTGATATATGTACTATTCTGAGTAGTAAATATATATAAGAGTTGCTTGTGTCGCTGTTTAGAATAGTCCCTAATGATCCGATAATCTGGACCTAATACTCAATCTGAATACCTTCGTCATGCGGTCTCTCTCCTTTCTAGTCCTAGCCTTGTTGTATCACCTGCCTTTGGTAGTAGCTGATAGGACCAGCAACGCTCACAACACTCCTACGGTGTGCAACACCGAACCTATCGCTACTGGCACCGCCGTAGCCCAAAAAAGAGTACGCAGAGAGCGCGATGGACGTGCACACGCGGAAGCTCTACGCAACGCTTTGTCGGGAAGAGATTTGTCTAAGAGATCGGGTATGGTTACATACGATGCCAACTGCGACAATGCTCCTCCAACCAGCAGTGGTTATAAGCCGAGCAATGGATTCGCTACCATGAAGAGCGTTCTTCAACAAGCATACACAGATGCAGTAGCGCTCGCTGATGCCGCTGCCAGCATTGGAGAAAACAATCTAGCGTAAGGCTTGTACCCTGAAAACACCCAAGTAGCAAAGAATAACTTAGCTCTCAGATTCACTCACTACTTTGGTGGCGATCAGACTGATGATCAATACACTCACTTCAAGAATATGATGTCAGCTGTCAAAGGCGATACTCCCCAATACTTCAGCATTCAATTCGAATGCTCTGGAAGTGTATCAGTCTGTACTGGAAGCAACTCGTAAGCTCAAACGTCCGATTCTGAAGTTTGAAAAGCTGCTCATGGTCCAACTTTTAAAGTGTCGCTGTCACGGATGCCAGCGTTGGTGCTCCAAACGATGAAAAGATCATCAACATCTGCACGCCTTTCTGGACAGCAGCTTCAACAAGATTCTTGCTATATGACTCAAGCAAGGAAGGCGGTGTGCCATATCGAGATAATTCTGCCTCTGGCTGGTGCAACAAAGATAATCAAGGCAACAGCAGGCGGAATTGTCAATTTTATGCTACCGCCGGTCAGTTGCGCAATCAATGAGACCACGTTTCCGTCATGCTGATGGCTACAGGCGAAACTATCCTGCATGAGCTCACCCACCTTGATTCTCTTAGCACCCAGGCCGGCCTACTAGCACCTACTGAAGGCAATGATATAGGGCGACACGGCACTGATGACGCCCAAACTGGATGTGAACTACTCGGTGCAAGAGACTTATTACGAAATTACCAAGCCGATAACAACCTCACACGCCCGGACTATAATGCTGAGAGCTACGCAGCCGCCGCCACCGGTAAGACGATTGTAAGCCCCCAAATTTGTGACACACTGAAGGCTCATCACTTTTGCAGAACTTTACTTTATGAATCTTTGCAGTATCAGTGAGATCCGTCCATTGGTGGTTGCCCAAGCTGCCTCAGCTGTGCCCACACCTGCCTCGTCCACGCCGACGCCTACATCAGTAGCTCCGCCTCCAGCTTACGCCACCGGAACCTGTTCCTTCCATCTCCGAGAATGGCAAGACTGCGCGGACGACAGCCAGAACTTGTTCGCCATTGTCAACATGGTGGACAACGACAAGAACGACATCGGAGACACGGAGACCGATCCTCCTAACAATACATTAGGCGATCCAATCAATACATCCGATCCGTACTCTTTCACAAGCAAGCTCCCCCTTCCTCTAGTCATTGTGGGAGAACATGAGAACGATTACGTGCAATTTACCTATGGATCTCTGTCGTGGACGAGCAGGACCACGAGTGGCCCGGCTACTTGCAGTATTGGCGGTTGGAATCCCAGAGACGGCCCTGTATGTGGTTCCAGAACCGGAAACACTAATGCGGTATGTCGTTCCACCCTACCCTACATCTACATCCTGTTCCTCTTCTTTCTTCCTTTGGCCACAAGTGTCTAAGTCAATACCAGGAAAATCAAATGGACTGCTCTTTCCCGTGTTGAAAATTTCATGTTTGGGGTAACGCCGGTCGATTTCTTTACCCTCTATGTGATTATGTACCATCGTTCTTTTACGTAGATCACTACGCTTTTATCATCCACCACTGCACCTATTTATGTCCACCTAGCGTGGAGCATAAGAGAGATCTTGAAATGGAAGGGCCAGTGGTGATATAATCAGAAGATATGAGTTGTCAAATTGATACAGGATGGCAATCACTGTGGGTCTAAAAATGTTCTCGCCCTCAGGAGCTCGAGTCAGCATGACCTCGCCATTATAAACGCTACACCAGGTACTTCGCCATAACAGACGAGCTCATTAACAACTAATTCAGGACTTTGTAAGAGCAGCTGTTAATACTACAACAGAATATAGAGGTCTATCAAACGGCGAATGCGTTGCCATATGAAAGTCGCAATACGGAATTTCAGCATGAAATAATATGACAGAGCAAAGAGCTACACGCAAAATTGGTCCTCGGCTAAAAGACGCATTATCCATTATTCCTTCGTGTGTTTCAGCGCTCGGGTCTCCACGGCCATTCATTCTTACATTGACGCCTTGCTTTTCAGGTCCCTTTCCTTGATCACTGGACGTCTTCTAGCCTCCACATAGAGGATACCTTGTGCGTGAGAACACAACGCGATCCTTTGAGGAGCTGGAGATATTTCTAAAAGATATAGTGATCTGAAGCTCTCTAACAAGAATCCCTCCCGTTTTACTTCCTATACTCGACTAATGCCTCGATAAATGTACGAGCTCGTATAATTTCGAAATTTACTTGAGGCCTTGACTAGCATGTTTGGTCGTATTATAAAAGGTTCTGCTACGAACCGGCAATAGCGCAAGAAAGCCCGGAATGTCATGGGACATCGAATCAAGCCGGTGTTAAAGGCTTCGACCCACGCATGAGTGTTGGAATATGCTCCCAGCCTTGTAGGGTTAGCCACCACTACGTAGTAGTAGGCTTCACAGCCGCCCTTCTTCATAATAATACAACCACTTGCAACCTCATATTACAACAATGAAGGATATCAATTTTGCCATGACGGGGCCTCTCGAAACTGCTTCTACCGCAATCGAGTCTCCAACTCCTTCGCCGTGGGCTTCACCAACGGATGCTGCGCAAGTCTCGACCTTCGACGGAGAAGTAGACGGTAATGATTACTCCGAACTTGATCGCTCACCAACGTTGGCAAAGCAAGATCATGAACCCGAAATCCGGCGTATGCTAGCACAGGAGCAGGTTCACACTTTCATGAACGAAGAGGGTCAGACGGCTCTCCACCTTGCGGCCAAGCAGGACGCGTACTTGACGCTGGACGTTCTCAGCCGCGGGGTTGACATCAATATTCGCAATGTCAACGGTGAAACTCCACTAATGTGTGCAGTCAATGCCGAGAACATAGACACTGTGACACTCTTACTCAAGAATCATGCCGATGTCAATGCGGTAGATGATCAGCATGCAACGTGTCTTCATTTTGCAGCGATGAAGGATGAGTCTGGATCAATGACTCAACTACTCTTGAGACGGAACCCAGATATCGAAATAATGGATGGCATGGGATTAACACCATTGTTCCTCGCAGCCTTCAAGGGCAATGATGCGGTTGTCCGCCAACTACTTGAATTCGGGGCCGAGCCGGAAGCCAAAGAATCGGACGGTTTCAGTGCTCTGCATTACGCCTGCATGCAAGCCAACCACGTCTTCATGAGCCGTCTCCTCGACAAACGTGGTCCCGACTTTGAGGCATTCTACGAATTCCTCATGTACGGCCTACCCGCCAATTCTTCCCATTCTACCATCTCCAAGAGGCGCGCCCAAATAGTCCACAGCCTCCTCGCGCACAACGCCGACGTTCACGCCAGCAGCAAAGGCTTGACACCCTTACACATTTCTGCCGCAACAGCTCAGGAACAACTCGTAAACATCCTGCTGTCCAACAGCGCAAGTTCTACCGGCGTCCCCGTTATCACCGCCTACTGGGGCCTCACTCCAGAAACGGTCGACCTACTCCTCACCCGTGGCGCCAATGTCTCGACTACCGACTGCCGCTGGAACAAAACCGCCCTGACCTGGACCGCAGAGATCGGCTCCCCCGCCACGCTCAAGGTCCTTCTCAGCCACGGCGCTAGCGTGCACCATCAGGACACCCAAGGCTCTTCGGCTTTGCACTACGCCGCAGCGAATGCTCGCAACGATTCCATCGCTCTCCTCCTGGACGCTGGCGCAAATCCCAACTTACTTGACTCAGGAGGCAACACACCCCTCATCATGCTCGCCTCGGGCCGTCGTTTCTACCTTGCGGGCAGATGGTGGAACCCTTTAGCCGCTGAACGGAAGGAAGCAGCTACGCTACTGCTCAGTGCTGGTTGCGACGCTTCGGTCAAAAACATGCATGGGAACTTGGCGGTTCATTACGCGGCAGGGAACGGGTATCGAGGTGTTCTGGAGGCGATTGAGAAGGCGGGAGGAGATTTGGAGTTGCTGGACGGATCGGGGAGGACAGCGGTGGAGTGGGCGAAGGAGAAGGGGGAGATGGAGGTGGTGAGTGTTCTGAAGAGGAAGAGGATGGTGAGAGGGGCTGGGGGCGGGGCCGGAGAAGCAGGGGTGCAATAGGGTGATGAACTGGCTGCTCATCAAAATAGCAAACCACGATAGATCCAGGTTTTGCCCCTCTGGTCTAAGACTCTTTGCAGAAGCACGAATCAGATTCAAGCTTCCTCACCAAAGTCTTTAAAACCCAAACGCGATCTCCGCCGCGCTCGGAGGCAGCACCGCCGTCAAACCCTTTTCTTTCAACAGCTTGGCATACGGCGCTTTCGGCACCTTCTTCTCCTCGTCTTCCCAGATTTCATATTCCATCTGACCCCACAAACCCAGCTGCGTCATGAAATTTTCGCTCGGTCGCACTTTCCGTTTCAATTTCACATCCGCCAACACCTCGTCCAAACCGCGCCGGTCCCGGCGCATCAGATACGCAATCACAAACGTTGTGGAGCGCGAGACACCCTGTACGCAATGCACCAGAACCCCCCCATGGGCAAGTGAGGTTTCAATGAACTCGCAGGCGCGGCGCATATGGACCAGGAGGTCTTGGTGGGAAGAATCGAGGCAGAACATCTTGAGGTGGCGGTCTTGGGTTATGATACTGGTGAAACTGGCGCGGCGCCACATGGCGGTAGGTTCGTCGTTCACTGAGAGAATGGATTTGATCTGGTGCTGCCGGAGACCGTTTGCGTTCCATGAAGACCCGACATCGCCGATGAAGAGGCCAGGTGTTATCTCGGATATTGGAGGGTTAGGGTTTTGGGAAGCCATTTGCGAAGCGTATGGTTTTGCTCTCCTGTTGCGTCGGTGGGTTTTGCTTGCTTTGAAGAGTTGTTGGAATCCCTTTTTCATCCATTCATGTTTGAGCTTGGCGGCGGAGAAATAGCAGGGAATAGCCTGTGATAGTGCCAAGCCAATTAGCGTGTTCTGGCATTCACACCACGCCCCCACCTCGATACCGCGACTCTGATACCATAAAAATTCAATAAATTAAACGGTATTTCCCAGGGATATAAGAGATTAAAGAATCATGGTTCAATGATCAAGAGCCGCCCCGAACATTCTTTAACTACGTTTACTCTATATATCTTATCGAATATATCTAGTCTTATAATTCTAGCATCTTTAGAATCGGGGTAATGGGGAGATTAACTTCCACATAATTAATTCTTTTATATCTATGATGTCTAGTACATTATCAGATGGGGGCGCGACCTTGTGTGAATGCCAACGCTAAAAGCACGGGCAGGGCTGCTTTAGCGAGTGAGCTAAGTGAGCAGGGGATGAAGCGACACGCCATTCAGGTGATAACCACATTAGACATAAAGGTTCTAATTGGTAGGGGGGTTTGTGGTAGCCAACGTTAAGAAGCGACCATGTTTTTGCATGTGCCAAAGCGAGACTCAGAGTTCTAGGCCCCCCCCCCCCAAATGGCGGCGGATGAGCGATTATCTGCTATTATTGCTATATGAACTTTATCATCTTTAGTCAACAATACAGCTATCATTTTTAGCCATCGTTTGCTTAAGGTATTCGAGAGCTCGACCATCAGTACCCGGACGAGAGATAGACTTATGCCATACAAGCTCAACCGTAAGCCTATTTCTCACCACCTTCTCGTAAACACAGGGCACAACCAACACAACAACTATCTCTCACCCCGAATCCGACGACGCCAATTCAGTATATAGTCATAACCTTTTACACGATTCACCCTGACGTGAGGGTTCTACTGGGGTTCGGTATTGATCAGGAGGCCAGTAGAATCGCTGTCGATTCCAAATATCGAGTAACAGACTGTACGAATCGCCAGGTTTCAGATGCCGCTCTTCAAGACAATCTTGTCCACCGTGGGCGCAGGTTTGATGCTTGAGGTTGATACTATTTTTATTACAATCTTGCAGCCTTGGGGGCGAAGCTACTCCTATACCGATCGTTAAGCGGGTCCGTCAAAATATGTTGCACTTCGAGTTTCGCGTCTTCGTGAACTTGTCGGTCCAGCTTCTTGATCACTCTGTTCTGTTAAGCGAGGATAATCCTATTCACTGGCAGGCTTCAATACCCATTGGATGGGACCGGCGTCACTTGAACTCCTTTTGGGATTAACCATTTCTTTTAGCCGTTGAGCCATCTCTTAGAACGGGAGAGGTGATCGCGATCAATAATCGGATCCTTCCAAGTTTGTTGAGCTATTTGTAGGACTTCGAGTTTCGCGGTCTCGGACCCTCGACCATCATCGCCACCCTGTTGCGAAGTATAGCTTTCTGTTCTCTTGACTTTGATACGAGATGGTCGAGGAGGCTCAAACAACTTGCTTTCCAAACGTTGAGAGTAAGTTTGTCTCAATCTGCTCCAGAAAATGGGTACGAGGCGTAGCGTTGAGCGTGGTTAAAATACCTTAGGCTCAGATGTGTCCGAGGGCGGCTCTACGTTAGGCACCGTTGCCGCCTCGGGCTGGTCGAGTCCTTTCATATGATCCAATGGTGCTGCGTCACCATCCGACAGTTTTTGCATCGCAACATGTTCCCCGCTTCTTGTGTCTTCGATCTTGGCAGCCTCCTTTGGCGGTCCCCCCTCTGTCTCTGGCTGATCCCGCTGCTTTCTTCTCCGAAATTTGTCCTTGCAAACGACTTCGTTAGCTTTATCTTCTGCGACAGCGTCATCCCAGTCACCCTAAACTAGCACTGATCCTCACAAGTCACTATCAGTTCGCCATGTTATTTGAAAATCTTAAACCATCATCCGCAAAGTCGGCATAATGCCTACCCTGCAATGCACTTAGCCTTCCGTCGGAATGATTGTTCCAGAGCTTCGTACCTTATACCAGTGCTTCTTGACGGTTCCTTCGTCCTTCGATGTCTCAGTCAAGGTTTCTCAGATAATATCGCCATCATCTTGTTTGCGATCGCGTCCCAGCGGTTCTTAGCATCCTCAAGACCTTCAGTCGCGCCTCTTCCGCCGAAGTCCACGGTGTGTTGATCCTGCTCTTATTGTAAAGGGGCATATGAAGATGCCTCGTTAGCTGCCTCGGCCTGCCGCCTGCTGTCCATCATCGCCTGATTCAATAAGGCTTGTCCTCCCACCCGAGCCAGCTTGATACCTCCAATGGGCAGTACATGTTGTTTATAGATAATATGTCTTCTTCATAGAAATTAATTGCTTCCTACTTACTTTCTCAGACTCTTTGTAGCATCTTTACTTACCCCCATGCTCCTATCTCCCTAGTACCCCTATACTATCATTAATTCAATCACATGAAGGAGCCTTTTCGGCGCGTCCTCAAGGAATTTCTCTTCCTGAAATGCGAAGATGGGCTTCAATACTTCCGGATGATTTGCGCAGTGCGAGAATGGCAAGACGAAGCCTGATAGGGAAGAAGGATATGTCATACAAACAGGAAAGGCAAACCATCCAGAAAGTCCTTAGTCTGAGTCTCAACCACTCGTAATCTGGATTTTGGCACAAACAGGCGCAGGGCCAAGTATAGTCAGAATCCAGGCTAATCGGAAACCCTTTCTAACTCCCGCGACCGCGGTCTCGGTCTTCGCTTCTCGTCAATGGATAGGTCTTAGAGAAAATTGACCATTCTAACGCTCTGCTGTAGGAGCAGTAGAGCGAATTCTAGTTTTGGGAATCTGGAAAACAGGCAGAGAAAAGCGGAAGAAGCAGTCTGGTCGTTTTAGGTGTGAGTTCGTGGCTCTGATTCCCTGTATACACCTTACTAATACCTGTATTAGCTAGTCCTTGGCTTCTCACAACAGCATGTTCACGATTCTATAGCCTTAGCGATGGAAAATAGCAACACCTAGCAGTTTTAAGTCCCAGAGTCTAGACGGTGAGAATAAGGACGGCGAGAGCCAGAAGGGAGCTTTGGAGCATCGGAGGACAGATTTCCGGGGCTTGTGAGTCGGGGCCTTCGCTTACTACGGGGTTTGTCTTGCTTAGAAGCTTTTCTGTTGTTGGACTTCCTGCTACTGAATCTGGTTGGCATGCAATTGCAAAGCGTAAGCACTCATGCGGGTCGGTGTTGCATATCTGCAAGGGTTCTGCATCATTAGATGTCAAGCACACCTAAAGACACGAATCCCTCGCAAACACGGCGGCTAAGGAAAAAGAATATGGTCAGGAGAGAAGGAAATCCACTCGCTGCAGGCTTTAGACCAAACTTCGAACCCGAAGAATGGCATCAACCATCCGCAGCCATCCACCCAATCTGAAAGGTGATAGAGAGCGGGGCTGGTGAATACGCTATCCATCGGGTATAAGAATGGCTTCCCATCACCCTTCTTTTCCTCTTTCGGGTTTCAGATCTCAACAATTGATCACCATTTCATTAACCGTATTCTCTGGAGGTATGTTTCAATGCTTTCAAAAGCAATGGCAGCTTCCACGAATGGCGACCACGCGGGTATTCTCGATTTGAGCGCCCACCCAACAACTCAAAAGCTCATCGCTCGGTGCGCGGAATGCTTCAGCGAAGTGCAGGATCTGTGGGTCATCACAAGGCAATTCTCCTCACGATATCGACACTCAACCGTAAAGCAGGACACCGCGAAAAGCTTTGGAACAGCGTCTGAACACCGATTACGGTCCCGGTAAACCATACTACCAAGACTTTTGCGAGTACATCCTCCAAGGCCTCAGGGAAAGCTGGGTCGCCGAAGCCAAGCTCGACGGCGACAGATACCGTTGCGGCAAAATCGGACTTCCCAGTGCGGAAACTGCCTCTTCAGCATCACGACCGTGTACATGGACAGCGAAGCCTTGTACTCGGGACAGCATCATGCGCATCCCTACGTCGAGATCAATTGCGTTGCACATATTGATAAGACGGCCGAGCTGAAGGGCATGCAGAGTTGGCAGGATGCGTACTCGGCCAACTTGCGTCCCCATAAGTCGGTCCCCATGGCAGTCAATAGACAGTTTGGGGATTTGTACTTCGGAGTTTTTGGAGCATGAACCTTTTGCCCGTGATCAATAAAGGTTGTTTTCTTCTTCACCCGATTGCGACCGCGAAAGCTATACAGACCCTGTTTAATGCGGTTATCATGACGTTGAAGACACTTAATTTCCCGTCAGTAGTCTTGTTCTCGGACCTTTGTCTTGCTGTTTGACCCGTAGTAGAGGCAGCGCTAAGCTGAGTCGTGAGCTGGGAGATAAGGGTGGGAGTGAGATTGAGAGTACTGGAGTGTAGTGACGATGGAGGTCACGGTGGAGCTGGCTCACTAGGAAGCTGATGGGAGTTGCGAAGTCTCATTGTTCGGCCCTACGTTTGTTCGTACGAAGAAAGAAATTCTCTATCTAGCCTTCATAAATCAATCTCTTCTTCAGTCATTATTCGTGCGCAAAAAGCTCCGAGCCCGGCCGCGCAACCACACCGACAGGCAACGATTCTTATTTAGAGACACGCTGTGTCAGTCTCAAAACCTCTAGCATCGATCAAGCGGATTTTTCTACCTTGTTATGCCCTACCATACCTCACCCTGAACTATGATCTTTTCTTCCCAGATGCAGGAAAGGCTGTCGTCTTTGCTCTCTTCCCCTTGAGTCCTGACTCTGAGCCCATTTCAAGGTCCTCTTCTCCTTTTGGCCGTTGAAAAAGCCACCTGAAACGAGTTTCAAGATTACCTTCCAGCTGCAAAGTACTGAGTCAATGGAGGAGGCCGAATTGTGAATTCACCAAACTTACGGTTTTATTGCGCTTGAATACAATCCATACGACAAAGGTTAGGAGCGTGGTGAGTGTAGCGAATGGCAGATACCACCACCAAGCAGGGTTGCTCTTAAGTACGTCGACATTCATACCGAAAAGACTCTATGAAGCTCAATTAGGTCCCATTTTATGTGGATTTCCTCTTGATCTCACCGCAATGAACACTAGTGGAAGGAATATGAACTATTCAGAAGTTAGCTTGAAAAAAGCACCTTATAATGGAGTATCCATACCGTAATCCAGCTAAGGCGCTTCATGCTTTTATTCGTCGATGTTGATCTTTGCGCTTCTGCAATGGACGTCAAGTTGAACTCCTGTTCCCTGTATTAGGTCTGTACTCTCATAGACGCACTACATATTGGTAATACCAATTGGATCATGTTCTGAGATGACTCGGTAAGAATGCTTAATTGCTTTTCAGTTGTCCTTTGTAGTTCGTCGCTTGCCTTCGTAAAATCTTGCATCTTCTTTTTCACCTCATCGGGAGGCAATTCGTGTAACACTCTCGCCGACTCATTCTGGTACCAATCTCGAAATGATTGAAGATTTTCAATTTGCTTCGTAAAATTTTCTTTGAGGATTTCTAGAAGTTTGGCATCGATCAGAAGGTACTGTATCAAGCTTGGATCGCTACCGCTCGATCTCAAGATCCTCGTACGCTAGGGAGTATTAATTTGGCTCAATGTCACAAGGAAGACTTCATACCATCAACCCAAGATGTTTCTGAAACCGGCTGAAGTTCTGACCCCAAATGCTTTGGACCTTCAGTACTAGGGGACAGAGAAGATCTGTCGCCGTTTTAGGTATCTCAGCATATTCTGAAGTACTGAAGAAGATACGAGATTCCAGATTTCTCGAATCGTAGACTTCGTCAGCTCCAGACTTCATCATAATCCACAGAATTCCTTGCCGGCTTTGGAATTCTTGAAGAGCATCTGCTTCGAGCTGTACATCATTCGGCCAAAGGTCCATGTTTTCTGGTAAGGCATAGCAGTCGAAAGACAGCGCACATTCTAAAAAGCCTTCGCGGCATTAATAAACGGTTCAAGTGATCGTCTAAGCTATCTCGCCAGACGGATATTTCGTACTTACAATCTTCTGCAGTTGTTTGGCGAACAGTATTCTGGCTTGGGGCTGAGCTCATCAGGACCTTCCAGTGCCCGTGCGACAGGTGCCACCAGCGGCAGTGGACACTGAATTCAGCTTGAGGAGGCAGCATAGTACCATCCGCAAGGATGCTTTCTAAATTTAGTACGAGAGAAAACCCCATATAAGCTAGGAGCAATGAGACTTACAACATTCGTTTACCATTGCGATGTTTGTTCATGAAGTCAGTGGAATGCGCACGTAATTCTGTCCGCCCGGAGAGAGGGTATGACATTTCAACAAGTTCCCGTTCCAAGCTCTTATCTCTGAAAACGACCTTGGCTGACTGATCACTAACCATCTCAAGGTTGCAATTAGAAACATCGTCAGAACAAAGTCGCCAGTCTGATGCGGTTATCTTGGATAGACCGGCGGTGGTTTTTGGATAAAGTAAGAGCACCATTTCGCGATTCTTTTTGCGCATAGCCAACTGAAATGAATTTGTGTCCCCCAAGTCTTCTATATCCGGCGAAGCTCCGTGATCGAGAATATACTTGGCAATTGGAACGCCCCCTTTGTCGACCGCAACATGGAGTGGTGTTGATCCAGACTCATCCTGTGTGGTCAAATGAATACCTGCACCCGCATCCCATAGTGTTTCCAGAACAGCAAGATCGCCGGACTCAACGGCAACGTGAAGCAGAGAACGGCGGCTTATCGATTTCGGCTGTATAGTGACGTCCGCATTATGACTGAGTAACAGCTTCACCATCTCCAGATTACCCTGTCGTGTCACTGCTTGAAGAGCATTATCGTAGTATCCACCCTGCTTATTTGGATCTGCTCCACGCTTAAGCAACAACTTCACTATCTCCAGGGATCCATTATACGCCGCTGCTTGAAGAGCATTGCCGTAGTATCCACCCTGTTTGATCGGATCTGCTCCACGCTCAAGCAACAACTTCACTATCTCCAGAGAACCATTATACGCCGCTGCTTGAAGAGCATTGCCGTAGTATCCACCCTGTTTGATCGGATCTGCTCCACGCTCAAGCAACAACTTCACTATCTCCAGTGAACCATTATACGCCGCTGCTTGAAGAGCATTGCCGTAGAATCCACCCTGCTTATTCGGATCTGCTCCACGCTCAAGCAACAACTTCACTATCTCCAGGGATCCATAAAACGCTGCTGCTTGAAGAGCATTGCCGTAGTATCCACCCTGCTCATTCGGATCTGCTCCACGCTCAAGCAACAACTTCACTATCTCCAGAGAACCATAATACGCTGCTTGAAGAGCATTGCCGTAGTGTCTACCCTGTATATTCGGATCTGCTCCATGCTCAAGCAACAACTTCACTATCTCCAGAGACTTATTATTCTGGGCGGCTGCTTGAAGAGCATTGCCGAAATATCCATGCTGTTTATTCGGATCTGCTCCACGCTCAAGCAACAACTTCACTATCTCCAGTGAACCATTATACGCCGCTGCTTGAAGAGCATTGCCGTAGTATCCACCCTGTATATTCGGATCTGCTCCCGCTCAAGTAACTGTCTGACTTGAATTAGATCTCCATGGAATGCCGCGTCGTAGAGAACAATGCCGTAGTATTCACTCCGCGTGTTCGGATCTGCTCCTCCTTCATGTAACAGTTTGAATCGACGAAAAGTATCATGGAATGCCGCGTCGTAGAGAGCAGCGCCGTGGTCTTCACTCTGGGCGTTCGGATCTGCTCCGCGCTCAACCATTTTCTTGACCAAGATTTTGTTTTTGCTCAGCTTCTGCGGCTGATTCCAAGGTCCACCTCCTTTAAGCTATTTGGAGAAAGATTGGCAGGGGAGAACACAGTAAATAGTAATGGTTGGCATGTTATGCTGGTCGTATCAGATACGGGCACGGATGACTTCTCTCAAGCCCGGACTGGCAAGCGGATTCGTTCCAGCGTGCTGTAGGGGGTCGACGGGAGCGTAGACTGGCTTTTTATCACACGGCTCGAGATGGCCAGTGTGACCAAAGCTCATAGATCACGGTTGATGTGGGAGATGTGATGAGTCGCTGATAAGAACACGTGGCTGGATGAGGGGTTTTACGTTCGGAATTTCTTTTTTGCGAGCAGTCCTAGCTCCTTTCTCATCTAGGCTCCGACAGGAATCTGAGCACCGAGGTTTAGCCATCTTACGTGCTCTTGCAACCGACTTGGCGCCGCCCAAACTTGATGTACAAATTTCAACGTCTTGAAAGAACAAGATGGAGGGACACTGATATGCTTGGCAATATCTGGTTCGAAAGAGTCAACGTAATCTTAGCTTTCGGGACGAAAGTCAAATGCGAAGAGCGAACTTTCCGGATGTACTAGTACCTGGGAACCTGGCCCGGCCCGAGAGGCCTAGCAATCAGGACTCCAGGAGTGCTTTTGGAGGTTAGAGGGTATTTAGTTCGTAATAGGTTCGATTCCTATTGGCGCTGGTACAATGGTGTAGTGGTTTTTTATTTGCTTTTGGTGCCGGCAGTGCGGCACTGAATAGATTGACGTGACTGGAAAACATCGGAATCTGCAGCTCATGATCAATTGCTTATAGAGAGTACTCTGATATATCAACACCCTCATCTCTCGCTATAAAAATCGAGGCCTTCGACTCTATTCTCCCGCACGCTTTCTGCATGAATTCAGGCTATTCGTACATCCCATTCTCAGCCTTAATCACTGACATCATTCTTGCTACTAACAGTTTCATCACAAACTTCAAACACCGGAAGAGTTGAAATCTTTGACATAGCAAAGGAGAACAGGCCCAATCGTTCTTATCCTACCGTCCTCACAATGTCTTCACTCGAGGCCGCAAACCTCTTCAACGTCAAGGACCTCGTCGCCGTCATCACGGGCGGTGGAAGTGGAATCGGTCTCATGATGACCAAAACCCTTGCTCTAAACGGCGCCCACAAAGTCTACATCATCGGCCGCCGTAAGGAAGTGCTGGACGCCGCCGCCAAAGAGTCTCCCCACGGCAACATCATCCCGTTAGTCGGAGACGTCACCTCGAAAGACGCTCTCCAATCCATCGTCTCTCACATCGAGAAGGACGTCGGCTACATCAACGTCCTGATCGCCAACAGCGGGATCGGGGGTCCCCAGTCCAGCTCCATCACCCCGGAGACGTCGCTGGAGGACTACCAATCGGCTCTCTGGAACCAGTCGTTCGACGAGTACACCAAGACGTTCGCCGTCAACACCTCCGCCGTCTTCTTCTGCACCGTCGCCTTCCTCAAACTCCTCGACGCGGGGAACGAGACGGGGAACGTGGAGCAGACGAGCCAGGTGATCGCCACGGGCAGCATCGCCGGCTTCAACAGGCGGGTACCGGGAGGCTACGCGTACGGCCAGAGCAAAGCGGCGACGACGCTGTTGATGAAGGCCATGGCGACCAACCTCGTGCCGTATAAAATCAGGGCCAATGTCGTCGCTCCGGGACGTAAGTCTTCCCATCCATTCCCTTCCGGGGGAGACTCCGACTCATTGACATCAACAGTCTTCCCGTCCGACCTGGCCGCCGGTATCATCGGCGATGGCGTCTTTCCAAAGGAGACCATCCCGGCGGAAAGAGTCGGTACCCCCGAAGACATGGGTGGGGCCATCCTGTATCTCACGAGCCGCGCGGGCGCTTACTGCAACGGCAACGTGGTCTTACTTGACGGCGGGAGGTTGAGTCTTATGCCGGGTACCTACTAATCCCGCGCGCTCCAGTCTCGGAAAGGGGCTGTGGCGGAAGATCCCTTCTCCGATAATTGTTGAAACGGTGTCGAGCCGCGGTATCAAGCAGTTCTGCTCATATCAAATGAAAACCACATCACCGAGACGAGAAAAGGCTGTGTGATAACGGCTGACGTAGTTTTCCTGGGTATGGTCTACGGTTTTATCAACAGGTGCACAGAATCCGGTAAGGACCAGCTCATCGTAAATGCGCTACGGCCGGGGTCAAAGGCCGGTCGATCTTAATGAGGAACGAGAAAGTCATCTCGGGAAAGTCTACCTATCGAGATTCTCCTACGGTTTCAAACAAGTCGTTTGAGGAGCGCTAGTATGAGATATCAGATGCCTGACCAGGCGGCCTGGAAAGGTCAACATTTGCATCAATCCCACGCTCCACTGCCCATCGGTGAGCAACGGTGACAACTTTGTCTCGCTCTCGGTCCGCCTGAACACTCAAATGATCAATAGACAGTCCGTATGCGATTATTTTAAGGGTATTGAACTTTCATTTTCGTCATGTCTTTATGCTTGCACTATCTAAGATGATCCAATTGAGTCAAATCACCCTCGACGAAGTTCGAGAGCACGAGGTCTAGCAGAGACAGGTCGAAGCACAGCCAACTATTCACCTTTTTCCATACTATGTTCACGCTGTTTCGAGATACCTGTTCGTGAGAAAAGGTTGATGAGGCGGCTGATGAGACCTGGTTTGTTCACGCAGGTGGTGGTGGTGCTGAGACCGTCTTCCGACTTCTTAGGTTCGGTTTCTTGAGCCAACTTTTCTCGACCGGCCTCACTCGCCTCTGCGGTCTCCTTCACACTGGATTTTTTGTTGAACAACCCCCAAACTGAAGCGATGCCTACGCATTTCGAGTTCACATCACTCTCAACCTTCGTTCCATCGCTAATTATACATGGCGTCGCCACAGACCAAACGACCATGAGGGCATTAATTTCATTTCTATCGTCGTTGACCTTCACGGGCAATGATGCGTAGACTGGTGGGATTTGGCCACAGTCGATGGCGTGGTAGATGACACCGTCAAGTGTGAAGCCTCGTCCTCCGCGGAATTGGATATGTCGATCATTGATGTTTTCTCCCTGCTCACTCCAGAAGCAAAAGGCAGATATCCAACCCTCGTATTCCACGGATACGCCACCATCGACACTCCGGGATTCGACACTGACCATGTGACCCCAGAAGTCAACAACGTCTTTGCTTGTTGGGTCGTCGAAGCTCTTGATGAAGCGCGCAATGACTGGCACCAATAGGCATCTGAATTGAGCGGGCTCTACACCAAATGTCTCAAGCTTGTCCAGCTTCTTGTACAGTTCCACCCAGTCAGACTGTTCTCCAAGTAGAACGACCGAAGGAACACCACATTCGCTGCGGGCGGGGTAGCTGAAGTACTTCTGCATGTCACCCATCATGAGTACGGAAGCGACGACCGCGTTGAACGCTGAATTCCCGGTGAAAGCCGGCAAGATCCACTCCCTCAATCCGGGATCAGGCATGTTCTTCTCGATCTCGCGCACCACATTCTCACCATTCTTCCCTTCGTCACCGGTATCCTGAATGGTGACGGTCAAACCCTTCTTGCCCACATCGACGAAGAATTTACCCCGAGCTTCCGCCCCATTTGCATTGATCCAAATATTCAGCTGTGATAGGATGGCAAACCAGACGTTGACAGGGCTGATAACGAGATGGTAGTGCTCGCTGTGGGCTTTGAGGGCACTGTGAACAAAGCCGTTGGCGGAAGCCAGGGAGAGAGGGTCCTTCAGCTCATCGAAGGTGGACTGGAGCATATTCTCGCAACTCTCTTTTGTGAGGTCTATCTCCAAGAGCTGGCCCTTGTATTGAAGAGGTCTCGTGACTTGTGTGTTACTATCATTGTGGCTGGCTGGCACGATCGTAACCGGCATTTTCAGGGTGATGGTCGTCTTGAAGACGCGGTTGACGGGTAGGTAGGCGTTGCCTAAGAAATGGCGATGATTGTTTCGCGCTATATCCGTGATGGAGCGAAGGCTTTATGGAATTAGCCGGTGGAAGTTGATGTTAAGAAGGAAGAGTTGCGGAGGAGAGAAACCTTAATTAGGCATTATAAAATTGTGTTGACGAGTCAACACACTAGCAGCTCGCTGCCGATCTGTGCAAAGTGTCTGATAGGCTAGCTATACGCCCTGCAAGCGTGACTAGTATTCCACTCAAGAACGAGGGATTTATTTATCATCGTGACTCAGCAACAGCAAAACTCCATTGGCAGGTACTCTACATCGGCGCGACTAAAGTCCGTTCCCACCCCTTCCCCTTCCGTGACTGCATAGTGAACCTCTTTCGGATTTGGTATCCAGTCTTCACTCGCCCTTTGATCCATCAGACATGCACTCAGCACTATGATCACATCCATTAGGGCCTTAAAAACAACATACTCCCCTGCCTCGCTCGTTGGCGCCCCGAAAAACAATGCCTCCCTCTTCATTGACCTTTACATTCATGAACAGATTCAGTGGCGTAGGCGGTGTGGTCGGGAGTCTGATCTTTTTTATCTTGGCTGAGGGATAGGGTGGAGAGGCCCTTGACAGCCTTCTGATAATTCTCCGCGCAACTAGCATGCCACCCTTTCACTCCCATCTTTTCGTAGCGCAGCGGATTACAGGCTGAGATCAACGTGTCGTGATTGCGTTTGTTGGTATTATTGATCTAGGATAGGATGGCTTGGGAAATACTGCTGTAGAGAGTGTCGCCAATGTTGAAGTGCAATTTTCGGTGGATGGCGTGGTTATGGGACGTGGAGAGATACTCGGCGGGGTTTGAGGGATTGAGCGCCCAGGAGTCGAAGACTTGGTGGCCGTGGGTGTTGGTTACCTTGACGGTTTGGTCCTTTTTGAGGAGGAGAGCGGTGCCGCTGCTGGCGGGGAGTGTCTGTGGGGTGGACATTGACTGAGAGGTGAGGAATGGAGGATGGAGAGAAGAGGGGTGGAAGGAGTCGGTTTTATATGCAAAGATGCCGGGGTAGTTACATTGATTCCATAATCAAGGGGATGATGATTGTTGAGGAGGTTATGTTTTTCGGAAATAAGCCAAAGGTCGAGATGCCTCTCGCTCATCTATGGCCTGAACTTCACTTGATTAAGAAAATCATTGTAATCAAATATTCTATTCGAGGGCACATCCTCGTGGGATAAGACCAGTACTTGTATGCGAAGCAATGAGATATCCACTTGGCAATCCAGCACAAGCTGCTTAATTGATATTTCCCCCTGAGGTAATGTTTACGCCAAGAAAAACGAAACCTCGGCTAGTGATGAAGTCTCGTTCACTTTGAAAACTGGCCTTGTATTGAGGCGCAACTTTCCATCGCCCTGATCAAAGCTATTGACATTTTGTCTTCGAGCTCGTTGCACATTTCATCTTCATCCACGATGAACGATTTGCGGAATCTGTCAATGCTCTTCCGCTAGAACAAATGTGAGTACTATCTTGCTCGATTATTCACCATGAAACAATCACATGCACCGGTGAGATTTGCTGACTTCGTTCAGTCACAACCTCTGAGCAACTCACTTGATCTGCTTAGTCCACTTCAACAGATTACCTTCCTTGGGTGAGATCTCGTCCAAATGGGTCTTTTTGCAAAGGATCATGCCCTCGAGGCCGTTGAGTTGCGCACGCGAAGCGCAAAGCCTGGGTTGCGCGGATTCGAGTTCGAGAAGCTCCCTCGCACAGTGCGCCACCAAATATACAGAGAATTATTGCTCAAGCCAGTAGACGACGATAGCGCAGCAGAGGATGATGGTGACAGCTACGCTAGCGAACATGACAAACTAAGTGAACGCATCGAAGGGCTGATGGTCGACATTGGAGAAGGAGACAATCAAATGCACCCAGAGATCATGCGTACCAACAAGAAGATCCACGATGAAGCCTCCGCTGTCCTGTATGGCGATAATTGGTTCACATGGAGTCTCTATGGGGACCAAAACCGACCAATGTGGCGCTGGCCGGATTTCGTCAAGACCGAATGTCCTCGTCACTACAGTCGCCTCATCACCAAACTGCGCCTCTACGTCAGCACCACGGGCAATGAGTACGACCCTACCCAGGCAGACGCAATCTACTGGACCACCATAAACGTCAACCACGCATGCAAGAAGCTCGCCTTGAACGATCTCAAGTTCCTCAAGGTGGACTTTTACAACGCTCTTGGTCGCAAGCATGGTGGCTCAGCACGCAAAGGATACTATGGAGAACGCTGCTTGGAGCCTTTAAAAAAATGCCGAGCCGAGAAGGTAGGAACCAAGTCTCTGCCAGTCAGGCTTGCAGTTGGCCTGATGCTAATAGCGATCGCAGTTCTTCATCAACGACTATGCTTCTCCAGCTTACGCAGCCAAGTTGAAGGCCGTGATCGAAGGCCCCAAGGGTGCGAAGTTCTTGGCTCACCGCGAGGCAAAGGAAGATGAGTCGGAAAGTAAGTTCGATGACCAATGAGGCTCTGGAAATGAGGAGTTTGGGGATTTGAGCGGTGATGATGCGTATGATGATGTGGAAGGTGAGTCTGAAGACAAATATGAGAGGGGAGACTCCGGCATGGAAGGGCTGGAAACGATCTCATAGCCAGGAAGGGGAGCAGAGAGACATCTTGAACAGGGTTGATGCTTGCCGAAGAAGGCTTTGCGATCGATTGCTCTCCTCTGCCTAGCAATGCAGGAGCAGCTGCCATGTCTAGCACAGTGCCCATGGAAGGCGATGGCACGCATCGTCCGAGTTACGGCTGTCCGACCTCTAGAATGAATATCTTCAATGATCCAAGGTGATTGCAATTGAGACTTCGCATGAGTATCTAGAGGTTGGGACTATTGCTCTGAGTAGTGTTGTCGGCTGCCAGCGTTGAGGGTGGTTTGCATAAGTCCCTGGACATATTTCCGGGATTCCCCGCCCGGCAGTCGTTCAATCCCTGACCACGGCCCGCTGCCGCTAGAGTACTCTATCTCAGGCCCGGCCAGGCCGGGCTTCAGGCGACGGACTCCGCGTCATGCTGAGCCACCCGAGTGATCATCCTTCGTAGAGGTTCAGGCCACCTTTTCTCATATCAGCATAACATCTCAGATCTTTCGTCCTTGAACACCTTGTATCTGCAACCGTCCCGCTTCCTAGAGCCACGGGTGCAAGATCATTCCCTTAAGCGGCCGAGATGGATGTCGAACTGTATGTTTACGATCTATCCAAGGTGGGACCTCTCTCGCAGGTTCGCCTTGATCTAATGGGCTAACATTTGGGTGGTAGGGACTCGCCAGACAGGTTCTCCTCCAACAACGCCGATGATCATGCATGTGATGCTGAATTTTATAGATGTCTGGCCAGCTGCTTGGAATACAGATTGCGGCCGTTTACCACACAGCTCTGGTGTTCGGTGGAATAGAATACTTCTTTGGCGCAGGTGTTCAGACATCATATCCGGGAAGGACTCATCATGGAAAGCCTATGGAAGTCATTTCCATGGGGGCAACCCAACTACCTCTAGAAGTGATTTTGGAGTACCTCGAATCGCTCAAGGCAATATATACGATGGAGGTAAGGTGTTGCGCCGTATTATTTACAGTGAACGATTGCTAATGTCTGATACGATCCCAGTCCTACGATCTATTCCTCCACAATTGCAATAACTTCACGAATGACTTTGCGATGTTTTTAGTCGGCAAAGGCATTCCAGACCACATCACCTCACTGCCACAAACAGTTCTAAATACGCCTTTCGGCCAGATGTTGAAGCCTCAGCTCGATAACGCCATGCGCGGTATCACACAGGCTCCGGTACCACCGAATAGCGTCCCTCGAGCCGCAACACAGCCACAATCGATACCTAATGGGCTCTCATCTCGCCCACAAACAGGCATGAGCATATCGCAGAAGAAGGAGGAAGTTCCTGGCGTGGTATATAAACCGACGAGGTTGAAGCAACTGGACGAGTTGCTGGCCTCGGCCCAGGATTCCTGCGCAGTCGTCTTCTTCACCTCCGCCACCTGCCCACCCTGCAAGATCGTCTACCCAGCATACGATGAACTTGCAGCAGAAGCTGGCAACAAAGCTGTGCTGATAAAAGTCGATCTCACTGATGCATACGAGATCGGCGCAAGGTATCAAGTCCGCGCCACACCTACGTTTATGACGTTCATCAAAGGAGAGAAAGAGAGCGAGTGGTCAGGCGCAAACGAAGCGCAGCTTCGTGGAAATGTACGTCTACTGATCCAGATGGCCCATCCTCCGCATCCACATACTCTCCTCCGACTACCGACCTTGCAACGTCTGCATAAGTCGCCCGTCACTTATACCAAAATTCCACCAATCGAGAAGCTCATCGCCAAAATGGGAACCGCTGGCTCTGATACCGCTGTTGGCGCTCTGAAAGGTTTTGTCACAACTCGACAGCAGTCCGGTGCTGTGGATGCTCCACTTCCCGATCTGCCTGCTGTCTCTGCCTTCATATCCAAATCATTTCAAACCTTACAGCCAGAGAGCCTTTTTCCAATAGTTGACCTCTTCCGCCTAGCCCTCGTGGATCCCCGGGTGAGTGGCTATTACGCTGAAGATGCCTCCGAAACCGTGTTCAGGATCTTAAATACCGTCAATCGCCTAGATACAAGCTGCCCATATCAACTACGGATTGTGACCTTACATATGGCATGCAATCTGTTCACTTCACAACTCTTCCCTATCAAACTCTTCATGGAGCCGTCCTATTCAACACCTCTATTTCAACTCGTCACATCTTCCCTCTTGGACAATGAACATCCACCTGTACGAGTCGCGGCATCATCCCTAGCATTCAATATGGCTGCTTCAAACCATCAACAACGCATTCAAGGGAAGGCTGACTTCTTACCGGAGAGCAGCCAGGTGGAATTAGTAGCTAGTCTACTTGAGGCGATGGGACGCGAAAGAGAGAGCAAGGACGGCATGAGAGGGCTGCTTGTTGCCGTCGGCCTGTTGAAGTATATGACAGATAAAGGGGGCGAGGTAGACGACCTTTGTGAAGCTGTGGGAGCGAAGGATATCATTGCGGAGGCAAAAGGAGCCTTTCCCGACCTCAGAGAGCTGGCGAAGGAGGTGGAGCAAGTCATGTGATGAGGATGGAGGTACTGTTGGTCCGCATAGCCAAGGAGTTAGGGCTGTAACAACGGAGTGAGAATATCCTGCCCACTCCCGGGTTACAGTTCGGTGGGGGTAAAGCTGAACGTATTTATTTCACCCGAATAGACTTAGACCGAGTTGAAAAATCTATAAACACTTTATCTAGATTATTACATACGCTAAGTAATTAGTATAAGCATATTTTAAGTATATACTATAGACTTTTTAATTTCTAACTAATATCATAGATAAGTAATTCTTCACTATAAAATAGTAATAGATTCACTATGTCTTCTTCGTGAAAGATATATATATATTAAGTATCAGCATCGTATATTCTACGTATGAGGATTATCTCGCATATATAAAAACCGCTAGACTGAATAATTTTTTTATCCTCGATGAGGTGTTAGTATATGCTGAGTGTATTCTATTTTATCCGAACAAGGCCCGGCGTATATACTTAGGATCTACTTACCCCCACCGAACTGTGAGCCCGTCAACTCCTCCAGATAGATCACTTAGGGCTCCTCGGCTAGGGTTCGAGTCTTGGCAGTCGCGAGGAAGCGCGTCACTCCTCCAACTTCACTCAGCTTTGCACATTCCCTAGCTCATCTACTCATCTCATTTCACCCAAACCTCATATGTTCCTCCCATTACACGATCAACACTGCCATTCGCCAAAATCCCACAATGTCCCAGCCACGGAGATCTACACGCAAAAAGCGCCAGACACAACTGACTTTCACGCCCCTGCCTTCATCTTCTCCCGCTGCTTCCCAGTACCCTGAAAAAGTGCGACAGCGAGCTGCTTCAGTTCGATACGATGATGCAATGTCAAGCCCGACCAAGAAGCGCCGAGTCGGAGGCTCTCCACCTGTGGGATCCCCGTTCAGTCGGGCTTCGAGCAATGCCGGATCGCCTTTTGGGAGTCAAAAAGTTCAGGTGGTGATTCCGTCACCAAGCAAGAGCTCGGACCAGCTACCCACCCCGGCTGCATCATCGCAGGTTGAAATGGACAATGAGCCAGGTAATTACACCTTGGATTATGCACTTTATCGGCTATTGAGATTGATATGCCTCTCTAAATGCAGAACCACAGAAGAGAAGCCCACTGTCTGGCAATCCTTCCAAGCAGAACGCTCTCAGTAACTCTATGCAACCCGTAGCCGGTGCCAACACGACTACAGGAGACGATGGACGGTCATTCCTGGGATTTACCAGCGAAGAAGGAGACGACGACGTACCTATTCGTAGTATCAGAAGAACCAGGCCGGCGCCCACAACCTTGACCAGTGATGATAGCTCGCAGCCGCAGACGCCTCAAAGGTTAGTGACACCTACGAAGGAATCAAGGCTTTCTCAGTCGTATACGCAAGCTAGCAGCCCCCCATTTGAGACTGATAATGAAGCACCTACAAGGAGACTGCGGCAGAAGCTCTCAATTTCGCCACATGTAACCCGTGCTACGAATAGCGATCCTAGAGCAAAGGCTGGGCCGTCAGAAGCAAGAAGCGCAAAGAAGAGAGCAAAGCCGGTTGTGATAACAGATGGGAGTGAAGACAGTTCAAGCGAGGATGTGGTGGCCACGCCAGTCCGGAAGCGTAGGACCGTAGCGCAAATCCAGTCCCCAACCCGAGAAACCGATCATGAGGAAGAGTCAGAGTCTTCGGATGATCTGCAAGGAGAATTGGAGGATCTAAAAGAGACCGGTACACCGTTACGCAGTACTCGCACTAGAGATGGACATATTATGTCTGAGCGGGGCAAGAGACAGCAGAAGCTTGAAGAACTTAGACGACGTCGTGCCGGTATTAGAGAAGAATCACAAGAGGAGGACGAGCAGAACGGACAGGACGAGGACGAGCAGGACGATATTGAGGAGGCCAATTTATCATGGCCGGAGCCCATACATCATGCAATGCGCAGAGGAGGTAACCTAGACCAATACGAGGACGACTTTGTGGATGACGAGGACGACAACGTGGGAGTTGATCTCGGAGTTGCGGGCGTGCCCCTCGAACTCACACACCATGCTAACAAGAAGCCATTCGAGTACTTTAAAACGGAGATCGAGTGGATGGTCCATAACAAACTAAATCCAGCATTTGATCGCTATGACGAAATGTACGAGCTTGCTTACCGGAAGCTTGATAAAGAAGTTGAAGGATTCGTTGGGTCTAAGTTCGCGTCTTCTGTCTGGGGTGAAGAGTTCAACAAAGCACTCAAAGCACGACCCGACCTGTACAGAATTGATGTGCCGACAATGCTGGAGCACAAGTGTGATGCTTGCCGGAGAAGCAATCATCCCCCAAAGCATAAAATCACATTTTGTGGCAAACCCTACAATCGTGATACGCTAGAAACAATCGAACACGACGATGACGACGATACGGAGGACTCAGATGATGACGAAAGCAGCAGTACCCAAGAGGGAGAATCCTTCTTCCTTGGCAGGTTCGAATATGACAACCCAGTCAGAGATTCTTATTGTAGCTGACGCGGTCTAGGTTCTGCTGCGCCAACGCTGAAATGGCGCATGCTCTTCATCACTGGCGTTACGCACTCAATCAGGGTGTCCTTGCGTGGCTGGCAGCGGAAGGCCATTTATCCCCTGCAAAAATTGTCGAGCGAGACAATCTGCGCCAGAAAAAGAGACAGAAGGCCACTAATAAAGTTGTGGATGGCATGAAGGACACAGGGGTCATGAAGATGCTCTACAAGCAATTCAAAGAGAATCTAGCGGCTGCGAGAGACGCTAAGGTACGTCTCCCCTCATGAAGATAGTCAAGGGTCTGAAATTGATCTCTCGACAGCCCGAGAGGTTCACGAACGGACATTGATAGCGAGAACGGGGCATCCATCCTGGCTCTCAGCTTTCAATATGGCCACAGTCTGGGCCGGCTTTGGGGTGATGTGTGAATACAGCCATTAAACGGTAGCATGGAGTGGTTCGACTCACTTGGATATTCCGCACCAGGAAGGACCTTGAATCACGCTGTATCTGACAGGCAGCCATCGGTCTGGAAGCCGCTTTGGTTGGATACATCTGTGGATGTCTTGAAAGATTCTGAAGCCAATCCACAGCTGGCACGATGTATGGCCTGTATCAAGCCTACCATCTCAGCAATACTCATGAACCATGTATATAACATAGAATTGAATCTCATATCATAGACGCTTCAGGATCCAGTGGCAATGTACAATAATCCCTATTCACACTGTATGCAATCCGACTCGGAGCAGAGATATCTTACACCCACCCAACCACCCTCCCTCGTCGCCCCTAAACCTCTCACACACAACACCCCGGGCACACACCCTCTCCCCCCAAACCCCCCCCCTCACCACATCCACCTACAACCCACTCCCCGCCGCGCCCGGCCCCGCCCCCACCCCCGGCACCAACACCTCCCTCGCCCCCTCCTGCGCCTTCATCTCCCGCTCCTGCTCCATAATCTGCTGCTCCTCCACCATGCACACCGCGAACGGCACGCTCAGCATCACCGCGCCCGTCGTCAGCACCCAGAGGCCCTTGCCGCCCCACCAGGCGCCCGTCTTCGTCGCCGAGAGCGTGGAGCTGAGCGTGGAGGATAGGGCGCGTCGGTAGCGGGGGGGCAGGATGTCGCGCAGGGCGAGGAGGCTGGTGGGTGTTAGCGCGGGGTGGGGTGAGGGAGGGGGGGGGAAGGGAAGTGTGTGTGTACCGGTCTGTGATTGATTCGGCGGGGGGGCCGGATGATATGATTTCGTCGTCTGAGAGCTCGGAATCTGGCAGCCCGGGAGGGTGGCTGTTAGCGAACCGTCACCCGTATTTGGTACGTTTGTATGCGGTTTGGGGGTTTCGGAGCAGATGTAAGGGATGCGTATACACACCCGTGTCGACAAAGTCGTCGGAGTCGTAGTCGTCTCCGACGGGACCGGGTTGGGCTTGGTCGAGCTCCGCATCCTCGACTTCTTCGAGTTGGACCATGGTTGGTTGGTTGTTGCCGCGGTTATTTGTTTGGCGGTGTTGGAGGAGGGTTTGATGAGGGTGTGGAGTGAAGTGAAAAGGTGCGCGGGAGTGAGCGAGCTGGTGTGTGGAATCGTAGTGTGCTTGGACGCTGTCTGCGAAGCGTGACTGATGTCGGTGATATTTTTTGGGAGGTCTAAAGCGGCAAGAGACCTAGGTCTTTGAGGGTTAGGTCAGTTGCTACTTCGTATATCCGATAACCTCCCACATGTAACAAATCCATTTTTCCTACTACCATCTCCACCACCACTCCACTCCCACTATATAATCTACTATGAATGGCTTGTATCTAGTCTAGAGACTACATAGCAACTACCCTATCATGAAATCGCTTCACACAGTCCCCTTTGCGACATAAGAAGACTTTACATACACTGCGTTCCCCCTCAGTCCTTGGGGAAATACCACTATTACCACTAATCTCTCTACCAAAACCCCTCCCCTTAATGTCTATGCGACATTGAACACACGTACGACTACCCTTCAAGTTCTGTCAGTTATGATTACCTCGTAAATGCCTTGATAGTATGATAACAGGGGGTGGAGGTAGATTTGTTACATTAGATCCGGGAGGTTATCGGATACTCCACCCTCTAATAAGCTGTAAGAAAACAAGGCGTTAGCTTAATCGAGTACAGCGTAAGGTGGAAGATGGTTTGAGGTGCTAGCCCTAAAGTAGGTACTGAGGTATCTTAGGGCGACGCGAAGATAAGAGAAGCCTTAATAAAGGAAAGTATAAGAAGCTCATCGTCGCCTCCCATAATCTTAGTCCAGCGCGCGTGCCGTCCGAGCTATGAATCTAACTCTCCCCATGAGCCTCGCGAACCTCACCATTTCACACCTCAATTTCACTTCCAATTGCTCAAACGTTGCTCTCGGTCTCGCTGTATGGATAAATGATTTCAACAATTTTGCTGCTTCTCCCGGCAACCAAACCGCAACGAACGATCTGCCAGGCGGATCCGATAACCCCACTGTTGCGCAAGAACTTGAACCCGACGATGATACGTCAGGTGATGTTGATCAGTCGGTAGATCCTGTCGACAACGGCCCTACCGATGAATACACCGATTTCTGGACAAACGGTACCTCACCAGAATGGCTGGGCTTCTGGCGTGCAGCTCTGGCCTCCGCCTTGCCCACCATCTATATGAGCCTCACAGACGCTGAGATTGCTCAATGGTCGAATACGACTGACGCGTTTGAATTCTTTGACCAAGAGAATGCAAACGATTATTGGGCTGACCCGACGGACAAATTATCTATGTCCAATTACTTGGCTTATTCAGGAGGTTGTGGCTCCAATGGGACACTCTCCAAGGTCCAAGCCATCACAGACATGCAACCGGCTTGCATGGTTCAATACTGCTGCTCTGGTTTGAATAGTGAAGAGTCCCAGAAACCCTATCCATTCTACCCAAATTTTACCGTCGTCGATGCTTGCGCCTTTGACATTTGCCGGCGTGCCAATCAAGGCAACCCGGATCTCGGAGGCATTGGAGTAAGTAGCCATCAAGTGGCCTCCGCGAGCACATTGGATGCTGGCTAACAAGATGTAGGTGATTGCTGCATACTTCATAGAAGCAAGTCTGATGGCACTGTCCGTAGTTACCTTCGGCGTCGCTTTAGTGACAGACTTCATCTACAAAAAAAGACCTAAGCCAAAGTGGCTCAGCCAACATGATTCCGCTGCACTTAAGAGTGCTGGCGTATTCCTCGATAATGCAGTGTTCTTTTCTTTCGCAGTCTCGTTCGCTGGCATTATCTTCAATTACCGAGATGCTCACTTACTGTACGAAGACAAGCTTGGGCAAACCGCAACGCTGCTTGCAATTGATGCTCCAGTCGCTGTACTGCTCTTGACATATGCGCATCTGGATCGAGGCGCTTTGAGGGGCTTCTTGGTGGCTTTTGCGGTTCTCCTGGTTTTCATAATACAATTTCTCTTCAGGAAGGCAAAGAGCTTCAATCCCGGTACCTCACTCTGCCTAGACTGGAATGACCATGTGCAAAATGTCTTCCGTCAGCGCTTCATTGCAAAGGCGGTCTGGGCCTGTCTAGTATTAGCTTTCTTCGTCAGCTACCTAGTACCCTGGCGGTCTTTTCGCAAGGCTCCAGGAGACAAGCGCAAAGTCCAGGTCGATATCGCCTGGTGGCAGCGGGCTAAGAGCTCTGTCGCATATAAGACGGGTAAGTCTGTTGCATCGTTGGATCTCGAAATTTACACTAATGAACATAAGTTTCCGACTTCTCCCAAACAGCCTGGACCAACATACCCTGGCGCCGAGTGATTGCTTTACTTCTTGCAGCCTATGCTATGTTTGACTCCTACATCGACATACGCTTCCTTTGGTACCTTCGACAAAGTGAGCAAGATATCTCCTCGGCGGACAATGAAGATCAGTGGGGTTATGGCCAGATCCTCGCGTTATTTGTGTGGGTGCCCATCTTCGTTGAATATTTCTACGTGTTCGGGCTCGAACGTAATCTCTGGGGTAAAAATAAAGCCGATCTGAAAAAGAAAACGGTCCAGAGAAGGAGCTATGAGTTGATCGAGCGTGCGAACGAGCAGAAGGTAGATGCGGGCGACCGTCCCCCGTTGAACAAGCGCGATATCGCACATGGTGATTGAGAAGAGGATTGTTTTCAATATTACAATATTGTTTATGTATAGTCCAGCTGTAGGCGAGTAAAGCATACAGAAGATCTTGTTATCTTTCTCTAATACACCTATGAGGCTTCGGAATACTCGACAGAGTAGAAGGCGGATTCTGCTCGCCCGTACCCCACGAGAAGCCTTGCACGAAGGCGCACCCGGAGAAGATTTTCAGGGCCACTGTCCCACCAAACTTGTCACTTGGAAGGTCATTGGGAGGACGTGTGGACAAGGTCGTTGCGAGCATGCTAACATCATCCAACACTTGCGATGCCCTGGCGCCGGTACCAACTTTGGGTAGGGCGGCGCGCTCAACGGATGCGGGGACAAAGTTCTTATCTTCTTGCCGACCGTGGTAGAGGGGCGGTAAGTAGTCGCCTGGAACGAAGCGACTTGGCGGGCGACAGCTAAATCCTGCCAACGGAGAAGTAGTGATTACCTTTGCCGCTTAAGGAGAGCAGACGTCTGATGACCGCAAATCATGTTCTGGTGCAATGTGCTGCTCCTGGTGCGTCAACGCTACGCTCGCTTAAAGTATAAAGTGAATTTCAGTTGCATCATGGTGCAAATGTATATTCCCATGGTGTACCTAAACTGCTAAACTTGAAGAGAGATCGGAATCTTTGTGAGATGTCTAGTGTTGATTGATTCTACAGAGTGGTGTTACTGGAGACATAATCGACCATTCTAATTCTGCTAAAACTTTTCGACACCTAGCATGGCAACTCGCATGGGCAGCTTCTTTTTTCCGTCTCTTGTAACCTGATTAGGACACATACCTGGGTGATTCAATGATTCCTTGCCTTCTTCCAAACCAACGGCCAAATTGATTTCCGCAATATTTAAATGATGTCTGGGGTTGCTTTAGACTCCTCGGAGCGGCGAATACGATCCACACCTGGGTGCCACATGCTGTCTGGGGTTGCTTTAGACTCCTCGGAGCGGCGAATACGATCCACACCTGGGTGCCACATGCTGTCTGGGGTTGCCTTAGACTCCTCGGAGCGCCGAACAGGAGCCAATATCCCGTTGCTGTTGCCATTCAACACTACGAGGCTCGTCAGCAATGGCTGAGGAATTTTGATACCTCAGGGAAGAAGCTGTGACTCACGAGGGTTGATCGTCAGTGGTAAAGAAACAGTGGTCCCTAATGCGACGCAAGCGGTGAGGAGCTTCGAAACAGCGACCATAATTACAGGGGTTGTCTGTGAGTATTTCGAGGAAGTGCAATGGAGGAGCAGGAAATGGTGGCAGGCCTGAGAGTACGACTTTGGAACGGTAGTAGTGGATGAGCACTCGTATTTATGTCTCTGAGCTGCTGCATGCTCCTGGGTGACTCGGAGCTGAAACCTTCATCAGGAATTGGCCATAACCCTCGACCTAGATTCCTATCGAGAATAAAAAAAAAATTATTTAGTCTAGCGATTTTGACGTATGCGAGATATGCGAGCCTCTGTCGAAATTTAATATAGAGGTATATATTTGTTTTCTACGCTTTCTAGTTACCGTATTAATTAGCTATCTAATTCTATACTATATTTAAAATTTAATCTCGAAGAGATTTAAAGAATTAATCTATCTATTCTATATATCGTATATCTAATATTTTAATAGTCTTAAGATATAAGAGTCTTTATATATAGAATATACGATATTAATACTTAGTATATACTTAATATATATTTAATATATACTTATTAGATAGACTTATATATTTAAATATAAGTAGATTTAAAATTATATAGTAATATAAACTTAGTAATAGATATATATATATATTTATATATAGATCTTATAGTAAGACTAATTCTTATAGAAGTAAGAAGAAAAATAGAGAGTATCGCTCTCTTAAGCTTCTATATTAAGTCTATTCACGTTAAGAGTCTTAACTACGCTACGGCTTCGCTCGATAGCTAAGTTTTCTTTAAAAATCTTAGTTAATATATACTATAACTCGAATAAAGTAGTTATAGTTTTATTAACTCGACTCGAGTTTAATCGAGATAAAACGAATACGTTTAGTATATACTATAAGTTTATCTAAGATAAACTAAGTATATATCGAAGCTTTATCTCTATCGAACTTTTTTTTATCTCTATTAAGCTATAACTCTCGTATAATTTTAATTACTATCTTATTATTAATATATATAAAAGAATAAGATAAAGTTAAGTTAAAAAATCTTAAATTTATATATATAGCTAATTATAAATTCGAGTTCGCTACGCTCTTTAATTAGAGCGACTAAGTTAGCTCGATAGCTCTCTCGAGCTCTCTTATTAAAAAAATAGATATATATTATTAATATATAGAATAACCTTTTTTATTTTCTATTAAATTTTTAAATTTTTATTTAAACTATAGAACGAAATCTAGACTCTTAGATAAAAAAATAATTTCTAAATTTAATCTTATAATTATTAAAGCGTAAGAAATTTAAATATTACTTATTAAAGATCGCTTATTAAATTTACTCGATAGCTCTAATTAAAAAAAAAAAAAAATTTAATTTATAGATCTTTACTCGTATTAATATAATTCGATAAATATAATCTAGATCTATTATATAGAGTTTAATATATTATTTCTTTTATAAAATTATTTTACGTAATTTTCTTTACGATATAAAAAGATCTAATATACTTTATATTTCTCGTATATCTTAAAAGTATTATCTCTATTTTTACTAATCTCTCGTCTAAAATCTCGATTTTAAATATTTTTATAATATATAAGATATATTTAAATAATCTTTAAGTCTTATTAATTATAATTATCTTATAATATCTTTAATAGTATAAAGTTATTTTCTTTATAATTATTAAAGTTATATTACGAGCGTATTCTTAATATACTATTTAATTCTATAGCTAGCGAGTCTTAACGAAAATATCTTCTACTATATTATATCTTCTTCTTATCTATATAGTTCGATAATCTTATTATTCTAATTCTATCTTATCTATACTAATATTAAATCTATATTAATTCTAATATTATAATAAGACTTCTTTATACTCTTCTCGACGAAGAGAAATTTAAATAAATATACTCGAGAATAGTAGAGTAATTAAATAGTTATCGAATATTTTACTTTCTACTCGAAGTAAGCGATCGAGTTTAATAAAGAAAACGCTAGGTATTTTAATTATATAGAAACTCTACTATATATTTAAATTATTAAATATTTACATTATTCGAAAGAATCTATATTAAATAACTTATATTATTAATAATAGCTTAATTTATTAAAAAACGAGTCCTCTATATCGAATATAAGAAATTCTTCTCTACTTCACTCCGTTATTATCTATATTTAATATAAATTTTAACTTAAATCTATCTATATTAATATTAAGATATCTTTCTTTATATTATCGATTATATATATATCGCAATAAGTCTTATCTTATATACGATAGTCTATATAATAAATAAATATCTTTATATATATAATAAGTCTACTATAAGAATAGTAAACGTATAATCTCTTTATTAAGTATATCGATAATATTATAATAAGTCTACTATAATAGCGACGAAAGTAGCTTCGAAATAACTACGATTTAATCTCTTTACTAAGTATATTAATAATATATATAATAAGTCTACTATTAAATAATATTTAGTATATTTAATTCTTATTATTTACTTTTCTTAAAGTAGACTTAATAATAAGAGTATAAGAGATATAGAATAAATCTATAGTAATACTCTTATATTAGACTATTAAAAGATATTAGAGATAAATATATACGTTAAATTTTCTTTAATTCTATCGAAGATAATAAGAAGAAGAATTTAAAGAATCTTACTAGTACGTAGATAAGATATAACTATATCTTCGAGATTTCTAAAGAATAATATAAATATAATATAGTTAAGATTATTATATAACTCGATAATATCGCTATATCTAGATAAATCTTCTTTAATTAAGATTTATAGAGATTATAAATATATGAAGATATAGAGTAAGTAATAGGCGTACATCTTCGATCTATTAGCTATAGAGGTTATAGCTATTAAGAGAAGAGAGAATAATATTATAAGCGTATTCTTAATATATTACTTAGCTCTATAACTAGCGAGCCTTAACGAAGATATCTTCTATTATATTATATCTTCTTTCTATCTATATAGTTTAATAGTCTTATTATTCTCGTTTTATTTTATTTATATTAATATTATATCTATACTAATTCTAATAAGTTATAAATATAATTTTATTAATTCTTTAATAGTTATAAATAATAGAAAAGTAAAAGATTTCTATATAGATTATAATAGCGACGAAGATTTAGAGCTCTAATATAGTTATAGAGTATTAATAAGAATCGCGAGAACTTTAAATAGAGATATATAAATTAAAGTATCTCTTAAATAGTAATTAATATGAAGATCGATATTAAAAGTTCTAGATAATGCTAAAATACTTAATACGTTCTATATAGTTATATTTATTTAATAATAATACTTTATATAATTACGTATATACTTATTAACTCGCTTAACGAAGTCGTATAATTATATATTATCTTCTCTATAATCTTTTCTATACTTATTATTATATTTAAGATATATTATCTTTATAATATATCTCGATATTCGCTTTATTTATTTCTAAATTCTTTTTTAAATAAGCTTATAATTTTAATAATATAGCTATTATCTTTCGACTTTCTTATAAATTTATAATATATCTTTTTAAATAGTATAACGTTTTATTTATAATTAATAAGACTTAGTAAGTATTTAAATTCGCGTCTTATTATTATAATTAACACTTTAAATATTAGATATATTAATAAAAAATAATTAAGATAGAGAATAATAAGAAGATTCTTATATATTATATTATATAAATAAGACTTATATACTAAAAGTCTTTATACTCTCTCTCTATAATATTATTACTATTATATATTCTATTAATATCGCTATTATATATATACTTCGCATATTTATACTTCGTATATATATACTACGTCGCTATTATATAGAGTATTAATACTTATTAAAATAAAGAATAATAATACTATCTATAAAATTTGAAAGTATATTAAGTACTTAGCTCTATCTAGACTCTTATCTTAATATATCTAGAACTTTTAATATCGATCTCCGTATATATAAAAGAATAAGATAGAGCTAAGCTTGAAAATCTTAAATTTATATATATAGTTAATTATAAATTTAAATTTACTACGCTCTTTAATTAGATTAACTAAGTTATCGCGAGTAAATAAATTAGCGTTTATAATTATTAAAATCTCTCTCTTTCGCGTCTCTCTTATTAAAAAAATAGATATATATTATTTATAATAGTAATAACTTTTTTATTTTCTATTAAAATTTAAAATTTTTTTATTCTAAATTTTAAAGCGCTATTTACGCTTTCCGAATTTTTAAGAATTTTAAAAATTTATCTTATAATCATTAAAGCGCAAGGAATTCAGATATCGCTTATTAAAGTTCGCTCGACAGTCGAATAGCCCTAATTAAAAAATAGATATATATTATTTAATTTTAGAATAACTTTTATATTTTCTATTAAAATTTTAAGATTTTTTTTTTAAATTATAGAATGAAATATAGACTTTTAGATTTTTTTTTTTTAATTTAGTCTTATAATTATTAAAGCGTAAGAAATTTAAGTTCGCTTATCTATTTACTCGATAGCTCTAATTAAAAAAAAAATTATAAATTTAATTTATAGATCTTTACTCGTAATTAATAAAAGATTAAATATAGTATATAAAGTAAGAAATAAGTTATTTAAAAGATAATTAATAGCTATCTAATACTTAATTATTAATTAATTAATACTTTAAAAGTAATAAAATACGCTAAAGAAGATTATTACGTTTTTTAAGATATATCTATCTCTTATTAGTTTTCGTAGCTATTTTTTACTACTTTAAAGTTTAATTTAATTTATTTTTATTAGAAGTAGATAGAGTAGTAATTTAAGATATATTAGATTACTAGTAGTGAAGTTATTTAATAATTAAAATAAGAAAGCTATTAAATATAAAAGAAGAATTTTAATTAAATTTATTACCTCGACGTTCGAATATACGTCGAAGGCCTCGTTTAGAAATAGCTTTCTATTGCTATATTAAGGCTATCTATAGCTTAATAAATACTAAAACGACGTACTAAGTTCGTTTAAATCGCCGTCGATAATATAAATCGTATAGATAATCTTTCTATCTAGTAGAACTCTTACTTTTTAACTTATACTCGTATAATTTAGAAATGAGTTCCCACGCTAAAATAGCGCCGAAAATCAGTTAATTAAGTTACTTAGTTCTTCGTAAAATCGTATTAAAATATATCTTATTTTATAAAGAGAGAGGCTATTACTAAGATATACTCTCTTATTAAATATTAAGATATCGAGAATATAATAATAATAATAGCTATATTCGTATATAAGTAATCTTATAAGTATTTAAACTACTTAATTAATTAATTAGAGATCTTAAATAACTTTCTAATTAATTATCGTTATTTTAAATTAGATAATAATATTATATTCGCTCTTCGATAGATCGATATCTCTTAGATAACTTTTATTAAAGTTATTATACTTAATAATAATAAAATAATCTTTTTAAATTAGATAAATTGTAGCTAAAAGAAGAATATATTAGAATATTATCTAGAGTATAATAAGACTATAATAGAATATATCTTAAATATAAAGAATTTTAAGTAAAAGAATATTAGTAGAAGGTACTTTAGAGAAGATATATCTATTCTCTAAATTTATTACTATCTTTTAGCTTATAATAGAGCTTTAATTTACCTCGTTAGCGAGCTATAACTTACTTATTCCGCTATTAATTTATAATAGAATTTTATTTAGCTTCTAGCTCTTCTCTAGCTTTATCTTTAATTATCTTACTTACTCTCTTTATTAAACGCTAATATAGCTATAAATTATTCTTTAACGAGTTTTATAATAACTTAATTTAATATAGATTTAATAAATTAAGAGATTTAATTAACCTTCTTAATATTACGTCTTTTCTATTTTTCTTAATAGAGTTTAACTACTTTAATATAGACGAGAGTATTATTCTTAATTACTTATATATTCTTATCGAGATTTCTAGTTATAACTTTCTCTACGTATTTATATTAGTATATATAATAGAATAAGATAGAGCTAAACTAGAAAACCTTGAATTTATATATATAGCCAATTATTAATTTATTAGGTCTACGCTTTTTAATTAGATATCGCGGATAAATAAATTAATATTCGTAATCATTAAAAAAAATAGGTGTACATTATTAACATATAGAAAATCTTTTTTGTTTTCTATTAACTTTTTATGATTTTAAATTTTGAATTTTAGAGCGCAGTCTGCGCTTTCCGAATTTTTAAGAATTTTTAAATTTAGTCTTATAATTATTAAAGCGCAAGGAATTCAAATATCGCTCACCAAAGTTCGCTCGACAGCCGCTGCCGGACAGCCCGCTCACCAAAGATCGCTCACCTATTTACTCGATAGCCTTAATCAAAAAAATGATTATGAATTTAATTCATAGGCCTTTACTCGTAGATAAGTTAATAGAATATAATCTTTATACTACTTATCGTTAATTTCGTAATTTTTAGATATTAAAGAAGATATATACTTAAAGACTTATACTATAATATGTGATTTTTTTATATTCTTATTATTTTTCTCTTCGCTATTCTTTTTAAGAAGACGATTATAAAGAGTAATCTATTAATTCTTATTTTAATATTTATTAGTAATTTCTTAATAAAAGATAGTATTAAAACCTACCTCGATAAGAGTATACTTAAGAGTTTCGAGGATTTCTACGAGATATCTTTTTTTCTTTATTACTTTCTTCTATTCGTAATTCTTTAATATAATTTTAGTCTTTAATTTACGTCTTTTAGCTATCGTTCGTACTAGTTAATAATATTATAAATTAATATTAGATTTAGTAGAGTATAAGACTTAGTATATTTATATAAATTATATTAAAGCATCGACTACTACTATAGTCTTAACTAATTTTCTCTTCTCTATTAAAATATATCGTCGTTTATAATTACTACTCTAAATCTTATAATAATATTTATTATTAATAATAAAGATAAATCTCTTATCTAACTTTTTAAGAATCTAAATATAGAGATTATCTCGTTAATATTCTTCGAAATAATTAAAACGCGATTTTTTTAACTTAATTTTTCGCTTAATTCTTTTTATAATATAATTATTATTTATCTAATATATATATTTAAGAGCGACTCTTAAAAGAAGCGATTAAGAAATTAATAGTTATAATTTATCTTCGTTTTATTTTCGCTCTTTATAAGTCTTTAAAATATCGATATTTTCTTACTAAATAGTCTCTTTACGAGATAGTCTAAGATACTTTAAAATAATTTAATATACTATTTTTAAAAGATTTAATTAATTTTCTATTCGAGCTAGTTCTCTAGAGCGATCGAGACTCTTTAGATATATTAGAATATCGTAAAAATTCTTATTTTCGACTCTATTAATTACTCTTAGTATTAAATCGAAAATAAATCTCTTATTTACCCTCGTTCTTCGCTTAATAATATTAAAACTTTCGTAATATAATAGTCTATAGATAATTATAGCTACTCTAAGCTCTAGACTAATTTTAATATTATATAAGATTATTAAATATATAATATAGCTGAATTTAATAAAGTAAATAATAGAATAAACATAGATATTTACGAGGAGACTCTATTAAGACGCTAAATTTTAGCGTGAAAACTTATTTCTAAATTATACGAGTAGCTTACTACTTAGTAACTACTCGATCGCTACTTATATCGAAATCTTAGACGAGGTTAATAGTAGAAGTAATAGCTAAAGTCGCTTAATAGAGATAGATTAAGTTATAATAAGACTAATCTAACGATCGAATTACTTAGAGAATTAAATACGCGAAATAAAGATAAATTAAAAAGATAATAACTTTATATATAGCGATAATATAAGATATTAATAAATATCTCGATATATAGTTACTACTATAATGAGACCTATTACTAGTTATAATATTTCTAATAATATCTAAAGAAGAAGAATATCTATATATAGAAAATATCTTTATATATTAATAACTAGATCGAATAAGTACTAGTAATAACGAGTATTAAGTCGTTTTAATACTAATAAAAAATAGAAAAAGTAAGACTATTTATATGCTATATTTCTTCTCTATAACTCCTATAATCGTAATTACTTTCTCTATTATAATAAGTATAGATTCGATTACGCTAAGCGTATTTCTAATAGTAATAAAAGAAAGATAATCTCTTATTAATCGATATCTTATCTTTTTATCTATTCTTTTAGATCTAGATCTAATTAATTTATATTTACTAGTCTTTATAATATATTATATCTCTTATTCTTCGTTATCGTATTAACTAAGTTTTTATCTTCTTTAATTTAGAGAATCTTAATAATTTTTTATCGCTTATAAGACTATTTTAGATATAGAATATCTATTATTAATCTCTTCTCTTAAGTCGTTTCTAACTTAATAAGATATTTATATAGAGATTTTAAGTCTATATATATAGAGAGAGATATCTTTCTCTAAAGAGTATTAGAGAAGATTTAATCTAGAGTAAACTTTATAATAATTATAACGTCGAATCTTAGAAATAATATATAAAGTTCGAAGACTAATACGCTTCTAGTAACTTAATAATATTTAATTAATTATTAATAGATAATATTAATATTATTCTAAATATTAGCTAAGACTATTATATAGTTAATTTAAAAAGAGAAATCTTTATTATTAGCGAATAACGAATTTATAAAAGTTATAATTCTTAGAGATATTATATCTAACTTAACGAATATAAGATCTCTTTCTTTTATTTATTATAAAAGATAGTAATTTAAATACTAAGTATTCTCGTATATAGATTTTATAATCTAAGCGATATATAATAAAATAAATATCGCTTATAACTATAATATAGTAATAATATATACTTCTTATACTCGCTAGACGATATATTATTCTTTTATAAACAATTTCGTAAATAATTAGATCTTCTTCGCTTATCTAAATTAATTAATTCTTATATTATCTTTAAGAGTAATAACGAATTTATTAAATTCGAGAGATTATTTTAAAGTAAGTTTTTTATATAGCTTAGTTACTAGACTAGCGATCTATAATTCTTATAATTTTATATTTATAAACTTTATAATATTAATAATAAGAGAGTTATCGATTTATAAGTTAATAATTATTATTATATTATCGTTAAATAGTAGATAAGTATTAAATATAAATAAGATTCTTTCTAATTTCTTTATATAATATTTATAATATATTTAAAACTAATAGATATTAGACTTAGTAATTTTATAGAGAGAGAGAATAATATAAAATATTATTCTCGATAATAGTTTTATTTTAGCTAGAATTAAAATAAAGATATCTCTAATTAATTTAAATTAAGATTATATATATATTTAAATAATATCGCGTAGATATAGAGATAGCTGTAAAATAGCTAATAATAAAGCGATAATAAGTTATTAAATACTTATATTACTAGTTAAGACTTCTTAAAGACTTTCTTAATACTCTTATTCTTAACTTAATTTATAAAATAACTACTAAATATCCGTGCTTTTATAAAGATATCTTCGACCTTTATAATCTTAAATATACTCTTTTCGAATAATTTATTAAGTTCTTTTAGTCGAAATATCTAAAGGTTTAATAAGAATAATATAAACTTAGATATATAAATAGTAATATTAATTGAGTTTCGAAAATAAGTAAGAATATATTAATATCGAGAAGAGTTATAACGTAGTAAAGCGTTTTAAAAAGAATCTTAATAATCTTAATTATTATAAGCGTATTCTATATCTCTCTTAATATACTATCTAGCTCTATAGTCTATTAAAGTCTAGCGTATCTTAGTAAAGTCATCTACTACTATCTAATATCTTCTATCTATATAGCTATTTAATATCTAATTATCTTATTTAATATATCTATATTAATATTATATTTATATTAATTATAATATTATAATTAAATTAGTCTATTTACTATATTCGAATTAATAGATAAATTTAAGAAATCTATTAATAGAGATTTTAATAAGATATTAAGTTAAATTATCGTATTTTTAAATAAATTTATTATATAAATAATATATTATAAAGAGTATCTATCGAGATAATATAATAGCTTTATAATTAGTTAGAGGGATAAAGTAATTACTAGATTAATTTATTTATATAACTAATAAATTTAAAAAAATCGCTATTTAATTTAATAATTATATAAATAACTCTCTAAGTAAAATAAAAGTATTTAAAAAAATAATATTTAGATTATCTATGATTTTTATAATAGCTTAAATAATTTATAAATTAGAAAAAAAAGTTCTCGTAAAATATAATATTATTTTTCGAATTTATAGTAAAGTCTTATAAAAGATATTATAAGAAGTTTTTCTTTTTTTTTTCGCTTAATATTTATAATATTAAAGAATTAAGAGAAATAATATAACTCTCTTATCTTTATTTTAAAATTATTATTTTTAATATATAATTAAATAAGATAAATCGAGTTAATAATCTTTTTATTTAGATATTTAATTAATAATAATTCTTACTATCTAATAATATAGCGAAGAATATCGCGATTATTACGAATTTATAATAGATTATTAGCGTTAATTAACTATATAATTAAATCGATAAGAAGTCTAATTAATTTTTTACTATACTTTATAATCTTCGCTATTAATAAGACTAGTTTTAAAATATAATTAAATAATATATTAATTTTAAAACTAAAAAGAATAAGATAGTAAATTAATAAGATAAGATTTAATAACGCTTAAAGTAAGTTAGTATTAAGATTAAGAAGCTATAAGAATATAATAGAAAGCTTTAATAATAGCTAATAGTAATATAATTAAGTATATTTAAAGATTTATAAATTATCTTTAAAATATAAGCGTTAATCTTATTAAAGCTCGTCTAAGTTCTACTTTTTATTTATAGAAAAGAGAAGTTTATTAAGCTATCGAATTCTTCTTTCTTTATTAACGATAAGAATCTTATATAAAAGAATTAATTAGTTAAAATAAAGGAAAAGTTATCGAATAATAAGAATTATTATCTTATTAAGACGTTTTAAATTATTTATCTTCTATTATATATAGATAGAGAAGCGATTTTTTATACTCTAAATAGAAGATATAGAAATATTATAAATCTTTATATATTAATTAGCGAGATTATAAACTAATTAATTAAGATTTATAAAAAGATAAATTATTATAAAAGAATAAGACGCGATTATAATTTCTTTTAATAGATAATTTAGTTCTTTAATAGATTCTATATAGAACTCGTTAGACTTAATTCTATATTTAATTATAACGAAATTTATCTAAGAGATAATTTAAATATTAAGCTATAAATATATATTTAACTTTATTTTATTTTTATAATTCTTTCTAATTATAAGTTTATATCTTTAAGAGATATTAAGAAATATCTTATAAATAATAATAACTTATAGCGCGTAGGCTATAAACGATATCTAGCTTTAATTGTTAATAAAATAATTTTTAAAACTATTATAACTCGAATAAAAAAGATAATTATCGCTATAATCGAGGATTATATATTTTTCGCTATTATATCAAGTATTTATACTTTAAATATTTCTTAGATAATATTAAAGACGATAATTAATATAGATTTAAGAGATTTAATATATTTTAATTATAGAAAGATAAGCTATATAAAGCGCGATTATTTAGTATAAAAATAAATTCATATTAATAAGAAGGTTTTATAAGAGATAAGAATCTATAAATTTATTATTAATAACGAATATAAGATAAATCTATTAGTTAACGCTTACGAAGTCTTTAAGAATTTAAAAAACGAATAATCTCTATTAAAGTTACGATAAAGGAAATCTATAATATATATTTATTAGATACTTTTAATAATTTTTTAATACGCTATTCTTTTAGAATAGAAGTTATACTATCGTTATAAGAATAAAAATACTTATTTTAAGATATCTTTATCGATAGTAGATATATTAGAATATATATAATTATTAATAAATTTTTAATTTATAAGATTTACGAAGAATTACTATTAAAATCGATTCTACTATCGAAATTTAAATCTTTAAAGAATTATAATAATCGAATCGCGAAGAAGTCTATTATCTACTATTTACTTTTAATAATAATAATAAATAGCTATTAAGAGAAAACGTATTTTATACTTATTATCTTTTTTATATATAATATAATTCTAGAAAAATTATAAATAAATAAGTATAGAGTGCTTTTTAATATAATAAAAGATAAGATTTTTTTATACTAGATCGCTATAATTATAATAATAATAAGACTTCGATAGTAGAGAATCTCGTTATCTTATTAAATTCGAAATTAAAATCTTCTATCTTATAGATTATCTTAAAGAAAGAATTTCTTCTCTAACTTATATATAATAACGACTTAAACTTTACTATTAACTTAAATATCTTTAGCGAATTAACTAATAAGAAGAGATTTATATCTACTTTTTAAGATATAAAATAAAAATAAGATATAAACTTATAATTTATTAATATTATTAAAATTAATATTATATTATACTATTAATTAGCGCGTAATAAGAGAAATTAACTATTTACTCTTATTATAAATAAGATTTATAACTCGTTATTAAAGAAGTTACCTTCTTCGAAGAAATTATATAATTCTTATATATTAATTAATAAGCTATATTCTTATAATTTAGAAAAGAAGTATAAAAGATATTATAAATCGAATTATCTTATTTAAATTAGCGCTATTAAAATCGTTAGCTCTAAAGATATTAAGTAAAAACTCTCTATAAAGTATTATAATTATTTAAATATTTTCGATAGAATAAAGGCGAATAAATTATTATTATATCGCTTTTATAATTATAAATTAGAATTTATAGAAATTAATATTATTAGATTTTTAAAGAGTTAAAGAGTTAAATTTATTCTATATTAGAATATAAGTTAAAATAAATTAAGAAGTATTTAAATAAGTATTTAAAAAAGGGTTTTATAATATCTAGTTATACTTCGTTTATATTCTCTATTCTATTTATCGAGAAATTAAATAAAGATCTACGCTTTTATATAAACTATCGAAGATTAAATATTATTATTAAGAGAAATTAATATTTAATTTTATTAATAGATAAGATTCTCGCGAGAATTTAAGGCTATAAATATCTTACTCGATTAGATATTATAGCCGTATTTAATAAATTATATATATACTCTAATAGTAAGAATTTTATTATATTCGTTATCTTTCTCGATATATATAAATATTAAATACTTCTCTTTAGTTTAATTAATAATCTAGCTATCTATTAGTAATATATAAATAATATTCTATTCGAGTATCTAAATAATTTCTATTAAGTCTATCTTAATAATATTCTTATTTATAATTAATTAAGAAAAAAATACGTTATATATATTCGAAAGATTCTTTAAAAGTTATAAGAGATTGAATTATAGATAGATATTCTTAAATATAAGTTTTATATTTAAGAGACGAAGTTTTTAAGCTTTCTTATTTTAATTAATAATTTTTAAATAAACTCTATTAAAATTTAAGCTATTATTAAATAATCTATCTTTATTAATTTAAAAAAGATATAAATCTTTATTAACTTTTATAACTTCTATTATTAATTTATAAGAGATTTTTTAAAAATTATAAAATTAATAATAAAACTAGTTATTAAAAAAGTAATATATAATTAGTTATTAATCTATTAGAAAGCTTTTTATTTATTAAAAATAATTATTATAAAGACTTCGATTCTATATTATTTTAATAAATTGAAGAATATTATACTCGAAATAAACTTCTCTAATTATATTAATAATAATATTCTATTCTAGTATAATAAAGACGAGATTTTATATTTAATAATTTTTTATAATAAGAATCTTATTTTAGCTAAGTATAATTATTAGATCTATAATAAAAAATTATTAGATATTATTCGCTATCTAGAATACTAGCGTCTTAAATTAAAGTATATTAATATTCTTATCAAGATCTTTATAAACTATAAAGATTTAATATACTTTATTAAAGAAAGAGATTTAAGTTATCGCTAAGCTCGCTATTTAAATATATTATTCAAATTTAATATTAAAATTATTTATCGCTTAGAGCTTTAGATTATTAAAGTTAACGCTTTTATATATATAGTCGATTTTAAATTAAATAGTTTAGAGAATAAGCGTTTAAAGTAATAATATTAGACGATATTTATATCTAATTATTTAAAGCTTAATAATAAAGATATCGAGATTTAAATTATTAATTATTCTATTTTTTATAGAATAGTTTAAAAAAATAAGACTAATAAGTTTTATAATAAGATTTATAAAATAATTATAAAAGATAAGAATAAACTCTACGAAGTTACGCTTAATAAGTGCTTTATAAAAAATAAGATACTTTATTATAAAAACTACTTATAGATATTAGAAAATTTATATATTAACGTTATTCGCGAAGTATACGATTAGCTCTTATATAAATATTTTAATATAGTTTATATTTATAAGCTATTTAAGCGAGAATATTATTAATAAGATATAAGAGCTATCGTTATTATCTATATTCGAAACTACTACGCTTATTATAAATCTAAAGCTTCTTATAATCGAGAATATAGTTTATTATAATTATTATTAATTTCTTAAAAGTAATAATAGAATATCTCGATAGACTTTATAATAGATTTATTTATATCTAATAAATATAATACTATCTAAATAGTAATAAATTAACTTATTAAGAAATAATACTACGTTATATATTCTAATATAAATAAAGAAATTATAATTAAAAAGACGATTAATATATTATTTAAGAAGGGTTTTTATTTATATAGTTTATCGACGTTAATAATTTTAAATAGAGATCTTTAATTTATATCGATAATATAAAAATTCTTTTATAAATAACTCGAAATTAAGACTAAATTATTAATAGTCTTTTATTCTAAAATCGATAGATAAATTAAACGAGCTAATTAGAATATAAAACGTTATCTTTAAATATATTATAACTATATATAAAATAATTAATCTAAATAATTATCTATTATCGAGTTTATTAATAATAATATTACTTTTATAGCTATAAATATTCTACTATTCTTTATAAATAAGAGTTTTTACTCTTAAATAAGTTTTAGCTTAGATATTATTAATTATAATACTACTTATAAGCGTCTTAATATTATTTAAACGAAGAATATTATTAAATATATATAGTAGATTTTTAACTATATTTAAAATAATATAAATCGCGCTTAAAAGATTATAATAATTTAGATTAATAAGTAATAATAGAAGATTATTTTTAAAGTAAGCGATATAGTCTTTTTTAGTAATAAGAATATTATCTTAAATTAATTATCTTAAAAATTAGATAATAAGAGATATAATCTATTTAAAGTTATAGATCTTATAAAAATCTTATATCGCTTAAAGCTTCTAGTAAGTATAAAGATTTATAATATCTTTTATCTTAATCTCTTAAATCTTATATTAATAAATCTCTTATCTAAATAAATTAATTCTTTATCAAAATATATTATTATTAAGAGTTAGATTAAATAAGTAATAAAGAGAATTATTATCTTTAAATTTATTAATAACTAATTTAAATATCGAGTAAAATAAAAGAATTTTAATAATAATCTTAAATAATATAACTCGAATAATAGCGAATTCGAAAATTATTAAGATATAATTAATAATTTTTATAAATAATATCTAAAAATAGCTTACTAGATATAATAATATCTTAAATATCGCGTTTTTAAATAAATTAAAATTATTCGATATCTATAATAACTTTATTTTTTTCGCATTTATAATTTAATTTCTTAGATTTATATTACTTTATAATAGCCTTAATTTAAATCTATTAAGTCGATTTTTCTTATTAATATAACTCTTAATATATTTCGAGACTATATTAGATTATATATGAATTTTACTATTACTATTACTTACGCTACGTAACGAGGCGAGATAGAACGAGGTTTTAGATATCTAATACTACTCCGCTTTAGAGCGAGGTTTCAACGAAGTAGGGTCGAGTTAAGATAATGTTTTTCCACCGAGATAACGAGAGTATCTCGCTATTTCGTTAAGTTTATTAATTAGATTAGCTTAAGATTATTACCTTTATAATATCTCTATAGTATTTCTCTAATATCTCATAAATATAATCTTATATATATTCTAAGTATCTTTCTAAGTATCTATATCTTATACTCTAATTTAGACTACGATATTATATTCTATACTTTATTTTATTTTATTTCTATTATATAAAACGCTTATAACTCGATTTAATTTAAGATCTCTTAATTAATTAAGTTATATTATTTTATTAATATTCTTTACGCTAAAATATTAACTCGAGAATTATTATTACTTATTAAAATACTTATATTTATTACTCGTCTATTATTATACCGATTTCTTTTAAATTAAAATTCTTATACTCGCTATATCTTTAGTTAGCGATAACGCTAATATAAAGATCGAGATATAAACTCTCGCTATCTATATTATCGCCGAGAAATATCGTAATATTAAAGATCTTAAATATTAAAAGTTCTTTATTATTTTATTAATTTTTAAGCGAGTATATATATATACTATTTCTATTACTCTTTTACTTATTAATTATAAAGATATAATTCTATAAGAGAAGAAGGTTATATTATAAGCGTATTCTATATCTTTCTTAATATACTATTTAATCTTATAATCTATTAGAGTCTAGCGTATCTTAATAGAGCTATCTATTATTATCTAATATCTTCTATCTATATAGCTATTTAATTTCTAGTTATCTTTTTTAATATATCTATATTAATATTATATCTATATCGATTCTAATATTAATTATTATTATTATTATACTAAGTATTATTTAACTTTAAAGATTCTTATTTAAGAGATTTAAAAGACTTAATTAAAGTATTTAATTTTTTTAAATATAATTTAACGATAGTAACTCGAAAATCGATAAGATTATTTAATAATTTAATAATATATATCTCTCGAGAAGTAATTAATAATTTATATAATTTTTTTTAATACGTTCTTTAGACTAGTACTAGGAAATTAATTAAAGTATCGTATATTCTTATAATCTAAGAGCTATTTCGCTAATATAGAGTATTATTAACTTATCTCTTAGCGTAAAGTTTTATAACTTCGATTATTACTATATTAATAGCTTTTACTCTCTTAATAATAGATAAAATTAATATATCGTTATTTATAATATAAGAGAAGATTTTAAAAACTAGTAATATAAGAATAAGATTATTATATTCGACTATATCGTTAATAGCCTTAATAGCTATTTATAGATAAATCTTCTTCTTAATATTTTAATTCTCTAATTTCGTAGTAATTAATTTATTATTTATATTATCTAACTTTTAATTTAGCTCTCTTCTTTTTTCTAATAAAATCTTATTTATAAATAAATTATTAAATAATTATTTATTATATATATTAATAATCTTAAATATATTTATTATATCGTTAAAGAATAAATCTAATATTACTTTTATATTAAATTAATTATTATTTCACTATATAAAGTTTACTTATAATTTTCTTATATATCGAAATAAGTTAATAGCGAGATTCTTTATCGAGTAATAATTATTCTAATAAATCTTAAAGTATAACTAAAACGACTTTTTAATATTCTTAAAAAATTAAATATTAAGAGAGATATACTTAAATAGATAATCGAAATCGAATAAAGAATTATATCGCTTACGAAATATATTTTTTATTTTACTATTTATATACTTATTAAATAAATCGATTTCTTTTTATATATCTTATCGTCTATATATATCTATTTAGTATAATCTAAGTATATCTTATATATAAGAGATAGTTATATTCGTTAGTTATTAGATAATTTAAAATAAAGTTTTTTTATTAATAATTTATAGAACTAGGCTATCGTTAATATAGAGAATATTAATAATAATTATATAATTAAAATAGATATTATTCTTATTCTTAAGTAAGAATTTAAAATAATCTAGAGATCGAGAGTGCTTTTAATAGAGTATATAGAACTCGATAATTCGTTTAAATATATAACGATATTCGAAATCGTTATAATTAGCTTTCTTTAGAGTTTAGATAAGTCTATTAATTAAGAGATAACTAAATCGATAATATAATTAATATAACTCGATATTAATTAGATAGTTAATTAATATAAGACTTTATATTAAGAATAAATATTTATAAAAGCGAATAATTAGAATCGTAGATCTATTTTTTAAAATTATTTAGATAGATCTCTAATTTATTTATATCTTAAATATATAATAGAAATAGAGTATTATTTTATATTACGTAAAAGTCGATTTAGTCTATAAGCGAATTTACTATAAGTTTTATTATTATTTCAATTTTAAATTAAGTAATAATATTATTAATAGAGATAATATTTAACTATATATCGAATTTTCTTATATAAACTTTTACTTAATTATATCTAGTAATAAATATATATATAACTTTAATATCTAATATAATATTATAAAACTATTTTAAGATATAGCGATTAATATTAGAAAAGTTATTAGACTTAATAATATTATAATATATAAAATAGTTAAAAAGCTTTAAGTAATATATTTAAACTTAATTCGATATAACTATAAAAGTAATTATAATAAAGTTTTTAATCTTCTTTAAGTTAGTTTCTTAAATATCGAGAGTTAAAAACTTTAAAATTCTCGATTTTATTCTCTTAATCTTTAAACTCTTAAATATAGAAATTATATCGCTTATTAATAAAGTCGATAAATTACTTAGCGAATTTATTTCGAGATTTCTAGCGTTTCTTATCGATATACTTAATTAATTAATAGCCTATCTTTTATAAATAAAATATCGCTTTTTCTAGAAATCGTTTATTTACATCTGCAAATCTGAAAAGTTTCTTTTCGTACGATTTCCGCCGGGTCCGCATTATAAGTACGATTTAGTCTATTTAGTAGACTTTATCTATATTTAACTCTTTTCGCCGATTTAATAACTATTCTAACTCTTTCCGCTAGTTCTATTAGTTTAGTAATTTTAAAAAATTTTAATAACTTAAAAATTTTTACGTAATATACTCTAATATACTCTAAGTACTATTCTATATATATATTATAATAATATTAATATATATTATTATTAATATACGCTATATTAGAGTATTACTTACGCGACTAATTTTATTAAATTATCTAATTTTATAGTCAAATTTAAGTTAACGTTAATACTCGTCGTCGTAGAATCTTATTATCACAACGTCGATTATTAGAACTTTTCTTTTTTTATACGTATTGCTATTAAACTAATAGAACTAATAAAAAAGATTAGAATAGTTACTAAATCGGCGGAATTTTAACTGATTTTTAAGATAGTTACTAAACTCGCAACAGTGGGACTATGGGTTAGTGGGTCCATTATGAGGCCATAGCGTTGATAGCTGTTTGATCAGCCGTTTCATTATTATGCGATTATGCGATATGCGATAGTAGAAAGATAGATGGGTATGGCGAGTACTATTTATATGGCCACTGTATCAGAAGTAGGCTCTTTATTCGAATTATTCTCTTTAGAGCTATATTATTATTCTTCTTCTTTTCGTAGTTAAGTCTATATATATTAGCCTTTATTTAACTATTATAAATATACTCTATACTCTTATATACTTTATAATAACTTTTATTACTACTATTAAGTTTAAAAAAGCGGCTATATAAGTTATATTCGTCTTTAAAATTATTAAAAAGATCTCTAACGCCGTTAATAAGGCCTCTAAGATCCTTAAGATTAAAAAGGCTATTAAGACTAAAATATCTCTCTCTACGATAAGATCCTTATACTTGAAACGCCATCGAGGATTATTATCTTAAACGAGATCGACGAAACGCTCTCATCTATTAAGGGGTTTAAAGTAGACCTTATAAAATTAATAGCCCAGCTATCTAAGGTTTAAGAGGAGTGAAATTACCGCCATCGTCACGAGGGCCGGATTCGTTATAAGGGTTAGATTTATAAGTTACATCGCTATTATCACCGCCATAGCCGTAGTTATCGTTATCATTACTCGAACATATCGAATTCAGACTCATTCGACTCTAAGTCGGATTAGGAGGAAAGAAGAGGGATCCTATTTCGTCACTCGAAAGATAAGAAGCCCTTTTTTAGTATTACTAAAAGGTTTCGAAGTATAAACATTAAGTACTTTAAGTAAATCTTCTTTAAGATCTTTAAGATTAAAAACTTCGTTAAATTAGCTTATATATATACTATCTCGACTAAAGAAGATAAAGACATCAATAACTATAATTACATAATGTACTACTTTCTTATATACTTAATAACCGCTAATCACTTTATTTATATAAGCGTAAAGAAAGACTTAAATAAGATTCTTTATATATATACTATTCGCCTATTATAACTATCCCTTATCTATAAATTTAACTTTATTCTTACTTATTATCTCATCTTTATTACTATATATATTTAGAGTAATTAAGATAATTCTAAAATCTAAAAAGCGAATAATTAGAGCTATAGAGATCTTCTTATATTTAAAAAAATTTATACGAGTAATAGTAAGCTAAATATCGATATATCTAGTTCTAATAAGCTCGTTATAATCGAAGAATTTAAAATTTATAAAAGTTTTAATAGAGGTAGCTATTTTCGCGAGCGCTGCCTTTACTTATATATCTATTTAATCTATTAGCAAAATCACTTATTAGATAAGTATCTTAAGATCTATAACTTAGCGATAAGTATCTTTAATTAATTATTATTAGATAATCATATTATTAGATTAGAATAACTTTTAGAGTACTCGTAGATATTATAATCGCTGTAGTATATATCTGAGAGGTTTTTATACGCGCTATACGATTTACTAAATTCGAATTTACTCTATTAAGAATTATTAATAATCGATAGTTAATTTAAATAGTTAAACGATCACCCGAATCTAATATTTACTAAGATCATTTCGACTATTCTTTAAAAGGGCGCTAAGATAGATTTTCGAAGCTCTATCTTAGCTCATCATAATCAAAATTATCTATTAGCACATTAAGTATCTTAAATACTATCGGCGAATCTTTAAAAATAGCTTTAGTAATATCGTCTAACCGAGGTTAACCCTCAAAACGAGCTCTATTACATCTATTCGCTACTCGAATTAATATTAAAATACGATAAAGATTAGAGACAAATTCATAACCTCTTATTCTCACACGGCTACTCAGTTAATAATAATATTTAGATAGAGTAAGGCGTATTAGAATATACTATATACGATAACGTAGTAGTAGTATTACTATAGAAAGGTCTAAGGGCCTAATTCGTTAAAAGAGATCTTAAAGACATTTTTAGACATATATCTATCGCTATATCGAATTAATAACTATTTAGTTTCAACTACGATAAACGCTATTAAAAAGAATAATACCTATTATTTAGACTACGCATATCATCATTTCTATTTAATCTCTTCGCAAAGGCTTTTATTTAGATTTTAATCGCTATTCTTCTATAAAAAGTAATACTTTACTACTTAAACGATTTCTTTATAATTCTTTCATTAAATAATAACGCAGCTATATATACCTAGTAGTTTAACCAGCTATATAGCAAATTAAACCTTTAAATCAATTACATAAAAAATATTATAGATTTTATAGCTAAGTTTCTAGAAATCGAATTCGATAGCATTTATATATAGACGAGACTTTCCTTAAACAAGTTGGCTAAAGTAAGAACTACGGCTAAAAACCTTTTAAAAAGAATAATTATCTTATATTAGAAGCTCGAGTTAGCGATTAACTTTCTCTCTTTCGCTATTAAAGTCGTAATTCCAGAAAGAGTATTCTTAAGACAACTTTTTAATATCCTTCGAAGGCCTACGATAATTATATAGATTATAGACGATATAAAGGTAGACTTACTATAGTAGAATATCTTTCTAAAGCACTGAAATAGCGTCGCCTTAATATATTACGTTAATAGTCGAGTTATATAATATATATAAATCGATACATCTAAAAAATTCGATATAGAAGACTATATTCTCGATTATCTCGACCATATCCAATCGATTTAGCTTAAAAACGTTTTTAGTATCAAAACAGCCATATGTCACCGTTTTAAAGATATATAATTTAAAGAAATAAAGGCTATCTATTACGCGATAAAGCTATAATTATATTAATTACGAGAATCTCGCTTAATTCTCTACTACGATAACGACGTATACGTTAATAAATTACGTAAATCCTCTATATATAGACTAGCTATAGCTCTATTACGCGATATAGCTATACTAATAACTACTTATAATATTATAATAATACTTACTTAAATATCTATAAAGACTAATTAGCTAATTAATAATCTATTATATTTTTAATATTAAAAAATCGCTAATATATATTTATAGCTAAAAGGTCTTATATCTTCGCTAAAATAAGGCGAGACCCACTAGAATATTAATATAATTAGATTATATTACCTCGAAAGATTATATAACTTCTCTAATAAGGGCTTACTATTAAAATTAGAAAGATATATATAATTTTAGTAAGATTCTATACGATCTATTACGCACTTATAAGAATCTAATCTTTCTTTTTAATAATTATAAATATTCTTATAGGCTAAATTATTAATCTAAATACTCGCCGCGTTAAGTCGAAGTCTATAAAAATATATCTTATCGGCCTTAGATTAGCTTATATAAATATAAGATTCGATAATCTCTTAATATTTTATTACTTTTAGTTATAACGCATTATTATAGGTAGTTAACGTCTTTATAACGAAGCTAATACGAAAGAAAGGCGTCTAATTATTAAGAATCTATTACTTTAAATTCTTTCTTATTTCGATAAATTAATCTATGCTAAGGCGACTCTATATATCTCCTTTTATCTCGCCTTCGCGATATTTCTACGCGTAGATGAGTTTACTTATAATAAGCGAGACCTTTAATAGAAGAACTTCGGCGAATAGTTTCTTATACATCGCTCGATAAGGCTATTCGATAATTACCTGAAACTTACGCTTTCAGCGTTTAAAATAAACTCATTTCGCTATGATATTACACTTACGGTGGCCGTATTAAGCGATAACACATACGCCGTTAAAGCCTTATATTATCTCTTCAGGTAAGAGGTCTTATCTAATACGCCGCTATTTTAATTAAAGAACTTCTTCTTTACTAGAAACGCCGTTATTAGTAACCTTCGCGAGATGCTAACGTTACTTAATGTTAAGGGCTATTATTTAGGCCATTTTTTTCGCAGAGAGGCTATAACATTAGCACATAACGCCGGCCTTAGTAATAACGAGATTCAATTACTAGATCGTTAGAAGTTAGATTTCTATCGCCTATATATTATTACTCACTTAATCTATATATTTAGAGTATTACTATAATATTAACACCTTTTAACTCATCCGCGCTAGTACTATCGATCTCTATTACTTACTACGATAGATATTATTAAAAGTTCTTCTCAAGACCTTTATTCTCTTAAATAACGTCTTAGATTTAAGAGTTTTTCTAGCGCTAAGAAATCTTTTTCGAGGCTATCTACTTAGTCTAGATATTTAAAAAGCTCTTAGCTATCTTAATATTGAATATGCTTAATTATATATCTATATATCTACTTATATATACGTTATTTCTATATAGCCTTACTATTTGCGAGTATTAATTATAACAGTAGAACTATGGGTTAGTAGATTCATTATGAGACTATAGCGTTAATAACTATTTAATTAGCTATTTTATTATTATACGACTATGCGATATATAATAGTAGAGAGATAGATAAATATAACGAGTATTATTTATATGGCCACTGTATTAGAAGTAGACTTTTCATTCAAATTATTCTCTTCAGAGCTATATTATTATTCTCTCACTTACTTATATCTATATATAGTCTCATTTTCACTTTAGAGTATATCGCTTAGATATAAGAGTTTTTCTAGCGCTAAGAAGCCTTTTTCGAGACTATTTATATATTTAAATACTTAAAAAGCTCTTAGCTACCTTAGTATTAAATATACTCAATTATATATCTATATATCTACTTATATATGCGTTGTTTTTATATGACCTTACTATTTGCGAGCACTAACGACGGAATTCTTAATTTTAGCCCTATTCGCAAGATTAGCAATTTGAAATTTAGTAGAAACTTTTTAGATTTATAGATATACGAAGACGATCTATTATAATTATCGTAATTATAAGATTAATCTAAAGGTCGATTAATATAATACTTTTAATTAATAAAGTATATTATAAATCTAAATAGCTTAAATCTCTTAGCTTTTATAACTTTTTCGTAATTTTTAATTATAGTATAGATAAATTTAAGATTTTTAAGCTTAACTCTATCTTATTCTTTTATATAGAAAAGTAATATACGTATATCTTCTTTTAATATATATATATTCTCTTTTAATATATATATATTCTCTTTAAATTCGATTAGCTTTCGCGCGACCGCTAGTCGTATAAGATATAAATCTCGTATATAGCTTTCTAAGAAATATTACCGAGACTCTTAGTAATAGTAAGATAAGTCTTTCTAAATCTCTTCTAATATATTCTAAAAGATTAGACGATTTTAAATTATCGAATAATAAGATTTTTAAATTATTTTTTTATAGTAATAGCTAATTAACTAGCTACTCTCTCTTATTACTATTAAAAATATATCTATTATACTTAAATATCTACTATCTATTAATTATCTAGTCTTTCTATAGCTAAAAGATATTAAATATAATCTCGTTATTCTATATATAGACTAATATACTATATTTATCTCGCTATTAACTAGCTCGCTATTAACTATCTCGCTATTTATTCTACTTTAACTATATACGAGGTTTATACCTTATACGACTAGCGGCCGCGCGAAAGCTAATCGAATTTAAAGAGAGTATATATATATTAAAAGAGAGTATATATATATTATATTTCTTTATATATATTAATATTATTATAAGTAAATACTTAATTTCTTTTTATATCTATTTTTTTTATTTTTTTTATAATATTATAATAGCGAGTTATATATTTTTATAATAATATAATATATATATTAATTAAGATAATAGTTAAATAAGAGTAAAGTCGCTTAAATTAACTTTATATATAATAAATATCTTAAAGAATACTTTATAATACTTTCTAAATAGTATAAAAAGTATATTAATATATTAATAATAATATCTAATCTTTATTTTTATTATTTTATAGATTATTAAGTATTTATAGCTATCGTAATTTCTATTATTCTGGCTATTATTAATAAATATTTATATATATTTTAAAGATATTTTTAGCTAAAAAGACTTTATAGCTTTTTTTATTATTATCTTTATCTTTATTTATAAATAGAAGATATATTAAATAATTAAGAGATTATATTAATATATATTAAAACTCTTTTTATTTATATTATATATTTATTAGTATATATAAAAGAATAAGATAGAGCTGAACTAGAAAATCTTAAATTTATATATATAGTTAATTATAAATTTAGAGTTATTATACTCTTTAGTTAGATCGACTAAATTAGCCCGCTAGCTCTTCTAAGCTTTCTTATCAAAAATTTATATATAAAAGTTTTATACTCTAAAATAATTAGCTTTTTATAAATACTATTACTTTATAATTTCGTAAATTATAGAGCTTAGTTTATGCTTTCTAACGATATAAAAATTATAAAGTTTAGCTTACTATTAATAAATTAAATAGATATTTAAATATAATAATTATAATAGTTATATTAGACGCGTTTAGAATCGAATAATAATCCTTTTATCTATTTATATAACTACTCTTCTTTTACTATTCTATTAATTTACTAATATAAATATAATTATTCTCAATATCTCTTACGAAAATGTTACTAAACGCTTTAGATATATATTTCTTTTATCTATCTTTTAAACCTCTTATTAATATTCTTAAATTATCTCTTAATAAATTCGCTATTACTAATAATTAAGATCGTAAGCGAGTTTAATAGCTATTTATTACTACTTATAAACGTATTAAAAAATTCTTAAAAAGAGTTTAAATAAATATATTCTTCTCTATAGATTTCTTTTAAGTTAGCGATAATACTTTTTAATCTAGCGATACTATCTTTTAAGATATATCTTTCTTCTCTATCTATTCTTTATTATCTTATTTTAATTATATTTCTTCTATAATTCTATTAATCTATTAATTATAAACATATTTATCCTCGATACTTCTTATCTAAATATTATTAAATATCTAAAGTATATATCTCTTTTACTCGTCTTTTAAATCTCTTATTAACGCCTCTAGACTATCTTTTAAAAAGTTCGCTATTATTAGTAATCGAGGCCGTAAGCGAGTCTAATAATTATCTACTACTATTTATAAACGCGTTAAAAGATTCTTAAAAGAGAAGAAGTAAGAGAAGAAACTATAATAGATAAATACGAAGAATACTACGAAGAATACTATAGAGAAATTAAGCGATAATAAGACTATTATCGTTAAGAACACGGCTTAGCTCTCTAAGATCCCACATTATATACTCTCTACGATTTTATATTAAATTATTACTTAGTAAGCGAAGAATATTATTATAATTTAATCTATTATTTTTATTATATTAATATAATATATTACTATAATAACGTTATAAGAGAAAAATCTATTACGATAATTATAGTTAATTAAATCTCTATAGAAGAAATATTAGATAATATATATTTAAATAAATTAAAATCGTTTAATATCTTACTCTAATAGCTATTTTATTATTTAAAAGATTTTACTATAATAGAAGATAATATGAAATTTATACTATTAATTAATATATTATCTCTATTTCTTTTCGATATTTCGATACTTCTTATTATAAGAATATAGTCTTTCTCTATTTTTTATAAATAATTATTACGAATTAATTTTTTATATTCGATATATCTTTCTAATTAATATTAGTTAAAAAGATATAATATAATATAAGATATTAATCTATTATATTATACTCTAATATAATATAAGTTATTAAGATTTATATAATCTCATATCTAGTATAGTATAAAATCTTAACGAAATATATTACGATATAGTATATCTATAATATTATACTATAAAATAATATATATATGAGATATCTCGTTAAAATTTCTATATTTAGAAGTATAAGTAGCTATTCTAGTTATTATTCTAGTCTATTATAACTATTACTACTATAGCTATTATTATTATAATTATTACTATTATAACTATTATTACTATAACTATTACTATTATAACTATTACTATTATAACTATTATTATTATAGCTATTATATAATAATAAACTATTTAAATAATAAATAGTAATAGTTATAATAGTAATAGCTATTAAAATATTAGATATATAATATATAAAACGAACGAATTAATTCTCTAAAATCTCTTCGAGACTAGATTCTAAATATAGTATAAAATTAGATAACTAAAGAATACGATAACTAAAATACGCGAAGATTATATTTCGATAATAGTTATAATAATAATAGCTATAATAGTAATAGTTATAATAGATAGTAATAGATAATAGTAGTTATAATAGTAATAGTTATAGTAGTAATAGTTATAATAGATAGCTATAATAGATAGCTATTATATAGTCGTTAACTAGAATAATAACTAGAATAGCTACTTATACTTCTAAATATAGAAATCTCAATCGAGATATCTTATATATATACTATTTTATAATATAATATTATAAATATACTATATCGTAATATATTTCATTAAGATCTCGAATTTATATTAGAAAAATAATATAATATTTAACTCTATTTATATTATACTCGAATACGATATAATATTACTTAATATAAAATATTTTATAAGATATATTATATCTTTTCGACTAGTAATTAATCTTAGCGCGCCTCTCTTTATATATATATATCTATATATTATATAGATTAAATTAATTTTATAGTAATAAAAGTAGATTAAAAATATATCGTAAGCGATTAGAGTTTAATTTATACTTAGAGCTAAAACTAAAATTCGATTTAACTTAGAAAAATTCAACTCCATAAATTTAATTTATAAGTCTTTACTTATATTTATATATAATCTTTATATAATCTATATTACTTCGCTCGCTAATTTACGCTAATATAATTATAAATAATACTTTTATAAGAAATATCTTTATATAATTAATTTATTATCTCTTTATTTTAAAACTATTATCTTTACTATTATTACGAGCGTACTCTTAATATATTACTTAGCCCTTAATTCTATAGTCTAGCGAGCCTTAGCGAAGATATCTTCTATTATATTATATCTTCTTCTTATATATATAGTTCGATAGCCTTATTATTCTTATTCTATCTCATTTATATTAATATCGTATTTATATTAATTCTAATAACTATAGTTTACTTTAATAAAAATATATATTTTATCTTATAAGTATAGATTAATATAAAATATTTTAATTAATATAAATTAAAGTATATAGCTAATATAAATAATTTTTTATTATAATATCGAACTTTAACGCTAGAATATTATCTTCGCTCTTTCTTTTATTACTTCTCTTACTATTTTTATTATTAAAATTTTTTATTTTCTAATAAATCTTTTTAATAAAAAAATAATTTTTTAATATAAAAGAATAAATAAGCTAATATGAAATTATATTAATTATATATATAGCTTTAATAATTTTTTTTATATAGCGTAATAGCGCTTTAATACTTTAAAATAAATTTATAAATCTTTTAATTATATTTATTAAATTTTTTAATTATAATTTTATTTATTTATTTAAGCTCTCTACTATTATTATTTTCTTAATCTTTTTTTTTTTTTAATAATTATATTTTTAACTTTATTTTAAATATTAATTTATGTAAAATTCTCAATTATATTTTTAATATTTTTAAAATATTTTATTAATTTTTATAAAGCTTTATAAGATAAAGAATATTTTTAATTAATAAGATATTTAATTTTATTCTTATAAACTCTTTTATCTAATATCTTATTAACTTCTTATTTTTATTCTTTATTAATTAAAATTAATTAAAATTTTAAATTATTATTATATAAATACTAAAACTTTATAATAATATATAAAATATAATTTTTTTCTTATATTTAATAGAGAGATTTAGCTTATAAATCTATATATCTATTTTCTATAATATTTTAAAATATCTATTTTAATTATAAAATATATATATTTAAATTTTATAATTTTTTTTTTAAAGATTATAGCTTTATAATTATTTTATTTACTTTATAATAAATAAAATTTTCTCTTTTAAGATTTTATTCTTAGAAATATTTTTTAAATCTACTATATATTCTATTAATAGCTCTTATAAAATCTTATTAATATTTATATATATATTATTATTATATATAAATATAATTATTAATAAGAAATTAAATTAATTATCTTATTTATAGTTATAATATATTTATAAATAATATTTAAAAACTTAATACTATCTTTTAATTTAATTATTCATTTAAGAATAAAATAAAATATTATATTTATATTTAATATTTAAATATTAATATAATATTATTTCAAAATTTATATATAAATAAAAAGTTTTAATTTAAAATTAAATTATATATTATATTATATAATAACGAGTAAAGACTTATAAGTTAAATTTATAATTTTTTTTTAAATTAGAGCTATCGAGAAAATTTAATAAGCGATCTTTAATAAGCGATATTTAAACTTCTTACGCTTTAATAAGTTTTAGACTAAATTTAGAAATTCTTTTTTTATCTAAAAGCCTAGATTTCGTTCTATAATTTAAAAAAAAATCTTAAAAATTTAATAGAAAATAAAAAAGTTATTCTATATATTAATAACGTATATCTATTATTTTTTAATTAGAGCTATTCGACTATCGAGCGAACTTTAATAAGCGATAGAAATATGAGATAAGTTACTTAGTTATTAACTATAGAGTTACTATAAAGAAGAAAGCGACTAGATACGAATACGCTAATACGTATTATATAACTATATTACGTAATCGCTAAGATACTAAGAGTTATATAATTCGAATTTTAATACTCTTCTTCATATATATTCTCTTATAGGTGAAACTTAATAGATATAAAGTTTAATATTAACGATATTAAAATCGAGTAGATAAGATAAAATAACTTAGTCGATTTTCGTCGAGTTATTAAAGTAAGTTAATATCGAATAATTAAAATAAAATTTAAGCTAAGTAATTAAAGTAAGTTAGCGTTAAATAGTAAGAGTAAAATTAATATCGAATAGCTAAGATAAGTTAGTATCGAATAGCTAGCGTAAAAATATATCTCTTATACTCTCTATATCTCTATTCTCTATATAAACGAAATTAAAAAATACGAGATTTAAAGTTCGCGACGTTTAAAATAAAATAGATAAAGTAAAAAGTCGAAATCTAAAAATAATTATATTAAATTATAGCCTCTATCTAAATATAATCTAAATTTTACTTTTTATTAAAAAGCGATTTTTTAGAAATTTTATTTTAAGGCTATCTAATATATATTAAAAATCGATCGATTTAAGATTAAAGAATATTTATAAGAGTAATTAAAATAATTAAAAGAAATTCTTCTAGCTATATATCGCCGATAATAAAGTCTCTATAAGAGCTATTTTAGATAATTAATTCTTAATAATAGTAGTTATAACTACGATAATTTAAAGATATAATATCTAAGATATTAATAATAAATAGATATAGATTTTTTAAAAGAGTTTTAAAAGTTTTAATAACGATAGCGGTAATAGCGCTAAAGAAATAGCTATTTCGATATAAAATAGCGAGTTTATAGAGTATTAAATCTAATATAGCGACTCGATAAGTAACTTAGATAGATTATTTATAATACGAAAATTAATAAAATAGCTTCTCTAAAGTAGTTAATAGTAAGTAACTCTTTTAAATTTAAATGTAAGTATAGTAGAATAGCTTCTCTACTAGATATTATTATATTAAAACTATATTAAAATAGTAATAATATTTAATAGCTATCGAGAGAATAAGTAAATATAACTTTTATCTTAAAGGCATTTTAAAAAGTAATAAATTTATTTAAGTAAAGAGTCTTAATAAGTCTATTAATTATCTATTTATTAATAAAAATATATTATATATTTATAATATTATTATTAATCTTTTCTTATACGAAATAATAGATAATATTAATATATTTAATATGAGTATAAAATTAAGCGTTCTTTATAAGAATAATTACGCTTTAATTATTATCGAAGATAATAATAACTTTAAAGTCTATATCGTCGAGGCGAAGAAGTTAATTAATTAAATTTTTTAATTAAATTATTTCTTTAATAGTCTATATTTAATTAATATACTCTATTTTATAAATAAATAATATTACGATAGCTTAATACTTAGATAATTAATTAATTATGCTACTTTCTATATTAAAAAGATAATTAGATATAAATCTTTAAATTATATTACTAACTTAATTAAAATCGATATAATCGATAAATTTTTAAAGAGAGCCTTTATATATAAGTTTATAGTATATTATACTTTTTAAATACTAAAAGATTTAAATAATTATATTCTAGTATACTAGAGTTAGATTAACTAAGTAGCGATTTACTAATAATATTACGTAAGCGATATTAAGGTAAATATTAAGTATAATATATATAAGAGATCCTATCGCAGATTAATAGTTTTTTTATAATTTTCTTAAAGCGATATAGCCCTCTTTAATAAAAGTTAATTTATAATTAATTTCGAGAAATATTAATATTAAAATAAGATTCTAATAATTAAAATAATTTAAAAATTAAATAATATAAGTCTCTTATTTTAAGCGAAGAATATCGCTATAATAATTTCTCTTAATAATTATATTTAAGTAATAAATATATAATTTTAAGTTTAATATATAAAACTTTATATTAAATATCTTCTTAATTCGCTAAATTATAACTTTACTTAGATTAATAATTAAAATATCGTCGATATAAAGCGCTATAATAATACTTTTCTTAAGATTTATAGATATACTATTATTTAATTTCATAGAGAGAAGATTTAATTTCTTTATATACTTTAAGAAATATTAATATTAAACTCGAAAAGATTACTTTAGATTATAAAGTATCTTATTTAACTTATAGATCTTAATATTATCTTTACTAAAATTATCGAGTTAATATATATAAATCTCTTTCTTTACGTTATTATATAAAAAGATAATTTTAATATTTATTTATTCTAAATCTTAATTTAGAGTGACTATAAGTATAAAAATCGTTTTATAACTTATAGATTTTACTATTAACGCGAAAGTGTTATAATAATTATAATTCTTCTATTATTTAAATTTTTAAGTAATCTAGTATATCTTATAGTAAGTAATTTTTTTATTAGAACTCTATTTTAAGATATAAATCTATCTATCTTTTAGAATATATATCTTAAAAGATATCTAAAAAAGATATTAAGTATTATTATTTATAAGAGATTTATATTTATTCTTTATAAAAAAGATTTAATTTATTTAGAATAGTTAATTAGATATAGCTTATTTATAAATAATAAACTTAAAAATATCTAGCTTATTAATATAATTCGTTAATAAGATAAATATTATAAAGACTTCCGAAAGAGAATTAGAGGATAGATCTTATAGATTTAAAATTATAAGATTTAGATAATTATATAATACTCTTTAAATAGCGCTTAATTTATAATCTTCGCGAATAATTTATATAACTTTAATAATAGTAAATAATAAATCTAAATCTAAGAAAATTTTCTATATAGATAGCGTAAATCGAATTATTAATATAAATATAAATATAAATATAATATATAATCGAGTAGATTAAGTAATTTATATTAAAAGTACTTAAGTTAAAAGCTCTCGCGTAGTTAATTAAATATATTATACTAAAGACTCTTATATAGATCTTCGCGAAAGTACTAATTTATTAACTAGTTGTAAAAAATTTAATCTTAATTTTATAAATATTAAAGATTTTAAAGTCGCTAAAGATTTAATAGCTATTTTAATTATAAATATAATATCTTCTAATACTTCTTTAAATTTAACGTCTTTCGAAATATTAATAATACGCTATTTATTTAATACTTTTCTCTATAGCGAATATTAATACTATTAAATATTATTATTATATATAATAGAATAAAATAGAGCTAAGCTTAAAAATCTTGAATTTATATATATAGTTAATTATTAATTCGATAGATCTACGCTTTTTAATTAGATATCGCGAATAAATAAATTAACGTTCGTAATCATTAAAATCCCGCTTTCTTATATCTTCTTATTAAAAATTAGATATATATTATTAATATATAAAATAACTTTTTTATTTTCTATTAAAATTTTAAGATTTTTTTTTTAAATTATAGGACGAAATGTGGGCTTTCAGATAAAAAAAGAATTTCTAGATTCAGTCTTATAATTATCAAAGCGTAAGGAATTCAGATATTACTCACTAAAGATCGCTTATCAAAATTTACTCGACAGCCCCGATCAAAAAAAATGGTTATGAATTTAATTTATATGCCTTTACTCGTTATTTATTTAAAAACTTATAAATCTTAATTTCTTCTTTTAAGTTTATAATTAAAGATTATTTTTTTATAAAGTATACGCTATTAGCGCGAATAACTATTCTATTAATAAGATTATATAATTAAAAGATATACTCTCTCTTATATTCTAGTAATATATACTTTTTACTTTAATTTATAAGCTTCTTCTAAATTCATTTTATCGCGTAAATAATAGAATCGATTATACGTAAATAAAAAAGAATAAACTTTTATTAATAGAAGATTTTAAAAGAAATTATAATAATTCTAATATTAGATAATTATATTATTAAATAATTAATAATAATAATAATTTTAAATTAAAAAGATTTATTAAGATTAAAGTTTAATAGAATAAAATATATTTTATATAATAAGATCTATTTAAAACGCTTAATTATATTATTTATTTAGAGGTTATTAAGAATAATAGATTTTTATTTAATATTCGATAGAGCGAGATAATTAAGAAAGACTTTAAATATATACTCGCCTTTATTATCGAGATAAATATAAGAGATCTTATAATTATATAACTTAAGATAAATCTTAAATTATAAAAATATAGCGAAGGTCTTACTCTTATAGCGAATATAGTAGACTTTAAAATAGAAGATGAAATTATTTTTAAATATTATAAAATATCTATAATTATTAAAACTAGTAGAGAATAGAGACTTTATAAGATCGCTATAAATAAATTTATTTAATTATATATTAAGCGTAGTAGAATTAATATAGAGAATAGTCTTTTAATATCTTATAATATAGTACTTATAAATATACTTATTCGCGATATTCTTAGTAAAATCTATACTTATTACTATAGCGAGGAGTTTATTTAGATTTTATTAATCTAAATAATCTATATAAGTATATTAGAGTTAATAAATCGAGTTTAAAGAAATACTATATATCGTTAAGATACTATTTAGATTATTCTAGAGGTCGAGAAAAAATAGATCTTAATTACGAGTATTTATAAACTTTAAATTATCTTTAATTAAAGTATAACTAGTCTTATAAAAGATAATTATAATATTAATATTAAAAAATTTATCGATAAAAAGAAGATTAATATTTATATTAAGTATATATAAGATGTTAAGTAGAGTGATATTTATATACTTATCTTAAACGAAGTAATCTAAGCTAATAATATCGCGATTGAGAGATTAAATTTAATTACTCTCGATATCGTAATTCGAGCGAGAGTAGATCCTTTTATAAATAATAAATATTAAATAATCGATAAAGAAATAGCGAGAGTAGTTAAAATTTATTATTATATAAGAGTATAAGTTAATAGAATTAGTAGTTATTAAATTATACTTTAAATTAAAATTAATAATTATTAAATTAATAACTTTCTTATTATTAATTATACTAAGAATATTAAAATTATTAAATTTAAAATCTATATGATATATAGTCGAATTTAGTTCTTCTAAAAAGATATAATTAATATTAAGATATTTATTCTCCTCTAAAATAAAGATATTAAAGAATATCTCTTTGATACGCTTACGCTTAGTATTAAGATCCTTTTCTATATTATTAAAGTTAATTATAATAATTTAAGCCTTCTTCTTCTTCTTTTTATTTAATATAAACTTTTTAAGCTTTAAATAAAAGAACTTAATTTAATATTTAATAAAAGAATATTTATATTTATATTTAACGATCTTATATAAAAAATAAATTTCGCGATTAATTTTCGAATTATTAATTTTATAATATTTAATAAACTATTTATCTTTATTCTTATCGCTATTATTATAAATAGCGTATATAATAATATTATTATCTTTAAATAATAGTAAATAAATCTCTTTATTTATCGCGATATAGATAATTTTATTAAATTTAATAATTTTATTATTATATAACTCGTAGATCTAGATATAAGTTATTACGAAGATATTAAAAGAGTTCTTAAGTTTTATAAGAAAAAGTTAAATTAAAAAGAATTTTAATAAAGCGAGTAATTTATATAAATTAGCGATTTTGATAATAATTTTATAAAAATTCTTTTTATATTAATAAATATCTTTTTTAAAAGTAAGAGTAATATTAAGTAATTAGCGAATTAGCTTTATATAGAGCTTAAAGTCTTTAAACTTATAATATCTAGCGATAGTATTAAATATTATTTAAAAAAAATATTATTATAATTAATTTTAATTAGCTAATAATTACTATATTCGAAATATTAAAAAATAGTTATATAAGTTTTAAGCTTAATAATTTTAATAATAAATAAAAGATTATTAAATATTAATTAGCTCTTAATATCTTATCTCTATCTAATATATCTTATATTAAATTTTAGAATAATAATAAAAATTAGAGAGAAACTATTACTATTAAATTAAAATTAATTAAAAATATTAATTATAAAGCGCTATAATTAATTATTTAAATCTATTATCGCTAAAAGATAATTTAAATAATAATATATAGAATATTAATAGAGAGAGCGATAGCGATAATAATAATAGTAATTTAACTATTATTTTAAATAAGATAGTAGAGTTAAAGAAAGACTCTAAAAGTAACTTTAAAGCGAATATAATAAATATTTTAATACGAAGATTAAATAGCTTAATTATTACGAATTTCTTTACTAGGCGTCTCGATTAAGCTTAATATCTTAATACTACGATACTATAGAGACTTCTTTTACTATAAATCTATATATTTTATTATTATTATATTATATATATATTATTTATATATATAATTTTACTTAGAACTATTTCTTAATAATAATAATAATATCTCGATCGATTTAAATCTAGCACTAGCTATTCTTATTACATTCGCTTATCTCGCCTTAATTTAATACTTATATAAACTCTATAATACTTACTATCGAAGAAATCTATAGAGAATATTACTTTCACCGGGTATAGCATCTCTAGAGTCTTTTAGACGCTTACCTCGCCTTAGTCTAGCTCCTAATCGAACTCTATTAACCTCGCCTTATATCGAACCTTTCGATAGAATTTATAATATCTTTTAAGCGTACTATTATAATAGTTAATAAGTATAAAGACGAGTTATTAATTATTTAATCTATATATTAGCTAAATCTAAATCTTATATCGAGTTTTATAATCGAATAAACTACGTTTTTATAGATTATAATTAATATATTAATTAAAGTATTAATTAATAACGTAGTCGAATAAGCTATTAATTAAACTATAACGATTATCGATATTAGACTCGATATTAAATTAATAAATCTTAAAGCTAGAAATAGATCTAATTATTAGCAAATTACGACTTCGCGATATACGCGCTTTATTTAAACTTCTTCTATTATATCGTAGTCATTAATTATTTAAAACTCTTCGTTCTCGTAATATATATCTTCGTAATTCGAGATAAATTCTTATATAAATAAAGGGAAAATAGATCGCTAGAGAGAAGAAGAATTAAGAATATTTAATTCTATAATAAATAATATCTATATATTCATTAATCGAATTAATTAAATCGTCGAACTACGTAGTTATTATTTAGTTTAACTAAATTTAAATCTATAACTTAAAAAAATAGTAAAGATCTAATACGAAATTAAGCTTAATCTCTATAATAAGATTATACTTTATAAGACTTTTAGTATATAAACTTAGATTAATACTCTAAAATAACGCTTTAAGTTATTATTAGCTCTTATACTATAATAATTAAAATAAATTTACTATACTCGAATCGATATAACTATTAAGCGAGACTCTATCGAATTTCTATATAAAATTCTACGACTTATATATTATAATAATAAACCGAACTCTAAACGAATTACTATTACTTATATATATTTCGAATTATAACTATAAATAAATCTTATTTCGTCTTATTAAGCTATAGATATTTAGAAATTTATTAATTAATTAAAGTTTAAAAAATATACATAATACGAAGCGTACTAATACTTTCGAAAAAAGAATCTCTATTTACGCTACGTAACGAGGCGAGATAGAACGAGGTTTTAGATATCCAACACCACCCCGCTTCGGGTCGAGGTTTTAACGAGGTGGGGTGGGGTCGAGATAGGGTTTTTCTACCGGGGTAACGAGGGTACTTCGCTATTTCGTTAAGTCTATTAATTAAGTTAGCTTAAGGCTATTATCTCTATAACGTTCTTATAGCGTCCCTCTAATACCTTATAAATATAATCTCATATATATTCTAAGTATCTTTCTAAGCATCTATTAATTTAGACTACGATATCGTATTCTATACTCTATTTTATTCTATTCTTAATACATAATATCAAAATTTAGAGGGGTCGCTTAGGGGTACTCAGGGTCCACCGAGGTAACGGGGTATACCCCGAAACCCCGCTCCCGGGTCGGGGCGGGGTCGGGGTTTCGAGGAAACTCGAAACCCCGACCCGAAACCCCACCCCGACCTCGACCCCCCCCGAAACCCCGTCGGGGTCCCCCGCCCCGTTGCGCAGCGTATCTCTATCCCAGCGATCCTACACTAAATCGCCAGGCCTACGAGTAGAGACCTCCCTAATCAACTCGTCAGCAATTTCGGCCCCGCGAAACAAAACTTCTACCTGGTCCGAAGGCCTTCTTCATTAATCTATATAAATAAACCTTATTTACTAAGCATAATATCTTTATATCTTATAGCTATCTATTAAATAATCGTAAGATATTACTATCGACGTAAAAAGACGATAATTATAACTATAAGAACGATTACGATAATAACTAATAGATTTTAGAGAAGAATCGAGAGAAGTAGATCTATGGCATATAATATATCTATAACGTCTTTATATCTATAGCGAGAACGCTATTATTTTTCTTCTTCGATAATATTTATTACGAATTTCTTTACTAGACGTTTCGATTAAGCTTAATATCTTAATACTATAATACTATAAAGACTTCTTTTACTATAGATCTATATAGTTTATTATTATTATATTATATATATATTATTTATATATATAATTTTACTTAGAATTATTTCTTAATATTAATATCGCTTATAAAGCTAAGTATATCTTCGCTAACTTTAAATTTAAATTTAATAAAGCTATTATTTAATGAAATAGCGAGAGTAGAATAAATACTCTAATCGTTATTAGAGTTTTTAAAGATCTTATTAATACGAGCTAATTATTATCTTTAAGCTTTAAGTTTTTATATAAAAAATAGAAAATACTTATATATAGAGCTATAATAAATATAAACGATATAATTAGAATAAAAGATACTTAATAATAAGAATAACTTATAAATATAGGTTGATTTCTAATAGAATTATATGAAATATAGTTATTATAGATATACGAATCTTCTTCTTAAAGAAAGATTAATATTCTTCTTATATTACTTATTTAAAAACTTAAACTTAGAATATTTATATCGCTAACTACTATTATAAGACTTCGAAGATTATTTTAACTTTATAATTACGATAATAAAATATAGATAATCGCGAAAAAAGAATTCGATAATAAGACTCTAGCTCCTTTCTTTAAGAGGCTTCTAAAGATCTAAAAGTTAATATTAATAAGATATTCTTATTATTTTAATCTTAATAGATTTATAAGCGTATTAAAAGATAGTAATATTAGCTCTAAAATACTCTAAACTACGATTAAACTATTAATATTAATATTTAATTACTTTTAATTAATAATTAATAATTTAATAATTAATATATAATTTTAAAGTTAATATTAATATAAAATAACTTTACTTTTAATAAAATTAAATATTTTAATTTAGCGAAAGCTAATAAGATTTAGAGAGTTTTAATAATATAACTTAATTATATAATAACGAGTAAAGGCCTATAAATTAAATTTATAACCATTTTTTTTAATTAGAACTATCGAGTAAATTTTAATAAGCGATCTTTAGTAAGCGATATCTGAATTTCTTATCTTTAAATATCTATAAGACTAAATTTAGTAATTCTTTTTTTATCTAAAAGCCTATATTATATTCTATAGAAAATCTTAAAAATGTAATAGAAAATAAAAAAGTTATTCTAAAATTAAATAATGTATATCTAATTAGAATTATTCGGCTATCGAGCGAACTTTAATAAGCGAACTTTGATGGGCGATATTTGAATTCCTTGCGCTTTAATAATTATAAGACTAAATTATAAAATCTATTTTTCATCGAAAAGCGTAAATTACGGACTATAATTGAGAAAAAAATCTTAAAATTTTAATAGAAAATAGTAAAGTTATTAAAGGGTTAAAAGTAGAAGAAGAGATTTTTAATAATTACGAACGTTAATTTGTTTATCCGTAGTATCTATTTAAAAATCGTAGCGAACTCGAATTTATAATTGAATATATATATAAATTTAAGATTTTCTAATTTAGCTCTATCTTATTCTATTATTAATATAAAGATTATTATTAAAAGTTCTAAATATTAGAGTTAGAGCTTTAAAACTCTTAATATTCTTAATAAATATCTTAAATATCTTAAATATTAATACTTTATATAGTAGCGATATTACTATTATATATATAGAGTATATATATATAAAGTATATAATAGCGATATTACTATATATATATAGAATATATAATTACGATATTATTATATATATAGTAGCGATAGTAGCGTATATCTAGATATATTATTAAAGTTATTCGTTTACGAGATAATAACGAGTATCGAGAAGATCGTAAAGAAGAGAATAAGCGACTCTATAATTTAGCTAATCGAGTAAATTAATATATATATAATTATATAAAATATCGTATATAGATTATAAAGCTATTTAAGAAATTTATTAAAATATTAGAAATATTAAGAATATCAAGAGTTTTAGCGTATGTTTAGAACTTTTAATAATAATCTTTATATATATAAAAGAATAAGATAGAGCTAAATTAGAAAATCTTAAATTTATATATATAGTTAATTATTAATTTAACGTTATTACGTTTTTTAACTAGATCGACTAAGTTATCGCGAATAAATAAATTAGCGTCTATAACTATTAAAATCTCGCCTTTTCGCTTCTTTCTTATTAAAAAAATAGGCGTATATTATTAATATATAGAATAACTTTTTTATTTTCTATTAAAATTTTAAGATTTTTTTTCAAATTTTAAAGCGCCGTTTATAATTTCCGAATTTTTAAGAATTTTGAAATTATATTCTATTATTATTAAAGCGTAAGGAATTCAAATATCGCTTATTAAAGTTCGCTCGACAGTCGAATAGCTCTAATCAGATATATATTATTTAATTTTAGAATAACTTTTTTATTTTCTATTAAAATTTTAAGATTTTTTTTTAAATTATAGAATAAAATATAGGCTTTTAGAAAAAAAAAGAGTTATTAAATTTAGTTCTATAATTATTAAAGTGTAAGGAATTCAAATATCGCTTATTAGAGTTCGCTTATTAAAGATCGCTTACCTACTTACTCGATAGCTCTAATTAAAAAAAATGATTATAAATTTAATTTATAGACCTTTACTCGTATATATTAATAAATTATATATTTAATATATTTAGCGAGTTCGATATTTCGATTAAAGACGATATATCTTAGTTTACTTAAGATAAAGACGAAAGTAGCTCTTAGTCTCTTATATTATTAATTAATTATACTCGCTTAAATCTATAATTATTTTAAGAGAAGAAAATATCTCTATTAAGAAGATTAAAAGAATATCTTTATAGCTATTACTACTTCTATATAATAGACTTTAAATATTATAAGATAAGTATTAAAAGTTTAAAAATAATTATAGTTATAGAGGCGAATAGTAGTTATAATATAATAGTTATTAGATAAAGTCTAAGCTTATAACCTATAGAAATATAAGATAAGATACTTAGTTATTAACTATAGAGTTACTATAGAGAAGAAAGCGACTAGATATAAATACGCTAATATATATTATATAATTATATTACGTAATTATTAAGACGCTTAGAGTTACGTAATTCGAATTTTAATATAAACGATATTTAAATTTCTTACGCTTTAATAATTATAGAATTAAATTTAAAAATTCTTTTTTATCTAAAAGCCTAGATTTCGTTCTATAATTTAAAAAAAAATTAAAAGATTTAATAAAAAAAAAATTTTATTCTATATGTTAATAATATATATCTATATTTTTAATAAGAGAGCTCGAGAGAGCTATCGAGCTAATTTAGTCGATCTAAATAAGAGTATAATAAACTTAAATTTATAATTAACTATATATATAAGTTTAAGATTTTTTAACTTAGTTCTATCTAGTAGTCGAAAAGATATAGTATTTAATATAATATTTAGATAATTTTCGAGATATTATTCTAAAAGATATAGAATATTTTTAATTTTACTCGATTTTTTATATATAAATTATCGTATTTTAAAACTATCTCGTATAGAGTAAACTAGTCTTATTATAGAACTTTAAGAATTATAAGATTCTATAAATAGATAATAAAGATATAAATTTTTAAAAAAGAGATAAAAGTTAAAAAATTCTAAGTTTAAAATTTTTTATATCTTTTCGACTAGTAGTTCTATCTTATTCTTTTATATATATTAATATAAGCTTCTATTATAAGATATTAATAAGATTATTAATCTTTAGATTTTTTATATTTTTTATATATATTATATACTTTATTTATTTATTAAAATTAAAATTAAAATAATATTATAAATTTTATTAATATATAAATTTCTTATAAATATTAATTAAAAAGATATAATATAATATAAGATATTAATCTATTATATTATACTCTAATATAATATAAAATATTAATATTTATATAATCTCATATCTAGTATAATATAAAATCTTAATAGAATATATTACGATATAATATATCTATAATATTATATTATAAAATAATATATATATAAGATATTTCGACTGAGATTTCTATTTTTAAAAGTATTCTCGTTATTATTCTAGTTAACGACTAATAAATTCGATATAATAGCTATTACTACTATAACTATTACTATTATAGCTACTACTATTATAGCTATTACTATTATAATTATTATTATTATATCTATTACTATTATATCTATTACTATTATATTTATTACTATTATATCTATTATCGAAATATAGCTCTCGTATATTCTAGTTATCGTATTTTTTAATTATCTAATTTTATACTATATTTAAAATCTAGTTTCGAAGAGGTTTTAGAGAATTAATTCGTCCGTTCTATATATTACATATCTGACATTTTAATAGCTATCACTACTATGGCTATTACTATTATAGCTACTACTATTTATTATTAAAATAGTCTACTATTATATAGTAGTTATGGTAGGGGTAGCTATGGTAGTGGCAGCCATGATAGAGGCAGTCATGGTAGGTAGCCATGGTAGTGGCAGCCATGGTAGTGGCAGCCATGGTAGGTAGCCATGGTAGTGGCAGCCATGGTAGGTAGCTATGGTACTGGCAGCCATGATAGGTAGCCATGGTAGTGGCAGCCATGGTAGATAGCCATGGTAGTGGCAGCCATGGTAGTAGTAGCCATGGTAGTAGTAGCCATGGTTGGCCAGAATGATGACTAGAATAGCTACTTATACTTCTAAATATAGAAATCCCAGTCGAGATATCTCATATATATATTATACTATGATATAATATCACAGATATATTATACCGTGATATATACCGTTAAGATCCCGAACCCATATCAGAAAAATAAAATGATATCCGATTCTATTCATATCATATTCGGGTACGATATAATATTACTTAATATGAAATATCTTATAAAATCCTTTTCGATTAATACTTATAAATAATAAATTTATAATAAAATCTATTATTATAATATAAAATAGATTTATATTATCTAGCGAAAATAATATTAGCTTATTATATAATTTATATTAATAAATTTATACTCTTTAATAATTAAGATAAATATAAATATATTCTACTATATTACTTATTATATTTATTTAATAATATTTAAATTTAATACTCTTTTTAATACGCTTATAAGTAAAATATTTAATATTAAAATTATTATAATTTATATAAAGAATTTCTTTCTTTATAGTAAGATTATTAGATATATAAATTATAAGATTATAATATAATAGTTTATTCTTATTAACTTCTTATTTTAAAAGCTTATTCTATTTAATAGTATATTTTTAATATTACTTTTTATTTATAATAAAAGCGTTTTTATATTATAATTTAAATAATTATATTATTATTAATTTTTATAATTTTAAATAGAATCTCTTTAACTCTAAAATTTAATAAATTAAAAATTAAAATAATATCGTAATATCTAGAATATATATTTATCTATTAAATACTTTATTATTTAAATTAATAATTTAGATATCTATAATAATAATATTATTTTATTATTTTATTAATACTATAAATTTAATTATAAAGCTTATTTTATAAAATAGAAAGAATTTTTTTATTATTATTCTCGCTATTATCTAATCTAATAATATTAAATATTTTTAATAATATATCTTTAAAATTAAGTTTTCTTTTATAATATTTAATTATAAAATTAAATATAGCTAGTTTTTTAATTTAGCGAATCTACTTTATATTAAACTCTTTTATTATTATAAAATAAGTAAAAACCTATAAACTAAATTTATAAAGTTAAATTTTTCTAAGTTAAATCGAATTTTAGCTTTAGTTCTAAATTAAATTAAACTTTAATCGCTTATTATACGTTTTTAATCTACTTCTATTACTATAAAATTAATTTAATCTATATAATATATATATATATATATATATAAAGAGAGACGCGTTAAAGTTTAATTAGAAAGATATATCGAGTATAAAAGATTAATTTATAATAATTATCTATAAAAAATAGAGAAAGATTATATTCTTATAGTAAGAAGTATTAAAATATCGAAAAGAAATAAAGATAATATATTAATTAGTAATATAAATTTCATATTATCTTCTATTATAGTAAAATCTTTCGAATAATAAAATAGCTATTAGAGTAAGATATCGAATAATTTTAATTCGTCTAAATATATATTATTCGATATTTCTTCTATAGAGATCTAATTAAATATAATTATTATAGTAGATCTTTCTCTTATAACGTTATTATAGTAATATATTATATTAATATAATAGAAATAATAAACTAAGTTATAGTAATATTCTTTACTTATTAAATAATAATTTAATATAAAATCGTAGAGAGTATATAATATAAGATCTTAGAGAGCTAAGCTATGTTTTTAATAATAATAACTTTATTATTACTTAATTTCTTTATAATATTCTTTATAGTATTCTCTCGAGTATTCTTCGCATTTATCTATTATAATTTCTTCTCTTACTTCTTCTCTTATAGAGTATTAGACTAAGTAGCTAGCTAAATAACTAATTAAATAAAGATTAAGAAGAAAAACGCGTTTTAAAAGATAGTATTACTAGATTAAAAGATATTATCGCTAGCTTAGAAGAAGTATATAGAGAAGAATAATAGCTATAAATTCGTTTAAGCTTTTTTTAAGAGTCTTTTAACGCGTTTATAAGTAGTAGTAGATAGCTATTAAGCTCGCTTATAACCTCGATTATTAATAATAGCGAATTTATCGAGAAGTAATTTAGAGATATTAATAGAGACTTTAAGAGGCGAGTAAAAGAGATATATATATCTAAAGCGTTTAATAACGTTTTCGCGAGGGATATCAAGAACGATTATATTTATATTAGTAAATTAATATAGAGATCTATATTAAAAGTTCTATATACGTACTAATATAGCCCTAACTCTACTTTCGAAAAGCGATCCTATAGAGGAGAAGTCTAGAAATATCTTTTTATAGCGTATAAATAAGACTTTAGATACTTCTTTTAGCTTAATAGAGGTATTAAGTCTCGAAATCTAATTAGAACTAGATGCGATTTTAAAGAACTCTAGATATATTATTTAGATAACTCTTTAGATAAGACGTTATTCGAAGTTTAAGTATAAGAGTCTTAGCGGGTATAGAACTTTTAATTACTAGCCGAAAAGGTATAATATATTTCTTAAAATATTTTATATTAAGTAATATTATATCGTATTCGAGTATAATATAAGTAGAATCGAATATTATATTATTTTTCTAATATAAATTCGAGATCTTAGCGATATATATTACGATATAATATATCTATATTATTATACTATGAAATAATATATATATAAGATATTTAGTTAAAATTTCTATATTTAGAAGTCTATTCTAGTTATTATTCTAGTTAACGACTATATTTATTCGATAAATTCGATATAATAACTATCTATTATAACTACTACTATTATAACTATCACTACTATAGCTAATACTATTATAACTAATATTATTATAGCTGATACTATTATAACTAATACTATTATAGCTAATACTACTATTAAAATAACTTAATACTCGCTACTACTAGTACTTATTCGATCTAGTTATAAGTATATGAAGATATTCTCTATATATAGATATTCTTCTTTCTTAGATATTATTAAGACTATTATATCTAGTAATAAGTCTCATTATAGTAATAATTATATACTTAGATATTTATTAATATTAATTAGTATACTTTAATAATAATATATAGATTAGCTAGAATATACTCTAAAGAAAGTCCGACTCGATATCGCCGCGGTATTTTACACGATTCTATATTACTTAATTAATTTCGCTTATTATAACGATTTAGTTAAATAGAATTATAATTTCTATAATTTCTATAACTTTTATTTAATAGAGAAAATACTTAGAAAATATCAAATACTATTAAGCTTTATATTATATTAATATATAATATACACTTAAAATAAACTCTAAGAATAAGAAATCTAATTTTTTAGAGATATCGCTAGATATTATAATTAAGCGTAAGCTAGAGAAATTATAAAAAGTTAAGCTATTAGATATTAAAGAGAAGCTTAAGAAATTCGTTTATTAAAGGATATAATAATATATAATATATAAATTTAGAATACTCTCTAACGTCTTTGCTAACGACTTTACTTAATACGTTAGAGAGAACTTCGAGATTCTTAATAAGGATGTTATTATTAGTCTATAAGATTGTCTATAGACTAATAAAGCCTATATTAAAAAAGAAAGAGAACTCTTAATAGCTAAAGAATTAGCGGATATAATTAAGAAAGAGATTCTATAGCTACTAGACGACGAAGATCATCTCTTATTAAAATTATCTTATTTCTATTCTTCTTAATAATCGATTTAAATAATATAGAAATAATAGTCTTATTAATCGAAGAATACTATTTCTCTCCCCTTATAACCGCCTTATCGATCGAAGAATTCTATTTTAATTCTTCTTTTAATATTAGCTTACGATCTAAATTATTAAGTCTTATATCTACTACTTTTACCTTATTAAGTTATTTAAGACTTCGATATTAGATAAAATTATAGCTATAGTAAGAAACTTACTATTCTAATTAAATTATATATTAGCGAGAAGAAGTACGATAAAGGTTTTATCGAGAGTCTTAGCTATAAATTTATAATTTTTATAAATCTTTATATAAGAGTCGAGATTCCTTAATAGATTCTTTTAATAGTATTTTTAATTATATTAAAATCTATAATATTAGAATATTACTACTCTAACTATTAAGAAATTAACCTTACTATTTAATAACTCTTTAATCAATTTTAAGACTATTTCGAGAGAGAAGAATATCGTTATTTTATACTTTATAAGTGAAATAGTATTAATCTAAGAGGCTTACTCTAAACTAATCTTAAAAAGAATAAAAAAACTATCTTTAATAAGATAATTTAATAATTTCGTTAAATTTAAAGAGAGTTAAATTACGAATTTCAATTAGATATAGTACTTCGAAATAAGATAGTTATCTCTTATAGTAATATTTCTATATATAATATTATAATTCTATAATAGACGACTATAATTGCGAGGTTAATTAATAATATCTATACTATAATTAAGAATAACGAAGAGACTATAAAAATTAAGAGATTTAAGTTACTTAGATCTATAATATACTTTATTAATTAAAAATATTATATTAATTAACCTTTAAATTAAGATAATTATAGTAAATCGTTCTCGTAGATAAATAGCTTTTAGAAAAAGTAATACTTTATTTATAGAAAGATAGGCTATTAATTAATTAAGTATATTAATAAAGAATACTAAAAGTCTTAAAATAAGTTCGCTAAGCGATTTATCGACTTTATTAATAAACGATATAACTTCTATATTTAAGAGTTTAAAGATTAGAAAAATAAGATTAAGAATCTTAAGGCCTTAATTCTCGATATTTAAAATAATAATTTAGAGAAGATTAAAAACTTTATTATAATTACTTCTATAGTTATATCGAATTAAGTCTAAATATATTACTTAAAGCTTTTTAGCTATTTTATATATTATAATATTATTAAATCTAATAGCTTTCTTAATATTAACTAATATATCTTAAAGTAATTTTATAATATTATACTAGATATCGAAGTTATATATATATTTACTATTAAATATAATTAAGTAAAAGTCTATATAAGAGAATTTGATATATAATTAAATATTACTATTAATAGTATTATCGTCTAATTTAGAATTAAGATAATAGCGTTAATTAAAAAACTTATAGTAGATTTATTTATTAGTCGAGTTAACTTTCATATAATATAAACTAATATCTTATTTCTACTATATATTTAAGATATAAATAAATTAGAGATCTATCTAAATAATCTTAAGAACTAAGTTATTTTAAGAAATAGTTCTATAATTTTAATTATTCGCTTTTATAAATATCTATTCTTAATATAAAGTCTTATATTAATTAATTATCTAATTAATATCGAGTTATATTAACTATATTATTAATTTAATTATCTCTTAATTAATAAATTTATTCGAACTCTAGAGAAAGCTAGCTACGATAATTTAGAATATTATTATATACTTAAACGAATTATCGAGTTCTATATACTCTATTAAAAGCACTCTCAATTCTTAGATCGTTTTAAATTCTCACTTAAGAATAAGGATAATATCTATTTTAATTATATAATTATTATTAATATTCTCTATATTAATAATAGTTTAATTTTATAAATTATTAATAAGAGAACTTTATTTTAGATCGCTTAATGATTAATAAATATAATTATCTTTTATATATAGAATATACTTAGATTATATTAAATAGACGTATATATTAAATCTTTCGATATTATTATTTATAACGCTAGAATTAATTTTAATAGTATTAAATTTAAATAAAACGCTAGAACTTTAAGTATTTAAATAAAATACGTATTAGTTAAAACCGCTAATTCTATTAATCTAATAAAATAATATTATACTTTATTAAGATAAGCCTATTTAATAATTACTACGAAACTAAAGAATTAAGATATTAAAAAGAAGATTTATCTATAAATAGCTATTAAGGCTATTAATAACATAGTTAAATATAATAATATTATTTCTATATTACTAGTTTTTAAAATCTTTCTCTATATTATAAATAACGATATATTTATTTTATCTATTATTAAGAGAATAAAAGCTATTAATATAGTAATAATCGAAGTTATAAAACTTTACGCTAAGAGATAAATTAATAACGTCTTATATTAGCGAAATAGCTTCTAGATAATAAGAATATATAATACTTTAATTAATTTCTTAATATTAATATAAAAAACGTATTAAAAGAAGTAAATCGGATTATATAAATTATTAATTACTTCTCGAGAGACATATATCGTTAAATTATTAAATAATTCTACTAATTTTCGAGTTATTATTATTAAGCTATATTTAAAAAAAAAAAATATCTTAATCGAATCTTCTAAGTTTCTTAAATAAGAATCTCTATAGTTAGATAATACTTAATACGAAAATAACGATAATAAAGACTATTAAGATTCTTCTCAAAACGCTTTACTACGTTATAACCCTTCTCGATATTAATATATTTCTACTCATTTTCGAAACTCTATTAATATTATAATCTATATATTTAAATTTATATTATAACTATTTTTATCGAACTTTTAGATATTCTAATAAAAAGAATTAAATAAACTATTTAAGAAGAATATATTTAAGATTATAAAGATCGAAGATATCTTCACAGAAGTATGAATATTTAATAATTATTTTATAGATTAAGTTAAGAATAAGAGTATTAAGAAAGTCTTTAAGAAGTTGTGACTAGTAATATAAGTATTTAATAACTTAAAAAAGTATAGGATTCTAATTTAGGCTCTTATTATTTAACGAATTAATTAATAATTTATTATCGCTCTAGCGTTAACTATTTTATAACTATCTCTATATCTATATAATATTATTTAAATATATATATAATCTCGATTTAAGTTAGCTAGAGATATCTTTATTTTAACTTTAGCTAAAATAAAACTATTCTTAAGAATAATACTTTATATTATTTTTTCTCTCTATAAAATTACTAAGTTCGATATCTACTAGTTTTAAATATATTATAAGTATTATATAAAGAAGCTAAAAATAATCTCGTTTATATTTAATACTTATCTACTATTTAATAATAATATAATAGTAATTATTAATTTAGAAATCGATAACTCTCTTATTACTAATACTATTAAATTTATAAATATAAAATTATAAGAACTATAGATCGCTAGACTATTAATTAAGCTATATAAGAGACTTACTTCAAAATAGCCTCTCGAATTTAATAGATTTATTATTACTTTTAAGAATAATATAAAAATTAGCTAACTTAGATAAGGGATAAAAATTTAATTACTTATAAAATTATTTATAAAAGAATAATATATCGCTTAATAAGTATAAGAAGTATATATCGCTACTATTTTATAGTTATAAGCGATATTTATTTTATTATATATCGTCTAGATTATAAAGCTTATATACGAGAATATTTAATATCTAAATCGCTATTTTATATAGTAAATAAAAGAAAGAGATTTTATATTTATCAAATTAGATATAACGTCTCTAAGAATTATAGTTTTTATAAATTCGTTATTCGCTAATAATAAAAATCTCTCTTCTTAAATTAACTATATAATAGCTTTAGCTAATACTTAAAATAAGATTAATATTATCTATTAATAATTAATTAAATATTATTAAATTATTAGAAGCGTATTAATCTTCGAACTTTATATATTATCTCTAGAATTCGATATTATAATTACTATAAAGTTTACTCTAAATTAAATCTTCTCTAATACTCTCTAGAGAAAGATATCTCTTTTTATATATATAAACTCGAAATCTCTATATAAATATCTTATTAAGCTAGAAATAATATAAGAGAAAAGATTAATAATAGATATTCTATATTTAAGATAGTTATATAAATGATAAAAAATTATCGAGATTCTATAGATTAGAGAAGATAAGAATTCAACTAATTTAATAATAAAGAATAAGAGATATAACGCACTATAACGTCTAGTAAATACGAATTATCTAGAATTAGAACTAGAAGGCTGAGTAGAAAGATAAGATATTAATACTAATTAATAGAAAGTCGTCTTAGCGTAGTACTATTAGAAATACGCCTAGTATGATTAAATCTACGCCCACTATAGTAGAGAGAGTAATTGCGATTATAGGGATTATGGAGAAGGAATATAGTATATAAATAGTCTTATTTTCTATTTTTTACTAATGTTGAAACGACTTAACACTCGTTATTACTAGTACTTATTTAATCTAGTTATAGATATATAAAGATATTCTCTATATATAGATATCCTTCTTTCTTAGATATTATTAAGAATATTATATCTAGTAATAAGTCTTATTATAGTAGTAACTATATACTCAGATATTTATTAATAACTACTATAGCTAATACTACTATAACTATTACTATTATAACTATTACTATTATAACTATTACTATTATAGCTATTATATAATAATAGACTATTTAAATAATAAATAGTAATAGTTATAATAGTAATAGCTATTAAAATATTAGATATATAATATATAGAACGAACGAATTAATTCTTTAAAACCTCTTCGAGACTAGATTTTAAATATAGTATAAAATTAAATAACTAAAGAATACGGTGGCTAAGATACGCGAGAGTTATATTTCGATAGTAGCTATAATAGTAGTAGTTATAATAGTAATAGCTATAATAGTAATAGTTATTATATCGAATTTATCGAATAAGAGTAGTCGTTAATTAGAATAATAACTAGAATAGCTACTTATACTTCTAAATATAGAAATTCTAATCGAGATATTTCATATATATATTATTTCATAATATAATATTATAAATATATTATATCGTAATATATATCGCTAAGATCTCGAATCTATATTAGAAAAATAATATAATATTTAATTCTATTTATATTATATTCGAGTACGGTGTAATATCACTTAATATGAAATATTCTATAAGATATATTATACCTTTTTAGCTAGTAAATTAAAACTATTAAAAGAACTCTTCTAATATCGAGAAAGAAGACTTAAATTACTAGTTAATAGTTTAAGATAATATTTAATATATTATTATACTATAACGAGTAAAGATTTATAAATTAAATTTATAATTTTTTTTTAATTAGAGCTATCGAGTAAATAGATAAGCGATCTTTAATAAGCGAACTTTAATAAGCGATATTTAAATTCCTTACGCTTTAATAATTATAAGACTTAATTTAAAAATTCTTTTTTTATCTAAAAGCTTATATTTCGTTTTTTAAAAAAAATCTTAAAATTTTAATAGAAAATAAAAAAGTTATTCTATATATTAATAACGTATATCTATTTTTTTAATTATTACGAATATTAATTTATTTATCTACGATAATTCAATTAATTAAATTAAAGAGCGTAGTAACTTTAAATTTATATTTAATTATATATATTAATTTAAGATTTTTATACTTAGCTCTATCTTATTCTTTTATATATATTAATTAAAATATACTAAGATATATTATTAATAATTACGATCTACGTTTTATATCTTCTTTCTAAAAGAAAATCTTTAATAAACTATATATTAAGTTCTTAATATTTATAATTTATTATCTATAAACAAATAATTAATTCGAATAAATTAATTAAACGATAAAAATAGTATTATATTTTTCTCTTACTACGAATTCTAACGATAAATAAAATAAAATCTTATTATATATTTAGATAATTTTTAATAATTCTTCGAGTAATATTATAGATCTAATATCTAATAAACTATACTACGATTTTAAAGTTAATAATATTATAAATATATTACTTATAAATCTCTTAATATCTATAAATATTTTTATAAGCTTTATTTAATAAAAGAAAAGAAATAAATAATATTATAATATTTTTATTTTTATAACAAAAATAAGATATAATATAAAGTATTTAATATTAAATCTTAAGAAAGAAGATAATATCTTTCTTAAATTATACTATAAATACTCGATTTTAAATCTTTTAAATAGAAAACTCTTATAATAACGTATTAATCTCTTTAAGATTCTAATAAAAATTAATTACTTAATATATTAATTAAAACTATTATTAATTATATAAACTTATTTAATAATTTTAATTATCTAATTAGAATTAGTTATTACTATTATAATTAAATTCTTAAATTTTAATAAAAGAAGAGTTAATATAAAATCGTCGTCTATTTATAATAAAGAAAATAACTTAAAAGTTAAAATAATTATAAATAAATAAATTATATATAAAAAATCTAAGTACTTATTATATTAAAAGAATAAGAGTTATAAATATAATATATAATATTAAATTAAGAATTTATTTAATATAATAAAGCTAGTAAATAACTATAATTATAAATTAATATTTATCTTATCTATTAGATAAAAGATAGATAAGAGTATTAAAATTATTTAAGTATTATAATCTATATAAGTATTATAATCTATAGAAATATTATAATATATAGAAATATTATAATATATATAAATATTATAATATATATAAATAAACGAATCTACTTTTAAAAGAGAAAAAGAAAGATTATATAAGACTTTACTATACTATATAACGAAGCGAGATAAGACGAGATTTTAAATACTTAATACTATCTCGCTTTGAGATAAGATCTTAATAAGGTGAGATTAAATTAAGATAATATTTTTCTATTAAGATTATAGAAATATCTTATTATTCTCGCTAAGCGTTTAATTAGATTAACTTAAAAATATTATCTTTATAATATCTTTATAATATTACTTAATCTTATATATCTTATAATCTTTCTAAATATCTATATCTTATACTCTAATTTAATTTATAATATTATATTTTATATTTTATTTTATTATATTTTTAATATATTTTATTAAAATTTAAAGAAATTATTTAGAAATACTTAGAGTCTATCGAAATAGCGAGATATATTTTAAAATCTTACTGTTAAGTCGAAACCTTAACCCGAAACCTTACTTCGATCTCGACCCTCCTTAAAATTCTATCGAGGTTCCTCGCCTTATTACGTAGCGTAGACTTTATTAATTAAATATTTAATATATATAAAAGAATAAGATAGAGCTAAGCTATAAAATCTTAAATTTATATATATAATTAATTATAAATTTAAGTCTATTACGCTCTTTAATTAGATCGACTAAATTAGCTTAATAACTCTTTTAAGACTTCTTATTAAAAAAATAGATATATATTATTAATATATAAAATAACTTTTTTATTTTCTATTAAATTTTTAATACTTTTTTTTAAACTATAGAACGAAATCTAGGCTTTTAGATAAAAAAAGAATTTCTAAATTTAATCTTATAATTATTAAAGCGTAAGAAATTTAAATATCGCTTATTAAAGTTCGCTCGATAGTCGAATAGCTCTATTTAAAAAATAGATATATATTATTTAATTCTAAAATAACATTTTTATTTTCTATTAAAATTTTAATAATTTTTTTTTAAATTATAGAATAAAATATAGGCTTTTAGAGAGAGAAAAAATTCTTAAATTTAGTCTTATAATTATTAAAGCGTAAGAAATTCAAATATCGCTTATTAAAGATCGCTTATCTATTTACTCGATAGCTCTAATTTAAGTAAAAATTATAAATTTAATTTATAAATCTTTACTCGTTTATGATAATATTTTAATAAGAAGATAAGTAAATAACTTATAATTAAAACTCTTATATATATTAATAGAATTTAAAATAGAAATTTTTAAAGTAATAAAAATAAAAATAATAAATAAAAATAAAGTTTAATAAATTTAATAAATTTAATAAATTTATTTAATATTATAAGATAGTAAGATCTCTTTTAATAAAACTACGTAGTAGCTATATAATTATAAGATCTAGATATATAGTTAATAGAATAAATAGATTAATTACTAGATAAACTAATAATTAAAAAAAAAGAAAGAAAAAAAAGAGATTTATAAGTATTTAAGACTTTATTAAATATATTAAATACTTATTTTAATTATATAGCTTATAGTTTAATAAGCGATATAAGCGAGTCTATTAAATTACTTTAAGTACTTTTACTCTTATAACTATATTCTTTCTTAGAAGATTTAGTCTCTAAATCTTATTATTATTATATCTTATAATTAAATACTTATAAACTTATTAGTTTTTTATATATTATTTATTATTAATTTAAATATAATCTAAATTAATATATACTATAATAATATATTTAAACTTTTTATCTTAAGGTTTTTTTAAATATATTAATATATTTATATATTAAATCGCGATAGTATCGCTATATACATTATTATCCTTACTGGCCGGAAAGGTATGGTATGGTATGGGATATTGACCTGCCATACCATACTCTGGTATGGTATGGGATATTGATATTTGCATGATCCCATACCTGGTATGGTATGGGATCTTGGCGGGATATCCCACGGTATGGTATATCTGTGGTATCATACCATGGTATGGTATATGTATGGGATATCCCGACTGGGATTTCTATATTCTCGTTATTATTCTGATCAACGGCTCGATAAATCCGACATAATAGCTACTACTATCATGGCTGCCACTACCATAACTATACCATGGCTGCCCCTACCATGGCTACCCCTACCATGGCTACCTACCATGGCTACCACTACCATGGCTACCACTACCATGGCTACCACTACCATGGCTGCCACTACCATGGCTACCACTACCATGACTGCCACTACCATGACTGCCACTACCATGACTGCCACTACCATGACTACCACTACCATGACTACCACTATCATAGCTACCATATGATAGTAGGCTATTTGAATAATAAATAGTGATAGCCATGGTAGTGGTAGCTGTTAAAATATCAGGTATGTGATGTGTAGAACGGACGGATTGATTCTTCAAAACCTCTCCGGGGCCAGGTTCTAAATACAGTACAAAATCAGGTGGCTGAAGAACACGGTGGCTGGGATGCGCGGGGGCCACATTTCGACAGTAGCTATGGTAGTGATAGCCATGATAGTGAGTGATAGTCATGGTAGTGGCAGCCATGATAGTAGCAGCCATGGTAGTGGTAGCCATGGTAGTGGTAGCCATGGTAGTATATCGAATGGGGGTAGATACGATTAGCCGTTGACCAGAATGATGATTAGAATAGCTACTTTATACTTTTAAATATAGAAATCCCAACGGGATATCCCATACATATACCATTCCATGGTATGATACCACAGATATATCATACCGTGGGATATCCCGCTAAGATCCCGAACCCATATCAGAAAAATGGAATGGTATCCGACCCTATTCATACCATACCCGGGTACGGTATGGTATCACTTGATATGGAATATTCCATGGGATATATCATACCTTTCCGGCCAGTAATTATCCTAATTATTAGAATATAGATATATTATTATTCTATTACGATATACTATTATCGCTATTATTATATATTATTATTATTATTATTACTTTAGTAATTATAATAATTCTATTATTATAATTATAAAAGTCGCGTTAATAAATATAAAAGCCTTATTTTTAATCTAATTTTTATTCTTTTTAATAATAATATTAATATTAATATTATTATAAATAAGTATCTAATTCTTCTTTATATCTATTATCTTATCTTTATTTATTCTTATTATAATATCGCGATAGCGAGCTATATATTATCGTAATAATATAATATATATATCGATTAAAATAATAATTAAATAGAATTAAAGTTATTTAAATTAACTTTATATATAATAAATATCTTAAAAAATACTTTATAATACTTTTTAGATAGTATAAAAAGTATATTAATATATTAATAATAATATTAAATCTTTACTCTTATAATTCTATAAGTTATTAAATATTTATAATTATTATTATTTCTATATCTCTCGCTATAGTTAATAAATATTTATATTTATTTTAAAGATATACTTAATTAAGAAGACTTAATAGCTTTTTTTATTATTATTTCTATTCTTATCTATAAGTAAAAAAGATATTAAATAATTAAGAGATTATACTAATATATATTAATTCTCTTTTATTATTATTATTATTATATATATACTCTTATATATAACTTTTATACGATTTATATTATATTTTCTACTAGTTTATATTAATATAAATATAAGCGATACTTTTATAAGAGTTATATATATATTATAAACTTAACGCTTTATTATTAGATTACTATCTTCGCTATAACTCGCTTTAATAAAGATATTTATATTATTCTTTAAATATAGAATAATATAAATTCTAATTAATATATATTAGAATATATAGCTAATATATATAATAACTCGCTATATCGAGAAACTTTAACATAACGCTATTATCTTCGCCGCTTCTTCTATTACTTCTTTCGTTACTTCTTATATTAAGTCTTTTTATTATCTAATAGACTTTTTAAATAAGAAGTTACTTTCTAATATAAAAGAATAAATAGATTAATATTAGATAATAATAATTATATATATAGCTTTAATAGCTACTTTTCTTATTATATATAATATCTTAACGCTTTAAATATAGTCTATAGACTTTTTAATTATATTCGTTAAGCCTTTTAATTATAATTTTATTTATCTACTTAAACTCTCTACTACTATTACTTTCTTAATTTTCTTTATTTCTTAATTTTTCTTAATAATTACGTCTTTAGCTTTATCTTAAATATTAATTTATATAATTTCTTTACTTATTTAAAGTCCTTAATTATATCTTTAATATTTTTAAGATACTTTATTAATTTTTATAAAGCTTTATAAGATAAAAAGTCTTTTTAGTTAATAAGATATTTAATCTCGCCTTTATAAACTCTTTTATTTAATATCTTATTAATCTCTTATTCTTCTTCTTTATTAATTAAAATTACTTATAACTCTAAATTATTATTACGCGAGTATTATAATTCTAATAATAATATATAAAATATAGAATAAATTCTTCTATATCTAATAAAGAGGTTTAGTTTATAAATCTATATATTTATTTTCTCTAGTATTTTAAAAGATCTAAATTATTTATAATTAAGTTTTTTTTTTAATTATAAAATACGTATATTTAAGCTTCGTAATAGTAATTTTTTTTTAAAAGTTATAATCTTATAATTACTATTATAATACTTTACTTACTACTTTAACGCTTACTTCTATAATTCTTTTAGATATAATCTTATTTCTTATAATTATTCTACTCGCTCTATAATAAGCGATATTTTTTCTCTTAAGATTCTCCTTTTAAAAGTATTTTTTAAATCTATTATATATTCTATTAATAGCTTTTATAGAGTCTTATTAATATTTATATATATATTATTATTATATATAAATATAATTATTAATAAGATCTTAAGTTAATTATTCTACTTATAATTATAATATATTTATAAATAATATTTAAGAATTTAATTTTATCTTTTAATTTAATTATTAGTCTAAGAATAGAATATAATATTAAATTTATATTTTATATTTAAATATTAATATAGTATTATCTAAAACTTACTTATAAATAGAGAGTCTCGATTTAAAATTAAGTTATATATTATATTATATAATAATATAAACTTTTATTATAAGATATTAGTAAGATTATTAGTCTTTAGATTCTTTATAATAATAACGTATATTATATATTTAATTAGCTTATCTACTAAGATTAAGATAATATTATAAATTTTATTAATATATAAATCTCTTATAAATAATAGATTTATAATAAAATCTAATATTATAATATAAAATAAATCTACGCTATCTAAGAAAATTAATATTAACTCGCTATATAACTTATAATAATAAATTTATACTCTTTAATAATTAAGATAAATACGAATATACTCTATTATATCACTTATTATATTTATTTAATAATATTTAAATCTAATACTCTTTTTAATACGCTTATAAGTAAAATATCTAGTATTAAAATTATTATAATTTATATAAAGAATCTCTTTTTTTATAATAGAATCGTTAAAAATATAGATTATAAGGCTATAACGTAGTAGTTTATTTTTATTAACTCTCTATTTCGAAAGTTTAATCTATTTAATAGTATATCTCTAACGCTATTTCTTATTTATAATAAAAGTATTTTTATATTATAATTTAAGTAATTATATTATTATTAATTTTTATAATTTTAAATAAAATCTTTTTAACTCTAAAATTTAATAAATTAGAAATTAAGATAATATTATAATATTTAGAATATATATTTATTTATTAAATACTCTCTTATTTAAGTTAATAACTTAGATATCTATAATAATAATATTATTTAATTACTTTATTAACGCTATAAGTTTAATTATAATAAATATATTATTATATTTTTATAGATTAAATTAATATTTTTAATTATAAAGCTTATTTTATAAGATAAAAAGAATATTATTATTATTATTCTCGCTACTATCTAATTTAATAATATTAAATCTTTTTAATAATATATTTATAAGATTAAATTTTCTTTTATAATATTTAATTATAAAATTAAATATAACTAATTTCTTAATCTAGCGAATTTACTTTATATTAAATTTTTTTATTATTATAAAATAATATAAATTATTATAATCTAAGATTATATAAATAAAATATTTATTATTTTATAAGTAATATCTTTAATTTTTAAAGCTTAATATAATTATATAGAGCTTTTTATTATATATATATTAATAAAACTTAGCGCTTTTAAATTTATAGCTAGAAAATATAATAGAATATTATTATTTATTCTTACTTAATTAATTAAGTATATTATTTATATCTATATTAGAAATATTAATCTTTATAATAAATAATATTTTTTAATTATAATATTTTAATATAAATACGATAATAAATACTCGCTTAAATATCTTAAAAGTTTTATATATTTTCTTATTAAATATAAAGAGTAATCTAGTTTTATCTTTCTTTATTTCTTAGATTAGATTTATTAAAAGCGTAGCTATCTATAAAAAGCCTTATATAAATTATTAATAGAAGTTTATAAATTTTAGAAAGATTAAGATATTCTTAATAGACTCTAATTCTAATTATTTAGTAATAACTTTAATACGCGATAGCTTTATTTAGATATCGCGTTAGTTTATTAAAAATCTTAGAAAGATAATCTTATTACGATTAAAAGTATATTTTAATAATTTTATATAGAGATAATATTCTAATAATACGCGTAGTATTTTATATATATACTCTTAATATAACTCTTTTATTTTTAAATAGATTAATATATTATCTAAATATATTATATAAAAAATATCGATATATAATTTACATACTTTATTTATATAAGCTTAAAAGATTATAAAGATATTTATAAGATTAAAATATATTATTTAATACTTAAATTAATTATAGCGAGTTTAAAAGATAATTTTTTATTTATCTTTCTTTTATATTTATATTCTATAATATATATTATAAATATTAATCTTAATAAAGTATTTTATATATATAAATCTCTTTAAGATCTCTAAAAGTAGCGATAACGAGTAATTATTCTTAATTATTATCTTATTAAATCTTTAATAATTAATATATAATTATAGCGAGTTATTTAATTTTTTAATAAATAGTACTAGCGAGCTAATTTAACTAGTTAAAAATTAAATTTACTTTCTCTTAAATATAATATCTAAATAATCTCTAATCGCTATAAGCTTATTATACGATATATTATAAATTAAATTATTTTTAAATAGTTTATTAAATAGTAGATTAATAGAATACTCGATTTAATTATATATATTAAGACTATTAAATAACTCTTTTAAAAAAACTTCTAATAGATTCTTAAGTTATTTAAATATATTAAGATTATCTAGCTATATAATATTATATTATATAACTTTATTATAATTATTTTTATTATTTTTAAATAAAATCTAATATAAGAGTATAATAAATACTTATTTTAGATTATATATAATTACTATATTAGCTAATAACGTAAACTACTCTATATTTATTATTATAATATCTATTTACTTTTTATTACTTATAAGAAAATCGCGATAAATCTAGAATTACTTATATTAATAAATATTCGAATTAATATTATAAATTTAAGAGAAATTAAGAATAAGATTATATTCTTATATATTTATAATATACGTTTTTAAAATTTACTCTTACTTTTTTTCTCGACTATTCATAAGATTAAAGACTAAATTATACTTTTATTAATAATATATATTATTATTAGCGCGTATTTAAATTTAGAAATCTATATCTTTTTAATAAAAGATTACGATATAAAGATTTCTTTATTATCGATATCTATTAAGATAGTTATCTCACACTTTTTATTTAATATAATAATTTTACCTCTTAATAATAGAGAGTAAAATTATTATTGAATTAATAATATATTTAATATTATAATAATAAGTATTAGACTTTATCTTTTTTCTTTACTTAATTTATAATTATATATTTTATTACTTATAATATAATTTAAATATTTAAAAGAATTCTTATAATACTCTAACTATTTATAATTATAATATTATATTTTAATAAAAAATATCTTAAGCTTAATATAAGAGTCGCTATCTTTAAATTTAATTCATATAAGCTTTTAATCTTATAATATTAATAAAAATAAACTCTTCTTTTAATCTTATTAATTCTTTATATATTATTCTTTAAGCTTTATATATTATTAATTACTACTTCTCTAATTACTTATTTTATTATTAAAGTAAATCTTATCTAAAGTAAAAAGCTCTTTTATTTTTTATAATCTTTACTTTATATTTTAATATTATTATAATAATATAATATAGATAATAAATTAAATAGTCTTCTTTATAGCTTTTAAAGAAATTTTCTCTATTACTCTATCTTATAAAGCTTTTATATATTTTAAATTAATTATATAGCGATCTTATTATAATTAAAGTATAATAAGATAATTATTAAAGCTAGCTATTAATTACGCGTTTCTTATAATTACTTTAATTAATTAATATTTTATATTATAAGACTTAATAGCTAAATTATAAACTAAATTACGAACTTAATTTAAATATTATTCTTTATATTTCTTCTAAATAAATTTTCTAATATTATATAATATCGTATTCTTAATATTTCTTTAGATCTACTTCTTAATATTTATTAATAAAATAGAAGATTAATAAATCTTTTCTTTATTTATATAAAAATTAATATAAAATGTTAAGGTGATAAAATTATTATAATCTTAAAGAAATATAACTATTAAGCTATAATTATTAAGATACTATATATTAAATATTTTAATAATACTTATCTTTTTATAGCTTAAATTATAATAATAATTATCGCTATACTTATAGCGATATTCTTATATATTCTATATTTTAATTAATTTAAATTTTTTAATAACTAGCTACTTTTTAATATTAAGCTCTAGAAATTAATAGTATTAAATTTAAATTAAATTTATAAAGCAAGAGTCTTTATTTATAAATAGAGAATTATTAGATATAACGCTTTAATAATTATTATTTTCATTAATAATATTATTAGAATTTCTATTAATATTAGAATTAATATTATAATCGCTTAATTATATAATAAATATATTTTAATAAAAATAATTTATTAAATTAAAAATATCGCTAATTAATTATAATAAAATATTTCTATTTTATAAATTAATAAAACTAGCTCGCGAGTTATTTATTATAGTTAAACTAGATAACTTTATATAAATAAAGTTATTAAAATTATAAAATAATAAAGCTTCTTTTAATAGAACTATATAATAATTATATAATTATAAGATCTAGATATATAATTAATAGAATAGATAAATCGATTATTAAATAAATTAATAACTAAAAAAAAAAGAAAGAGAAAGAAGATTCGTAAGTATTTAAGACTTTATTAAGTATATTAGATACTCGTCTTAGCTATATAGCTTATAGTCTAATAAGCAATATAAGCGAGTCTATTAATTCGCTTCTTATACTTTTACTCTTATAAATATATTAATAGTTTATTAACTCTATATATATAAGTATTCTCTTTATATAAACATTATTAGATAAGTAATTTAATAAGTATTATACTTAATAATTAAATATATTTTATTTACTTATATTTTATTCTATAATATACTTTTATTTTAATACTTTTTAAATATTTAATATAATTTTTTTATCTATTATAATTATATTCTCTTTAAACTATTTATAATAAAACGAGTAAAGGTCTATAAATTAAATTTATAATTATTATTTTAATTAAAGCTATCGAGTAAATAGATAAGTAATCTTTAATAAGCGAACTTTAATAAGCGATATTTAAATTCCTTACGCTTAAATAATTATAAGACTAAATTTCAAAAAATTTTAAAATTCGAAAAGCATAAATAGCGCTTTAAAATTAAAAAAAAATCTTAGAATTTTAATAGAAAAAAAAAAAAAAATTCTATATATTAATAATATATATCTGTTTTTTTAATAAGAAAGGCGTAGAAGGGCGAGATTTTGATAATTACGAATATTAATTTATTTACTTATAATAAGTTAGTCGATCTAGCTAAAAGACGTAATAACCTCGAATTAATAATTAGCTATATATATAAATTTAGGATTTTTAAGCTTAATTCTATCTTATTCTTTTATATATATTAATTTAAATATTATATTATCGCTATAAATAATTATTTCGAAATTAAATATTATATTATCGCTATAAATAATTATTTCGAAATTAATAAAATAAAAGAATTTTATTTAAATATAATTTTAATCTAACTTAGATAATCGTAACTCGAATAATAAAAAAACTTATATACTTTAACTCGTAAGTTACTATAAGAAGTAAGACTATTTCATTTATATTTTATATAAAATTTTTAATAATCTACTCTTATTATTATAAAAGATTTTAAATTATAATAGACGATAATAATTAAATAATAAGCTATTATATAGAGAATTATTTAATAATATAGATAATTCTACTTACGCTGCGTAACGAGACGAGAAACTTCGATAGAATTTTAGAGGATACTATAAGGTCGGTAGAGGGTTTTTCGTAATACTTCGTATAGGCTAGTTATATAATAATAATACCATAAGCATTATTTATAAACAAAGATTTATGATAAGATTTATCATATCTACTCTAAAATTCTCTTATAAGTTTTTCTCATATTAGGTATATTTCAATATTATAATATCGTAACTTAAAAATCCTTCTGGGAGTCTTCTAAGAAAGCGAGTCTTCTATGAAAATTTCCGTAAATACGAGTATTAAGTCTTATTTTCGAAATTTAACTATTATATATTATATTTACGCTTTTTTATTTCTAATTTCAGATTCGAGCGATTTAGTAAAAGTTCTCGTAAGAATATTATACTCGAGATTCTTATAAATAGTAGTTAACTAAGATAATATAGATTAAGATAATATAAGCTAAGATATATAATAAGAGATTATAGTAGTATTAGACTAAGATATAAAATATAACTTAGTTATTAATATTAATATCGAGAAGATCTTCTAATCTAGAGATCTTCTAAGTAAGAAATCTTCTAGAATTTAAAAATACTTCTAGAATCTCTATAAAATACGATTTTATTTTATACTATAGCTACTTATACCCTATATCTTATTAATACGAGTCGAAATATTCCCCGCCTATAATTTTACTAAGACTCTTCAGATATGATTAGTAAAACCCCCCTATCGATCTTAAAGTAGAGTCGAGGTCGGGGTGAGATTTCGGATCGAGGTTTCGAGTTTCCTCGAAACTCTAACCTCGCTTCGATTCGAAAGCGAGGTTTCGAAGTATACTTCGTTATCTTAATAAACTCTAAATATCTCTAAGTAATCTCTCTAAATTTTAATAAAATATATTAAAAATAGAATAAAATAGAGTATAGAATATAATATTATAATCTAAATAAGAGTATAAGATATAGATACTTAGAAAGATAATAAGATATATGAGATTAAGGCGCTATAGAGAATATTATAAAGACGTTATTAAAGTAATAGCTTCGAGCTAATCTAATTAAAAAGCTTACTTTCTTAATACTTAAGACTTAAGAATAAGAATAGATTCTACGCTAAGAAGCTAGTAATTAATTAGATTATCGAATTTTACTATTTTTAATTTAAAATATATCTTATTTCTTTATTTTCGATCTAAACGCGAGTATATATAAATATATCTAAAAGAGAAAGTTGAAAAAGAATTTTAAAATTCTTAAATCTATCTTTTTTTTTTTTTTTTATTTTATTAAAGATATAATAATAAACTAAATACATAGAGTTATAGAATTATTTATACGCTTTTAAATAATATAGCGTAGATAAAATTTAATATAATATTCGTCTAACTATCGAGCTTATAAGAAAAGCCTCTTCGATAAAAGCTCTTAGAGAGCTCTCGAAGAGCCCTCGGAGAGCCCTCGAAGGGTTAGGGGGGTTTTAGAGAGTCTCCCTCTAAGTATATTAAATAAATTATAACGTCTCTCTCGATTCTTAGAGTTAGATCCTTTAAAAACCCTTAAATCCTTCGAAGCTCTTTAAAGGCTCTTCGAGAGTTTCTATCGAGGGGCTATCAAAGTAAACTCGAAATTAATTAAATATTATTAAAATAATTAAATTTCGAGTTTACTTTGACAGCCTCTTTATAGAAGCTCTCGAAGAGCCTTTAAAGAGTTTTCGAAGGGTCCGAGGGGTTTTAGGAAGTCTCCCTAAGAATTAAACAGTCAAAAACCAGTACTCGGCAAGCTTTTCACTATTGGGAAGCCCGCGCCCCAGCACATATTTGAACGCTTGGCGGGGGTAACGGGGTGCCCCCGTTACCCCGTGGAAAAACACCGCCCCGACCCGACCCCACCCCGTTGAAACCCCGGCCCGGAGCGGGGTGGTGTTGGGTACTAGTACCCAAAACCCCGCCCCACCCCGCCTCGTTGCGCAGCGTAAAATTTCTGCTGAGGGGAAGATAGTAATCTCTATTTACTTAGGGTGTATAGGCTTTTTTACTACTCGGGTGAGTGGCTTGGGGGTTGAAGGCTTAATGTGTAGATCGTGCGCGGGAGGCTGCATTAGTATAGACGGGGGACTGTCGGAGGGGGACTGTCCGGAGTCAAGTTGGCCTCGTTTCCTCTCATTTAGTGTACACTTTGCAAGAACACAGCGCTTTTGGACAAGGTCAGACATTCTTGCTCGTACAATAATGCTGGAATCTCATCTACACGGGGCGGCCCTAACAAAGCCCGACTTAATATCACTAAAGCCCTCATTTCATCCTACACTTTCCGCTGTCAAATGCTTTACTGGCCCAATCTATATGTCAATATAGATCGAGACTGGTCCGCCGGTATTGGGATCAGTCTAAATTTCACTTCTGAGTCGCAGGGTCTTAGGCTGAGGGGCTGAACGTCAATTTTTGCGACTAGGAACGAATGTACGTAAATGTGCAGGAAATCAGTAACAATTGAGTGCTCGCACTTGAGCACGCGCATTGCTTGACTCCGTTGATCCAGTCACAAACGAAAAAGCATTTCAAAGCTTAGCACTAGGCTCTGTTCCTCCAGCAAAAGGAAGTCCCAACTTCTCCTTCATATAATCCAAAGCCTCGACGACCTATTTATTTTAAGCGTCAATTAGCAGGGTACTTTGGTATGGGAGTATCACAAACATACTTTTTCATCCTCAAATCTTCTGCCAACCAGCTGCAGTGATACTGGTAATCCTAGGTACCTCTCGGGTCCATCGTCTTAAGTCGTCAGACATTAACACTTCCAAAGCTTTGATATAAAGATTGTATACAGAGATATTGAGAACTCACAAAGGTTATGATTATATCGATCCTGCTCATTTTTTGATACATAGTCGGCATCTTGAATATCAAAAGCTGGGTCCACCGTCGTTACTGGGAATACTAGCGCGGGATAGTCAAGAAGATTCCATTGACTCGTATAACCCCAGTAACGACTGGAATCTAACGGTGGCGCCACGCCCGGAGTAGCAGGACAGAGGATCACATCCACAGCGCCCTCCCCGTTATTAGTCACGCCGGTGGCAGTTGAATTCCAATCTATAGAGTTCAAGCTTGTACATAAACAACATGTACGACTTTGGGGAGACTTACGCTGTGTGTACTCATAACAGTATTTATCTCTGTTTGCCTTCACCTCTAGAACCTCCGCAGCAGTACGATGCTTGACGTATGGATTCTCCTTTATGATAAATTCTGATAGTGGACGCCACGGTTTACCAGAAGATTCGATCAACTCCGTAGTTTGATCTCCCCCATCCATATAGTAAAGGCTTGCCTTCACATGCGTCAATACAAATTTTCAACGTGTTAATTCTAGTGAACCAGTAAATGGCGGAGCTTACGATTAACTCCCACGCAAAGTTATGCTTGTATGGCTTCCAATCCATTAACAACTTCCTTAAGAGCTCTATTTATGGGTGGATGTGGGTTCACGACTGCGTCACTCCATAGAACAGCAATCTTAATCTTCTTGTAGCCGTCACTCTGGAAGTAACTCTCTTCATCGCGCCAAGGGATTGGGATCAGGCCGGGGTCGGTGATCCACGGCTTCGCAGCAAGTACAGTTTTCATAAACAACTTCACACCCTCAAGACTTGTGCTTAATGGACCCAGTGTACCCTGAACATGTCCGGAACCAATTTTCAGGGAGGTCTTACCCATCAAAGGAATACGAGAGGTGGTTGAGCGGAGACCAAAGAGTCCATTGTTGGCAGCGAGAGAGCGGATACTGCCACCTATAGGGAATTAGCATTATAATTCCTCCAAATAGATTGAGGTAATGGAGAGCCAAACCGACATCTGTTCCGACTCCAAGACAACTACCACGAAGACCCATCAATGATCCCTCTCCACCAGAGCTACCACCAGAGGTTGATGATCGATTGAAAGGGTTGACGGTTACGCCGTACAAGTTACTGGAGGTCTCTAGGTGCATCTGTCACTAGCTTGTTAGCGAAATGCTTAGGAATAGACGTGTTCATACATTTCTAGTTCCCAGAAGTTGAGCAACGCTGATCAGCAAAAGAAGAGTATACTTACTAAGTATTGGAAATGGTATACACTCAATGATCTCATATCATGTAGAATGGTTGTTCATTATCATGTTCTATGAAGAAGTATGTAGTAAGGATGGAGGTAACTACCTATCTATGGTGTAAAGCCACACTAAAACTATTTATTACTATAAGGCGTAGTCATAATATCTATTTAGAACTTAGTAGTGTATAGAAATCCTAGCCTTCTATTTACTGGCCGGAAAGGTATGGTATGGTATGGGATATTGACCTGCCATACCATACTCTGGTATGGTATGGGTTATTGAGATTTGCATGATCCCATACCTGGTATGGTATGGGATCTTGGCGGGATATACCACGGTATGGTATATCTGTGGTATCATACCATGGAATGGTATATGTATGGGATATCCCGTTGGGATTTCTATATTTAGAAGTATAAGTAGCTATTCTAGTCATCATTCTGGCCAACCATGGCTGGCACTACCATGGCTGGCACTACCATGTCTACCACTACCATGGCTGCTACTATCATGGCTGGCACTACCATGGCTGGCACTACCATGTCTACCACTACCATGGCTGGCACTACCATGGCTGGCACTATCATGGCTGGCACTACCATGTCTACCACTACCATGGCTGGCACTACCATGGCTGGCACTACCATGACTGGCACTACCATGACTACCACTACCATGACTACCACTACCATAACTACCATATGATAGTAGGCTATTTGAATAATAAATAGTGATAGCCATGGTAGTGGTAGCTGTTAAAATATCAGGTATGTGATGTGTAGAACGGACGGATTGATTCTCCAAAACCTCTCCGGGGCCAGGTCCTAAATGCAGTACAAAATCAGGTGGCTGAAGAATACGGTGGCTGGGATGCGCGGGGGCCACATTTCGACAGTAGCTATGGTAGTGATAGTTATGATAGTGAGTGATAGTCATGGTAGTGGCAGCCATGATAGTAGCAGCCATGGTAGTGGTAGACATGGTAGTGCCAGCCATGGTAGTGCCAGCCATGATAGTAGCAGCCATGGTAGTGGTAGCCATGGTAGTGGTAGCCATGGTAGTGGTAGCCATGGTAGTATATCGAATGGGGGTAGATACGATTAGCCGTTGACCAGAATGATGATTAGAATAGCTACTTTATACTTCTAAATATAGAAATCCCAACGGGATATCCCATACATATACCATTCCATGGTATGATATTATAGATATACTATACCGTGATATATCCCGCCAAGATCCCGAACCCATACCAGAAAAATGGAATGGTATCCGACCCTACCCATATCATACCCGAGTACGATATGGTATCACTTGATATGGAATATCCCATGGGATATATTATATCTTTTCGGCTAGTAGTTCTATTAGTTGATTTTAATACTTTTATATAGTCTAAAATAATAATTAAAAATACTATTAGTTTTAATACTTCCATATAATTTAAATTTAGACTATTTCTTTTATTCGCTCTTCTTAAATTTAATTTAATATATAAATATAGCGAATTTATTATTAATAAGAGCTTTAATAAGTTTATTTATAATTATATTATTAATAAATATCTATTTAAATATAATTACTTCTATTTTCACTTAATCTCGTATAAAATATTATTAAATATTAATATACTTAATACGTAAGTAGAAGTAAGAGTCTTTAGTTAATATAATAACTCTCTAATTATCTACTTTAATTAGTATTAGTCTATTAAATAATTTAAAGCTAATATCTAATTCGCTTAGAAGTTTAATTAATTAAATAGCTTTTTTTACTATCTAAGTCTAAGTTATATATTTAATCTTATAAGATAATAATATAATAAACTATTATTATTTAGATATTTAATTAATTATCTTATTATAGAATAAGAATATATAGATTTTAAAAAATCGATAAATTTCTAAGATTAAGATTTAATTAGTATTCATATAGTCTTTTAATATATTAGTTATTTTATATATAATATTATAAGTTAGTATTTTTTTTAGATAATAAATAACTTATTTAACGATTATAATATATTTTAAATTAAAGTTATAATTATATCGAGAAAGAATTATAATAATAAAATAGATATTCGAACGAGTTTAAATTATAAAGTATATTATCGATCTTATTATTAATTAATACTTCTAAATAACTTCTAATTTAGCTTTATTAATTAATTTCTCTTATAATTAAATATTTACTATTATTAATATAGAGATAAATATATAATTAATTATATTAAATCGTAATAATATCTTTCTTAGATATATCGTTTATATAATTCGAATAATTCTCTTTCTTCGATTTCTTTAGATTTCTATATCTAAATAATATAAGTATAGCCCGAGATTGGTTATAGCGAATCGTTTATAAAGATCTCGTTTAAACTTTAATATCTATTTTAATTCTTTTAGACTATAAATCTAGATATTATTTATATATATACTAACGATAAGTTATATTTTCTTATTAATAAAGAGTAAGTAATCGAATTCGATAAATTTAAATTCTTTAATATAAGAAAGTTTTATAAAGTAAAATATTATTCTTATAATAACTATTTTAGACTATATAGTACTCTAAATAACAAATATACTTTATTATCTTTCTTCTTATACTCTTTAAACTATTTTATATAAATAATTCTCTTTAATAATATATTAAGAAATATAATAATAATATTTATTTATTTATAGTCTAGATTATAGTATATTATAATTATAAATAGTATTTTAAATAATATAGACTTAATAACTAAGATAAAGGTTTAATCGTAATTAACGCTATAGATTTATTTAAAATCTTAAATTATCTAGCGTACTTTATAGAGAATAAAGTTATTAAGTTTCTTCTTTATCTTATAGATCTATCTATTAATAAAGATTAATATATTCTTTATTCTCGAAATAAGCTTTTAAATATTTATTATAATAAAGAAATTTATTTACTTATTTATAGTCTTCTTTTATTATTTAATATAGAGACTAGCTATTATCTAATTATAGATTAATAATTTAAAATTATTAATCTTCGTAATAGTCTATTAATATCTTATATTAATTATTTACTAAATAGTAATAGCGAGATCGAAAATAAAATCGAAGTTATAATAATCTAGATTCTTATAACTTAATATAATTTATCTATAGTATAGATATTTCGATTTAAAAGTCTTATTATATTTAATATAAGTAATAACTATTTAAACTCATATATTAGTATTACTCTATTTATTATTTAAAAGAACTTTTTAAAAAGATATAGAATTTCGTTTTAGTTAAAAATTATATATTATATCGAGATATAGATCTAAATAAGTAATAAGACTATCTCGAGATATCTCTTTAATATCTTTATCGTTAAATCCTTCTAAGCCTATATTACTATCTCTTATATCTTCGACTTCTTTAATTTCTTCGATATTTTTATTAAAAAGAATATTTCTAATTTTATTTATATTAATAAGACTTATATCGATATTAGTCTTAGATATATATTAATATACTATAGAGTTATTCTCTATATTAAATATATCTATTATATTATTATTAATAGCCTCGACTAGTTAATAGCCGATATTTAAGATCGTAGTAGTTATTATTCGTAATTTATTAAAATCGATATAGAAGGATCGTTTTACTTATCGAGTGACTAAATTTTATATCTAAAAGATATTTATATCTTCGTAGTTAATTAGATAACACTTCTTACTATATTTATCGAGCTTCTTATACTTTTTCTTAAATATATATATCTAAATAATATAGTCGATAATCTTTATATAGTCGAGATATAATTATTTATCTATTTATATCTTATATAATATTATACTCTAAAGGCGAGTAATAGAACTTCTATTCTTTTAATATACTTTAATATAAAGTAATTCTAATTATAAATAGTAAGATAACTTCGAGTTAAAAAGTATAGTCTTTATTCTATTTATAATAATTCGATTTTATATCTCACTAAGTTCATTTTATTTAGACGTATAGAGTACGATAGACTTCTATATAATTTCGAAGTTCTTAAAATATTCTTTAAACTTACTATTAATAAATTCGATATTATTATCTAAACGAACTATCTTAATCTTATAATTAAATTTATTTTTTATCTAAATTTTCTAGTTATAAAATAATTTAAAGATTTTATTTTTATACTTATATATAAAGTATTAGATTTAAAGAGTTACTTAATTAATTAGAAATATATAGTACTTAACTCTATTAATAAATAATATATTAAAAGATCTTTTCAAGTTTATATAAATCTTATCGAGTTTTTCGAGTACCTCATATTATACTCTTTTTAAAATCTTTTATATAAATTTAGTCTTAAAATAGATCTTATATATTAATCTAATTCGAGGTTTCTAAATTAGTATAATACTCTTACTTATATTAATTAGTCTCTTAAAGTTTATCTTATTTAGATATTTTATTTAACGATATTATAGCTTAATAGCTTTCTTATTAAATATTAAACTTATTATTAAAATCTTTATATTCTTCTAAATAAATATTAAAACCTTAATTATAGATTATAAGATATTAAGAATATAAATATTATTTATTTTTAAAGCGCTATTAATAAGCTTACTATCTTAAAGAATATAATAATTATTATTAAAAAAGATAATTTTAAATTCTTTTTATATAACTTGACTAATCGAAAATAATTCGTATATAAAATTTAGAATATATAAGACTTTACTAACTTTTACGATATTATTAAATCTATTTTATAATAATTATTTTATTTTAACTATATCGTAGCTCTATATCTAAATAATAATCTTATTAGCTATTATAATATCTATACGATATAATTAATAATTAATAAATTTATTCTTATCGAAGAATATATAATTAGTATAATCTAAGTCTATTATTTATTTATATATAATAGTAGATTAACTATCTATATATACTATATAAGTAAAGATCTATAAATTAAATTTATAGAGTTAAATTCTTTTAAGTTAAATCGAATTTTAGTCTTAGCTCTAAGTTAAATCGAACTCTAATCGCTTACTATACGTTTTTAATCTACTTTTACTATTATAAAATTAATTTAATCTATATAATATATAGATATATATATACGGAGAGAGGCGCGCTAAGACTTAATTAGAAAGATATATCGAGTATAAAGAATTAATTCGTAATAATTATCTATAAAAAATAGAGAAAGACTATATTCTTATAATAAGAAGTATTAAAATATCGAAAAGAAATAGAGATAATATATTAATTAGTGATATGAATTTCATATTATCTTCTATTATAGTAAAATCTTTCGAATAATAAAATAGCTATTAGAGTAAGATATCGAACGATTTCAATTTATTTAAATATATATCGTTTAATATTTCTTCTATAGAGGTCTAATTAGCTATAATCGTCGTAATAGATTCTTCTCTTATAACGTTATTATAGTAATATATTATATTAATATAATAAGAATAATAGATTAAATTATAGTAATATTCTTCGCTTACTAAGTAATAATTTAATATAGAATCGTAAAGAGTATATAACGTGGAATCTTAAAGAGCTAAGCTATATTCTTAATGCTAGAGATCTTATTATTACTTAATTTCTTTATAATATTCTTTATATTCGTCTACTATATTAACTTCTCTTATACTAGTTAAGTAAATTAATATAAGATTATAAAGAGTAAGTTTATTATATTATTACTACTAATAACTATCTTCGTAATATTCTCTATAATATTCTTTATATTCGTCTATTATAGATTCTTCTCTTATTTAATTAAGTGCGAGAATATCGAGGATAAATATATTTATATTAATGAAATTAGTAGAATTAATAGAATTAGTAGAATTAATAGAATTAATAGAATTAATAGAATTAATAGAATAAAAAAAGAAGAATAATTATATAAATAGATAGAAGAATTATAGTTTAATCTCGAACGCGTTTAATATAATTATAATATTTAAATATTAATTTAATTTATCTACTACTAACTTAAAAGAAGTATATAAAGAAAAATATATTTATTTAAGCTCTTTTTAAGAGTTTTTTAATATATTTATAAGTAGTAATAGATAGCTATTAAACTCGCTTACGGCCTCGATTATTAATAATAGTAAATTCGTTAAGAGATAATTTAAAAATGTTAATAGAGGCTTTAAGAGGCGAGTAAAAGAAATATATATATCTAAATTAAACGCGTTTAATATAATTATAATATTTAAATATTAATTTAATCTATCTATCGCTAGTTTAAAAGAAGTATATAGAGAAGAATATATTCGTTTAGACTCTTTTTAAGAATCTTTTAACGCGTTTATAAGTAGTAGTAAATAGCTATTAAGCTCGCTTACGGCCTCGATTACTATTAATAAGAGATTTAAAATATAGACGAAAGGAATATATATCTTAGATATTTAGTAATATTTAGATAAGGAATATCGAGAGCTAATTTATTTATAATTAATAAATTAATAGAATTATAGAAGAAGAATAATTATATAAATAGATGAAAGAATTATTATTCGAACTCGAACGCGTTTAATATAACTATTATAACTATTATATTTAAATATCTATTTAATTTACTAATAGTAGATTAAACTTTATAATTTTTATAGCGTTAGAAAGCGTAAAGCGAGCTCTATAATTTAAGGAATTATAAAGTAACTATATATATCGTAAGCTAAGTACTTTAAAGTATAAAACTTCTATATATAAATTTTTAATAAGGGAGGCGCGGAAGGGCTATCGAGCTAACTTAGTCGATCTAATTAAAAAGCGTATAGAACTCGAATTAATAATTAACTATATATATAAATTCAAGATTTTCAAGCTTAGTTCTATCTTATTCTATTATATATACTAATATATTCTTTTTAATTATTTAATTATTTCTTAGTTATAAATAAATTAAAGAGATTACTTTTATTTATTAATATTAGACTTAAATTATATATATTATAAATAAAGATTATCTTTAATTAATTCTCGCTCTTATTCTTCTTTAGCTATATTCTTAATATATATATATCTCTTAATAGATATTCGATCTTTTATCGATCTTAATTAAGCTTTTTATTAATATAAAAATAAATTCTTATATTTTTTTTAAATTAATATACTAGATAAAAAGCGCTAAAATTAAAATTATATAAAGATTTATTATATTCTATAAAGTAAAATTTTTAGATAGCTAGAATATCGATTTTTTAAATTACTTAATTTATAAATAAAATTATTATTATTTCTAATTCTTTTCTAATATTATATTATAGAGATTTTATTCGCTAGTATTCTAATATAAAATCTATAATTATAAAATCTATATTATAATATTCTTCTCGATTAAAATCTTAATTAATATTTAAATTTTTTAATTTTTAAATTATTTAATCGCTATAGCTATTATTATCTTTATTATTAAGACTTAAATACTTTTAATAAATCTTATATTTATAAAAGTCTTTTAACTTCTCTTTTATTAAAAAGTTATAAATAATCTTAATCTTTTTATTCTTATTTTTAATTATAACGTCTTATTTATTATATTATTAGAATTCTTATATAAATTAATTATATTAATTATATTATTATCGAAAACGATTTTCTAATAATTCTAATTAATCGATATATCTTCTTTACTTATAAAGATATCTATATTATAATAGTCTTTTAGAAGTATTAGAATAATTAGTTTTTATAAAGTTAGATTTAAACTTATAATTATTATAATTATCGTAACTAGAAATATAAATCGCTTATTATATTATAAGATAAGAGATTATTAAAATAAATAGCTTTATATTAAAAAGTAAGAATTATTACTCTTTAGTATTAATATTATAAAGAAGTAAAGTAATTAAACTATATAATCTATATTCGTATTTAAATTATTTAAAATTAAGTTAATATCTTATTTTATAAAATCTAAAATTAAATATAACGTAATAGAAGTAATATTAATAGCGAATATATAGCTATTTTAAAACTATTAATATAGATATAGATATAGATAATATACGTATATAAAGATATATAATATCGATAGTAGCTTTCGTTTAGCTATTTAATTTAGAAGATTATTAAGATTATTAGACGAAGCGGGAACGAGGATAATTTCTTTTTAACCACCAGACGCGTGTTTTACTCTTAGGGTACCTTCTATATCCACTAGTTATATAGTACCAGATTTATTGTCCGTCATAGCTAATCAGGTCCTCGAATGAAAGCTTCAGAATGCCTTCTTCTGCAGAGCCCCACGTTGAGGCGAGGTTGACTTAAAGTAGAAGGCCACAGGCCAACAGCGTGGGTGGCAAAGCACGCGATAGATTTTGTTGATTGTCGAGGCGCTCGATGACGGATGTTTTTCGAATGCGGCGAACCCTGTAGTTGCAAAGTGAAATCTCGGTCCTAATAAGGCTGGTCGAGGTAGCCTTTTGGACGCTCAGGGATTCGGTTTCGAGGCGATGTCCACCCCTTTCATGTGTTCGGATATAATTACTTAACTCCTTCTTCCTCTCCACCACTCGCGAAGCGAATGGTAGCACCACCCTCTCAAAATCGGCAAACCTCAGACTCATCACCGATGAAAGCGGATGGAAGCAACGTGTGGATAAGCCGTGGTATCCGAGATACCCAGGTTACATTGCACCCATGTAATAGCAGATATCATATAGCTTCTTGGGTGTTAAAGGCGGTGTCAGCTTGATAGATGAGTAAATGATACCCTGCTTTGTCTTGTGTAACCGCAGCTCTACACGAAACGCTGCAGGCGGTGGGGCCGTGAAAATCTGATACCTAGCAAGACTCCAGGTAGTAGTGAGGCGAGTGAATTTCCAATGGATTGCGCATGTGGATATGCATGATCACGGACGTAACTGCGCCCAGTCGCTATCTCGCATAAGGAAACCTACTCCGCTGATCTGCAGGATTTTCATACAAGGGCTCAGTCGGGATCGTCACCTACGGAGCAGTCTTCGAGGTCTAGATTTCATGCGCTCCTATCGCTCCGTTTTACCCCTATCGTGGAACGCTGAATCCCAATATTGATCCCATTCAGTCGAATGGGGGGATGGCTCCGTGGAAGTAGATCCCGCTGCCGGAGTAAGTATGGCACACCTCAGGCTTCCGGTAGCCAATGATAGCGTCGCCAATGATAGCGTCGCCAATGACTGATGCTCATCAAGACTCGGGCACCCCGCACCCTTGGTGTGCTTTCCACTCGTCGTTGCATAAAGAAAGTGTAGGCATGGCTCGGATATGGGATTTCAAGTCCAATGCACACGCCGTACATATTTGTTCAGAGCTGAAATCAACTCGTCTTATCTTTGCTTAGGCAAAGCAGGCTCTCAGTTCACTGGCAGGACACCCTAGGTATTACCTCTTATTCGTTTACATGTACCGATGGACATCTAGTCTAAGCAATCAAATGGCTACGATGAGGAAGAAAAAGGCTACCACTCATTCAACCCATCACATTTATAGCAGGAAAGAGCCATCCTAGAGGGAGCTGAGGGTGGCTACGGCATTATAGATGTCTGCTTCACAAAATGTATCCCATTCCCCCAGTTAATCTTATTTCTTTCCGTAAAGGCCTTGAACTATACTTCCAACTCTGTGATCTAAGCTTCAGCTAGGACGTTATTCTTGTGACTCATACTAATCTACCGAAAATGACTACAAACGAGCAAGCAAGCCGCCAGGGACAGTTGCTGAGCGAAACTATACCTTTCATGATACTTGCAACACTGGCAGTAGTTGCACGCTATTTTTCAATAAGGCTTCGTCCGGCCTCCCTTGGCGCCGAAGATTATGTGTGTGTTTTGGCTTTTGTAAGAAGTCTGCTCTCCTCGCATGCCAGCCTCTGAGGACTAAGCTTTCTATAACCCTAGATCTTGACTTGGGGATGCTTCATTCTTACCATTTTGGGTAACGTTGCCTGGTGGGCGTCCTAGTCGCTTTTCTAAATCAGCTCGATCAGACAAACAGACTGGGGTTGGAAAACACACAGCGGTAGAACCCGAGGTCGATGTCTCACGATACTTCAAGGTCTGTTCTTACCTTATATAACCCTACCTATGCAGGCTTCCTGTCGACTATTTTGAAATTCTGCTGACGAGAGTACTATCCTAGCTCGTGTTTGCAGCCTCGATCATCTATGCCTCCTGTATAACCGCAATCAAGATATCCATTCTTCTCTTCTATCAGCGAGTGTTCTCCACCCCAAGATTCATATTAGTGACTAAGATACTCGGCGGGGTAGCTATAGCTTGGTGGATCGTTGTGATTCTAATTCAGATCTTCTCGTGCAATCCTATCAGTGGCGTTTGGAATACGTCTATACCACCTAAATGCATTAACGCCGCAGATTATTACACCGGAGTCGCTGTACCAAATATACTTACCGACATCATTTTACTCTGTTTACCTCTTCAAATGGTATGGCGTCTCCAGACAAATGTTATCCAAAAGATAGGTTTATCTATCACATTCTTGACTGGAATCTTGTAAGTCCTAATTCTACTCTTGAGGATCCTACATTAACAAACCTCGTCCTCTGATCTAGTGTTATTATCGCAAGTCTCTACAGGATAGTCTCACTGCACCCAGTCAATCGGATCGATCCTCTTTGTAAGTATACCAAAGTTCCACGACAAGCTAAGCCTTGAAACGTACAGAGCTAATAGGTTGTGGGTAAATAGGGACCTACACCAATATATCAATATGGGGAAGCATCGAAACTTCCGTTGGTATCACATGCTGCTGCCTCCCTATTCTACGCCCTCTACTTCGTAAGTTCTGGTTACAGGGAAGGACGATAGTGCGATCGATCACATCTTCAACTCAACAATCTGGTGGAATTGAGCTTGAATCTGGGTATACAAGAACGCAAAAGGCAAAATTGCCACATCACACTAGATGGATTGACAATAATCATGATATTCCTTCCAGTCGAAACATCTCAAGAAGTGTAGGGGCTACGACATCGGTACGAGGATCAGATCCGGAGCGTGATGATAGCCTTTTAATGGGGATCAATGTACAAAATACTGTACATGTCGAAAACGGTCTGCTTTAGGCTCACAACCTCAAGAGTTACTAGGACAAGGAGCGTTGTTGCTGTTCTGCTTCTGACGTATTACGTGTTCTGCAAATTGTGCGAGAAGGAGACCAGATCTAGGCTCGTTATGGCACACTTATAACCTATATTCGCTCGGATCCAAAATCCTCCGCCAAGCGCCAAAACTTTGTATATCGCCTTTTCTCGTTTCTATTCGCTCGTAAGATCTGCACGCGTATTCTGCATGTTTCCCCTTCAGACAGCATCTTTATGTTGGGGGCTTCAAGCTCGCAGACAGCGGGAAAAGACTTCGGGATCAAAATGCGGCATGTTTTAGTGATCCACGTCCACTTTTGATCGGCTCCCACTGTTCGCATTCTGCCCTTCCTAAATGGAAATGGAGCATACACATTGATCCGCTTTGTTTATGTAACAATTGTAAATCACTCTGGCATATGCATCAGTAGCGTGCATACATGAACCAGCAACTCCAAGACACATGAGTCATTGATCCTCAGAAAAGACCCTGGCCAGACCCAACCCGGATAGAGTAGCCTCAACATCACAACACATCATCCCGAGTTTCATTCTCCGCCGTTGCTCCTGAAATGCGTCCCAAGTCACAGGCACACTTTTGAACATAAGCACTCCGATCGGCCTTCAGCACTGTCTAGGTAGGCTTCGTTGCATTATTTCCGCTTTCTCCGCAGCATTGCAGATGAAACTAGAGTAATAATCATAGTCTCAGAAAGACCCCACGCAGTGGGTCTGAGTAGGAAACCCTGCCAAGCCTCATTTTTTTGATAATTTAACTAATATAAGATATTTACCTCTAAATATATATTAGTATTAATAGATTTCGAAGTAGCTTTAACTCGAAGCGAGTTATCTCGAAGCTATTTTACTTTAATATATTATTAGTATATATAATAGAATAAGATAGAGCTAAGCTTAAAATCTTAAATTTATATATATAATTAATTATAAATTTAAAGTTACTACGCTCTTTAATTAAATCGATTAAATTATTACGAGTAAATAAATTAGCGTTTATAATTATTAAAAAAAATAGATATATATTATTTATAAATAGAATAACTTTTTAATATTCTATTAAATTTTTTAATTTTTTTTAATTATAGAATAAGATCTAGACTTTTAAATAAAAAAAAGTATTTCTAAATTTAGTCTTATAATTATTAAAGCGTAAGAAGTTTAAATATCGCTTATTAACGTTCGCTCGATAGCGAAATAGCCTTAATTAAAAAATAGATATATATTATTTAATTTTAGAATAACTTTTTTATTTTCTATTAAAATTTTAAAATTTTTCTTCTAAGTTATAGAATATAGTATAGGCTTTTAGATAAAAAAAGAATTATTATAAATTTAGTCTAATAAATATTTAAAGATAAGAAGTTTAAATATCACTTATTAAAGATCGCTTATTAAATTTACTCGATAGCTCTAATCTAAAAGAAAAATTATAAAAATAATTTATAGATCTTTACTCGTTACTTAATAATCGAACTATTATATTTTATAAAAATTTATTTAAATATTCTTAATGGATAGTATATTAATATATTAAATTTTCTTAAGTTAATATTCGAAAGTTCTAAAGATATTAAGCTTTTTTATTTTTTTATCTAAAATATTTTAAATTTTAGAGTAGCTCTAACTCGAAGAGAGCTACTTCGAAGCTATTTTAAAACTATTTTAAAGAAACTTAATAATCTACAACTTCGATATATTATTACTCGATAATTAAACTATTATTTTTTATAAAAATTTATAAACTTATTCTTAGTATATAAAATAATAATATATTGAATTTTTTAAATCTAAACTTCTAAAGTTCGAAATCTCTAAAGTTATTAAGCTCTTTAATTTTTATTTAAAGTATTTTAAAATAATATAATAATTAAATAAATTAAAAAAAAATTTAATAAAACTTTATATATCTTTACTTATATTTATAAATTATTAAATTATAATTTAATATTATAGATTAATTAATAAATTAATTAAGATAATAGCTTAAATAAATTTTTTATAAATATAATTTTATAAAATCTAATCGAGCTTATTATATAATAATATTCTTAAATAAACTTATAAATATAACGAGTACTTTAAGACTATTTTTAAGATTTTCTCGATTTACGTTAAAGAATAAGAGAGGAATTAAAGATATAGTCTTTAAAAACTCTAATTTAAATCTTCTAAAAATAAATAATTAAGATACTTTATTAAGAATCGAAAAGAAAAACCTAATTCTACGATATTTAAATAGTTATTTTATAAATACTTTTTTTCTATTAAAGTTCTTAGTAAAAAGTTATATATAAAAGAAACTATTTATTTTCTATTTCAATTAATTTTAATAAGAATCTTATATAAAATAACGTTTAATATAGCGATTTTAAGATTTTCTACTTAGACTCTAAGAAAAGAATATAACGAAATTTCGACTTAGAAAAAGGTTTTTTCGATCTATTACTATTACTAACTCTTTCGAATAGAGTTTAAGTATTAAGATTAGATACTTAGAAGTAGAGTATAGTAACGTAAACGCCCGTCTCTATAATCGATTCGGAGCTGAAAATTAAGCGTATAACGGTGAGTAAGAGAATCTTAATTCTAAAACTCTTTATAAAAAAGAAATTATAAGTTTAGGCTCGTAAATAAATTTCGTAATACGTAATTTAGTATACTTCGAGACTTGGTTTTCGAATAGTAAGAATACTTTAATATAGTATTTCTTTAAAAATAGAGAACTGAATTTTATAAGATTACTTCTTTTTTATAATTTACTTAAATTTAATAGTTTCGCTAATTAAAAATATATATCTATAAATATATTAATTAAAGTATAATTAAATTAAAAATTTAATAGTTAAAAACTTAATTATATAGATTATTTATTCTTATCTTATTTAATTATTAGATACGCTGCGTAACGGGGCGGGGAACCTCGACGGAGTTTCGAGGGGGGTCGAGGTCGGGGTAGGGTTTCGGGTTGAGGTTTCGAGGAAGCTCGAAACCTCGACCCCGCCTCGACTCGAAGTCGAAGTTTTAGAGTATACCTCGTTAACTCGATAGACTCTAAGTACCTCTAAGCGAGTCCTCTAAATTTTAATATTATATAATAATATGTGCTGGAGCGCGAGGCTACTCAGTAGTAGAAAACTTGCCGAGAATATAAGAAGATTGAGAAAACTGAGAAGACTAAGAAGATTACTACTATATAGTATTAATTCTATTAAGAGAAGACCCTCTAAACTCCTCTACCCTCCGAGAGCTCTTCGAGAGCTCTTCGAGAGCCTTTCGAGGGCTTCTACCGAAGAAGCCGTTCTCGTAAACTCGAAATTATTTATATAAAATCTATTTTAAAATCGATATAGAGTTATTTACTTTATTAAAATTATAACTATAATCTCTCTAAAGAAATTTCTTATAATAATTATTAATTATAAATTAAAGTTACTTATAAATAATCTTAAGATCTTTATATCGAATCGTCGTATATAATAAAGTTTTAAGTTTATTCTTAATTTAAGACTAATTAACTATTATATACTTAGCTTTTATAATATAAAATACGTAATCTAAGGCGTTTTATAATTCGATACTAATAGACTCTTATAAGAATCGCTCTTCTTAAAGATATATTTAATATACGAGATTATTATATAAATTCTTAATAACCTCTCATTAAAGATAAAAACGACTTATTTCGACTTTTTCGTAAACGCGTTTTAGAGCGTTAAGACCTTAATTTTTTTATAGATATATATTATAAATATCGAATATAGAGCGTTTAATATCGAGGTCTAAAGTATCGAGCTTAAAGATATCTATTTATATCTCGATAATATATATAGAATTAATATCTTCGAGAGTAGTTTAAAAAAGATTTTAAGATATTATAGGCTGAGGTTAAGATTATAATACGATATCGCACGAAGATAATCGATATTATTATCGACTTTAAGCTTTTCTCTAAGATCGTAATTAATTTTAAAAGTATAACTATAAGAGAGCGCGCTCGATATTTTATTTTTAATAATTCTTTTAATATCGATTTATAGTATATCGAGCTATAGAGAATATAAGGCTAAAATCTAAAATTAATTAAGATATATTATAGTAGAGATAAAGACAGAGAGAAATAAAGAAAATTTAAGAAAATTTGATATTTCTAGTTAAGACCTACTAAATCCTTAATTACTTTTTAATAAGATAAGAGTTTTCTAGAATAATTTTATAGTAAGACTTAGTATAGAAGTGATTTTATTCTTAAGTTAGAAAGAAAGTAAGCTTTTTAAAAAATAGAGTAAAATAGAGTATAGAATACAATGTTATAGTCTAAATTAGAGTATAAGATATAGATACTTAGAAAGATGATTAGAAGATATGTGAGATTGTATTTACAAGATATTAGAGAGAGATATTATAAAGATAATAATCTCGATCTAATCTAACTAATAGACTTAATAAAATAGCGAGATATCTTCGTTACCTCGATAGAAAAATCTTATCTTAATCTTATCTCATCTACTAGTCGAAAAGATATAGTATATTTTATAAAATATTTTATATTAAGTAATACTATATCGTACTCGAATATAATATAAATAAAGTTAAATATTATTTCATTTTTCTAATATAAGTTCGAATTCTTAACGAAAAATATTATAATATAATATATATATAAGATATTTCGATTAAGATTTCTATATTTAGAAGTATAAGTAGCTATTCTAGTTATTATTCTAGTTAATTATAACTACTATTACTACTATAGCTATTACTACTATAACTACTACTATTATAACTATTATTACTATAGCTATTACTACTATAACTACTTCTATTATAACTATCTCTACTATAACTACTTCTATTATAACTATTACTATTATATCTATTATCGAAATATAATCTTCGCGTATCTTAGCTATTATATTTTTTAATTATCTAATTTTATACTATATTTAAAATCTAGTCTCGAAGAGATTTTAGAGAATTAATTCGTTCGTTCTATATATTATATATTTAATATTTTAATAGCTATTACTACTATAACTATTACTATTATAGCTATTACTATTTATTATTAAAATAGTTTATTATTATATAGTAGCTATAATAGTAATAGTTATAATAGTAATAGTTATAGTAGAGATAGCTATAATAGAGATAATTATAATAGAGATAGTTATAATAGATAGTTATAGTAGTAATAGCTATAATAGTAATAGTTATTATATCGAATTTATCGAATAAATGTAGCCGTTAACTAGAATAATAACTAGAATAGCTACTTATACTTCTAAATATAGAAATTCTAATTAAGATATTTTATATATATATTATATTATAATATAATATTATAGATATATTATATCGTAATATATATCGCTAAGATTTTATATTATATTAGATATAAGATTATATAAAAATTAATATTTTATATCGTATTAAAGTATAATATAATAGATTAATATCTTATATTATATTTTATCTTTTCGACTAGTAATCTCATCTCGTTAAAATCTTAACTCGAAGTAAGATAGTATTAAGTACTTAAAATCTCGCTCTATCTCGCCTCCTTACGTAGCGTACTATTAGAAATTAAATAAAGATTTAAATAATAATAATAATATTCGTAATATAAACGAAATAATAACTATATAAAAGAAAGAAAGATAATTATAAATAGATATAGATTTTATAGTAGAGTATTAAGATTATAAGTCTTAACGCGTTAAGTTTAATTAAACTATAATAGTTTAAATATAAAAAGAAGTAGACTTAAAACTATAATATTAATTCTCTAAACTATTCTTTTCTTATCGTTCTCTTCTAGTCTATATTAGCTTTATTAAGAATTAAATATAAATAATATTAAATATAAGTATATATAGTATAATATATATAGATAATAAATAAAAGAAGAACGATTCTTATAAGATATCGTATTATATTAAAATCTTAACGTTAAGCTATAATATATTTAATATATTCGAGTAAGAAAGTTCGTAATAATCTTTAAATATATATTACGATTTTACTTCGAAGAATAGATTTTCGAGATAATTTCGCTTACTCGTAGGTTAAAAGATTAGATTTCTAAGTAAAACCTTAATTCTATTCTATTACTTATAAGGCGTAAAGAATTTAAAGTTAAAATCGTAATAATATAATAGAGTTATTAAGATCTTAAATATAAAAATAATTATAAAATATAAAAATATTTTATATATTAAATTAGAGTTATATAGTAATAATAAATTAATAATAAATATATTCTATAATAATAAGATTATTATAATTACTTTTAAAAATTTCTCTAAATAAAAGAAATTCGATTTTAAAATTATTAGCTAAAACTTCTATATATATTATATATAATAAAGCTTTTACTTAATAAAATCGTATTCGCGTAGACTTTTTATAGTTAAAGTATTTAAATTTATTTTATAACTTTAAGATTTATTCGATTATAATAGAACTTATAAGTCTATTTTCTAAGATCTTAATTATAAGTTCTATTTCTTTAAATTCTTAGAGATTTACATTAACGTTATTTAGAATTTTATTCTTTTTAAAAAAGATTTTATTAATAATTATATAATATAATATAGATTATATAAAGATTATAATATAAAATTTACTAAGACTCTTTTAAAGATTAATTTTATATAATTAATTTTATATATAAAATCTTTTAAAATAACGAATATATATAAGTTATTTAATAAGAAGTTTTAATAATTACGCGTTTAAAAACGCGAATTTTCGCGAATTTTATAGAAAAATCTTAAAATTCTAGATTTTATCTTAGAGATTATAATATTTTATAATATTTATATATTAGCGATATTATTTAAATATATATAATATAAAGTTCTATTATAATACTATAAGTAAAGATCTATAAATTAAATTTATAAAGTTAAATTTTTCTAAGTTAAATCGAATTTTAGCTCTAGCTCTAAGTTAAATTAAACTTTAATTATTTATTATATATTCTTAATTTATTTTTACTATTATAAAATTAATAAAGAAGATAAAAGCTTTAATTCTAAGTTAATTCGAACTTTATTTACTTTCTATATAATATTTAACTTACTTCTATTATTATAAATTACTAATTAATTAAATTCTTATTTAAAAAAAAACTATCTATTTAAAAATCTTATTCTTAATAAATTTTATAAGTTAAGTAATTTTTTTTTAATAGATTATCTAAAGTTATAGATAATAGATTAATCTTATTAATAATTAAATTTAGAGTTATATACTTATATATAATTAGCTATAGATAAAGATCTCGAGATATAAGTATAAATCGATATATTATAATATAGAAATATAATTTATTAACGATTAGCTAGCGAACGTAGACTATAAAAGATATAGAGTTATTATAAAATTTAATAGTATATTTAATAATAGAACTAATCTCTAAGATATATTAAAACTCTAAAATATATAAAATAAATCTATTTTCGCTAAGTCTCTAGATATATAAAATATATTATTAAAATTAGATTTTAAAAGAGATTTTTAATATTAGTATATATAAAAGAATAAGATAGAGCTAAACTAGAAAATCTTAAATTTATATATATAGCCAATTATTAATTCGAGGTTATTACGTCTTTTAGCTAGACTAACTAAGTTAGCTCGCTAGCTCTCTCGAGCTTTCTTATTAAAAATTTATATATAGAAGTTTTACACTCTAAAATAACTAGCTCTCTACGGATGCTATTTCTTTATAATTTAATAAATTATAGAGCTTAATATACGCTTTCTAACGCTATAAAAATAATAAAGTTTAATCTACTATTAGTAGATTAAATAGATATTTAAATATAATAGTTATAGTAGTTATATTAGACGCGTTCGAAATCGAATAATAATTCTTTTACTTATTTATATAATTATTCTTACTAATCGAAAAGATATAATATAAAATAAAATATTAATCTATTATACTATACTCTAATATAATATAGATTATTAAGATTTATATAATCTCATATCTAATATAGTATAAGATCTTAGCGAGATATATTACGATATAATATATCTATAGTATTATATTATAAAATAATATATATATAAGATATCTCGTTAGGATTTCTATATTTAGAAGTATAAAGTAGCTATTCTAATTATTATTCTAATTAACGACTACTCTTATTATATTAATGTAAATTCTTATAAATATTAACTAATTCGTTTATAATTTTAATAATAAATTAATATAGATTAATAAAGCTTCGAAGTCTTCTATATATAGTATACTATATAGCTTTATTATCGAGTTATAAGACTATATAAATTATTCTAAAGTCTTTAATAAGATAATAATCGCTATTAATCTTAAATTTCTATTCTATTCTAAAGAACTAATTATTTTAAATAAGATTATTATTATTAATAAATAGAGGTAAATCTAAGATTTTAACTAATTTTTCTTTTAAACGTTTAAATATATATTCTTTCTTAATAAAGAGTAATTATAAATTTTTAATTAATTATAAATTAAGATTATTAACTTTCTATTAGAAGAAAGTTATATTTTTCTAAAAATCTCGAATTAATTAATTTATCTTCTCGATTAACTTATTAATTTAAAATAAATTATTTATTATCTAATTCTTTTTTATTATAACGATATAATATTAGATAATAGTCTCTCGAAAATCGTCTCGCTCTTAATAAATCTTATTTAATATAAATATAAATTTATTAAATTAATACTTAATTTAATATTATAGTTATAAACTATTAGCGATATTTTAAAATATATCTATTAAATCTATTTTATTAGAGATATTATTTAATAGAATTAATTTCTATTAAAATTTAATTTACTCTAATAAAGTCTTAATTTAATCTATTCTTTTAATATTAGATTTTACTATAAAAAAAAGAAAGGAAGATTAAAAATAAAGTAGAGAGGAGTTTAAATATTTCGAAAGAATAGATATTAAGAATATTAGATATACTAGAGAATAATAAAATCTCTTTAAAAGGTATTAAAATAATTAAATATTAAGAATAAAAAAATTTACTATAAAGCTTAAGATAAGATTATTTCTTTATAAGAATTTAATATACTTATCTCTTAATCGTTTAAGATATTAAAAAGACTATAAATACTTTAAATAATACTCTTTTAAGTATACTTACTTCGTCTAGAGAGTTCTTTATTTTATAGAAAAGTTATATATAAAAAAGCTTATAAATAGTATTTTAATAATATTAACTATTTCTTTTAATTCGCTAGCTATATAAATAATTCAATATCTTATTTATTTCTTAACTACTATTTATCGAGTTTAATTTATATTAAAATCGAATTATCTATTTAAAAAGTCTATCTAGAGATTTAATAATTTAATTTAATTTCTTATTAAAGCTTTTCTTAGCGTATTTCTAAATTTATTCGCTAATATAAATAGATTAAATAAATTAATCTTAATTATAATATTAGAATTAATATAAATATAATATTAATATAAATATTTTAAATAAGATAATTAAGATATTAAATTATATAGATAGAATAAAGATATTAAGTAATAGATAAATATCTCTATTTATAAAAGCGTAGTTTACTAGCAATTAGCTAGCGAATATAGACTATTAAAGACGTAGAATCGTTATAGAATTTAATAGTATATTTAATAGTAAAACTAATCTCTAAAAAATATTAAAACTTTAAGATATATAAAGTAAATCTATATTTGCTAAGTCTCTAAATATATAAAATATATTATTAAAATTAAACTCTAAAAGAAATTCTAATATAATATATATAATATCGAAGTTTTAATATAAATAGCGCTAAGATTTATAATAGTATTAAATCTAATAATTATCTTTTTTTCTAAATTTTAATCTCTAAACGTCTAAGTAAATAAAATACTTATTAAAAAACTTTTAAATTCTAATAGAGAAATAAGAGAAAAGAGTTAATTAATATATATAAAAGAATAAGATAGAGCTAAGCTTAAAAATCTTAAATTTATATATATAATTAATTATTAATTCGAGTTCGCTACGCTCTTTAATTAGATTAACTAACTTATCGTAAATAAATAAATTAATATTCGTAATTATTAAAATCTCGCCCTTCTACGCCTCTCTTATTAAAAAAATAAATATATATTATTAATATATAGAATTACTTTTTTATTTTCTATTAAAATTTTAAGATTTTTTTTTAATTTTTAAAGCGCTATTTATGCTTTTCGAATTTTTAAGAATTCTAAAATTTAGTCTTATATCGCTTATTAAAGTTCGCTTATTAAAGATCGCTTATTAAAGATTACTTATCTACTTACTCGATAGCTCTAATTAAAAAAAAATTATAAATTTAATTTATAAACCTTTACTCGTTTATAATAATATCGTTTTAATAATATAATAGAACTAATTATTACGCGCTATAAATGCGCTATTAATATATTATATAATAATATTAATACTATTTTCGAGAATAATATTACTTCTATAATATTAATTAATAATAATCTATAGTAAGTTAATATATTTAATATTAACGTTTTTATAGCGCTAATTAATAACTCTTATAGCGAATAGATATTTAATTTAAAAATTTATAATAAAATCTTAAAACTTTAATAAATAAAAGAAGATAGAAGAGTTTTTTTATAGATAATATTATTTCTATAGTATATTATATTAATAGCGAAGTAATATAATAATAATCTCTATTATAAATATTTAAAAAAAGTAATTAATAGAGCGACGCGTTTGCGATAACGCTTTTAATTATTAATTAATAATAATAGTAGAATAATAATAATAGCTAGATAACGCGATTTTATAAATAATAGCGAAATATTACTATATCGCTAATATCTATATTATTAAATATTACTCGTTAGTACTAGCGCTATAATAAAGAATATAAAAATCTTCTTTATATTATTTATTTTTATTCTTTATAACTTCTAACGTCTTTTTTATAAATATTTATTTTAACGTTATAACGTCGATATTAATATTAATATAAATATAGTATATCTTATTATATTAGTAATCTATCTCTCTTTATTATAAATATCTTATTATTATTAATTATATTAATATATAAATTAATAATTTTATAATATTCTTTTTTAATAATAATAATAACTTTAATAGTAAATATATAGTTATTTATAGACGTAATTATTAATCTCTAACTATTTTTATTATTATCGCTTTATATATATAACTACTAATAAATTCTAATATCTAATTTATTATATAAAACTTACTTTTATTAAAATAATAATTTATATATTTAAAATAAGTCTTTTTTTTATAATAATTATAAGATTAGAAGACGCGATATTAATCGCTATATTAATTTTTTTTTATATCTTTAAATATAGATAAGAAAATCGATATAGCGCTATTATCGAGCTAAATAATTTTAATAAATATCTTATTAACGAGTTAAGCTTAATAAGAAGATTATTTAATAATATAAATTATAGAAATATATAATAACGAGTAAAGGCCTATGAATTAAATTCATAACCTTTTTTTTTTTTGATCGAGGCTGTCGAGTAAATTTTGGTGAGCGATCTTTGGTGAGCGATATCTGAATTTCTTATCTTTAAGTATCTATAAGACTAAATTTAATAATTCTTTTTTTATCTGAAAGCCCACATTATACTCTATAGTTTAAATAAAAATTTTTAAAATTTTAATAGAAGATAAAAAAGTTATTCTAAAATTAAATAATATATATCTATTTTTTTTTGATTAGAGCTATTCGGTTGTCGAGTGAACTCTAGTAAATAATATTTGAATTTCTTACGCTTTGATAATTATAAGACTAAATTTCTAAATTTTTAAAAATTCGGAAAGCGTAGATTACGCTTTAAAATTAAAGATTTAAAATCTTAAAAAGTTAATAGAAAATAAAAAAGTTTTTTTATATGTTAATAATATATATCTATTATTTTAATAGTTACGAATATTAATTTATTTATCTACGATATCTAATTAAAAAGCGTAGATCTCTTAAATTTATAAATAACTATATATATAAGCTTATTAAGCTTTTCTAATTTAGCTTTATCTTATTCTATTATATATACTAATAATAATTTCAACTATTTTTATTATAATTATAAATTTCTAAGACTAGTTTATAGCGATAAATAAGCGTATAGCGAAGTTAAAGAAAATAAATAAGTTATTAAAGAAGAAGTTTAAGAGTCTTTATTAATATATAGCGAATATTAATAAATATTAACTCGAAGATTATATTTTAATTATTTTTTTATTAAAATAATAAGTTAATAAACTCGACTTAGAATTTAACGTTAAGATAGCGAAGAATATTTAAATAATAATCTTTTTTCTAATAATAGCGCTAGCGTAAGATCTTTAGATAATTCTTTAATAACTATTTTAGATAAAAATATATTTATATTAATAGTATATATTCTAATATAATATATTCTTTTTATAATAAAGTTTAATAGATAGCTAAATAATATAATTATTTAATTAATTTATATTTTAATAATAGTAAATATAGAGAAATACGCGTATAGTATAAGTATTATCTAGAAATATATCTAATCTAATTAATATTTATATCTTATTTTATTATATTTACTTACTCGTTATTAATTTATATAATTAAATAAACTCTTTAATAATAAGAGACTTATTATTATCTATTATTTAATATTTATATTTATTACTTATTTATTTATAGATTTAAATTAACTCGCTAATATTAATAAGTTTATTATTTAATAATTATTAATTATACTCTTTATATTACGAATTTAATATACTTTAGAGAATTCTTACTATTTAGATAGGGGTTTACGCTCTTTTAGCGCTTTAGCGTAACGATTTAGCGATAAGATACGCTTTTTCGTAATAAATAATAGTAATATCGATTCAATTTCGAATGTGACTCGAATAGTCTGAATAGATTACTTGGCTCGCATAGTGTATTGATAGCACGCTAGGCTTATAACCTGGAGAAGGAGTGTTTGAATCCTCTACGGAGTACTAGGCTATAAGTAGCTTACGGAGTTATATCTAAGAGGTTTCTAAATACGATATACGTATAGGCTAGCGTATAAGAATATACGCCATTTTTCGAAGTGTGTAATTATTATGAATATAGTATGCTTTAGAGAATTCTTACTATTTAGATAGAGGTTTACGCTCTTTTAACGCTTTAACGTAACGATTTATAATAAGATACGCTTTTTCGTAATATTTTACTCTAATTAATTTATTTAACTTTATATTAAATATCTTTCTTATATTTAATCTTATTAATAATTTCTTTAATTTTTTAAAGCTTATCGTTATTAATAAATTTAAAGATCTATATAAAGATATTCGCTATATTATTATAATCGCGATTATAATAAAACTTAAATAACGATATATAAAAGATATTATAGATTTTATATATCGAGAGTAAAAGTAGATAATATATCTATACTTTTATCTTATTTATAATTTAAAATAATTCTATAAATTTATAAGATAACTTCTTATTTAAATATTTTTACTTTAGATTTTTAATTATTAATATTATTAAATTGCTTATCTTATAGCTTTAAAACTAATATATTTTATTATAGTATTTAAATTAAATCGTAATAGCGTTATAAAAGCGCTTTACTATCTTATTTCTTAATACTTATAACTTCTTTACTCTATTATTTATAGCGAATATTTTCTTCTTAATAAAGTTATTTTTAATCTTTTAATAGATTTTAGAATAATATCTATATATTAGAAAGAATAATATTATTTTAATAAAGAAATATTAATTATTTATATAAGCGAATTCTATTATTAATAATTATTTTACTTAAAAGTTTAATTATTATTAATGAATATATATAAAAAATATTCTAATATCTAATTTTAATACTTAATTTATTTATCGATTTATAGATAAAAGATAATACTTAAATATTACTTAATTTTAAAATAAAAGTAAACAATAAATTAAAAGCTATTAGAAAATATAAAGTCTCTATTATTAATAATATTATTTAGTATACTATAGCGATATACTATTTTAGAATAAAATACTTTCGCTAGCTAAATAATATCGATCGTAATAAATATAAAAATATATCTTATTATTTTTATAAATCGATTTACTATAACTAGAATAATATTATAAATAATATTTTTATACTTACTCGCTAATAAGCTAATAATAAAGTTTATAGAAATTTCTTTTATAATTTAGTAATAATAAAAAGTAAACTTAATTTACTATAGAGATAATATCGCAAAGTCTTAATTCGCTAATAAACGTTATATATCTTAATATAATTAATAACTTATTTTAAGCTCTTATTTTAATAATATTTATAAATAAATAGTTTATATATCTTTATAGCGTTAAAGTATCTAAATAATAAATTATTATAATATTTACTAATAAGCTTTTTTTTTTAATTTTTAATCTTTAGAAATATAAAGATAACTATTATATCTTAATAATCTCTTAAAATCTAAAATTTATATTTAATTATATATATAATACTTAATTACTAATTTATTAATATTAATTTAAAAAAAGCTTATTTAATTATTATAAATTTATAAATTTTAAATTAATATTTTTATTAGCCTTTAAAATATATTATAAATAATCTCTTATATAATCTTAAACTCTCTTTTAGAAATAATTATTTAAATATTAATAATACGAAATATAAACGCTATCGCCGCTATAATCTTCTTATCTTTTTATAATTACTTATTATTAATTTAAAATATAAATTTATTCTATAATATCGATAATAATTTAATATTTAATAATAAAGTTTTTTTATAATTAAGATATCGCGATAGTAAGTTAATAAGATTTAATTTATTTATTTAATAAAAAATCTTAAAATTATAAATAGCTAATTTTAGCGTTTAATAAATTTATTTAAAATTTAATTTCTTCTATTTTATAAAGTTTTTAAAATTATTATAATTTATTAAGATTTTAATATAAAATATATTATTTTCTAGATAGTAATATTATTATTTTATAAATATTACGAGTAAAGATCTATAAATTAAATTCATATATTTTTCTTTTAATTAGAGCTATCGAGTAAATAGATAAGCGAACTTTAATAAGCGATATTTGAATTTCTTACGCTTAAATAATTATAAGACTAAATTAAAAAAAAAAAATCTAAAAGCGTATATTTTATTCTAAAAATTAAAAAAAGAAATTTAAAATTTTAATAGAAAATTAAAAAGTTATTCTAAAATTAAATAATATATATCTATTTTTTAATTAGAGCTATTCGACTATCGAGCGAACTTTAATAAGCGAACTTTAATAAGCGATATTTGAATTCCTTACGCTTTAATAATTATAAGACTAAATTTAGAAATTTCTTTTTTATCTAAAAGCCTATATTTTATTCTATAATTTAAAAAAAAAAATTAAAATTTTAATAGAAATAAAAAAGTTATTCTATATGTTAATAATATATATCTATTTTTTTAATAAGAGAGAGCGCGGAAGGGCGATATTTTAATAGTTACGGATACTAATTTATTTACTCGCGATAATTTAGTCGATCTAGCTAAAAGGCGTAATAACCTTAAATTTATAATTAACTATATATATAAATTTAAGATTTTCTAATTTAGCTCTATCTTATTCTTTTATATATATTAATAATAATAAATAACTCTTAATTATAAATCTTATAGTTTTATTTTATAAAACTTATTTTTATATATGAAAATATTATTAATTATTAATAATTATTCTTATTTAATTATAAAAGTATAATTTTTATATTAAAGTTAAAAGCGTCGATTTTAAGATATAGCTTTAAATTTAAATTATAGTAATATGAAAATAGTATAATTATAAAAGTATTTCGAAGCTATTAAAACGTTAACTCCGCGTTATCTATTTACTCTAATAATTTTTTTTTTTTTTTTTTTTTTAAATAAATTAATAAGTAATATAATTATATTAAAATAGTTATAAATAAATTATTAATAGAAATTAGTAAAGTCTAAAAAGACTTATATATTTTATAAATTATTAATTTTAATTACTTTTTAATAATAATAATATTTTTTTTAATTTATTATAATATTTTTAATAAATATAATAAATTCTAGAAACTTAACTCGTTTAATATAGAATTAATATTTTTTAAGATTAATATATAATTAAAACTAGTATAAACGCTTAAGTACTTATTTAATATATTATTAATACTTCGTTAAATTAGTATTATAAATTAGAATATTATTTAAATATATTATATATATTATATTTATTAAATTTATAAGAGCTTTATTAATATATATTTAAAAAATTATTAAATTATTAGCGAGTTTAAAAGATATAACTAGATATTTAAAATAATTATAGCGATTATAAAATACTATTTTTTACTTATTATCTTTTTTAATTTAAATTTAATAATAGATATTTTTAAAATCTAGCTTTATAAAGATTTTAAATTTATATAAGCGATTTAGAGTCTTAATAATTAAAGATAATAGATATTAATTTTTAATAATTATAGCGTTTAAACTCTAATAATTAATATAAAAATAAAATATTTTATTCTTTTTAAAAAAAAAAAAATTAATACTTTAATTAAAAAAGTTAAATAGCGAATTTAATCTTTCTAAAGAGAATTCTTTAGATAGCGCTATAGCTTCGCTAACTCTATTTAAAATAGATTATATAAGAAGTTATATAATAATTTTTTATCGCTTTTAATTTTAATAATGAAATTTCTCTACTTAAGCGTAAATAAGATCTTTACTTTTTTATTAAAAAAAAATTATTAAATTCTAATAATTTTTAAAGAAGTCTTAAATGATATCTATTTTTTAATTCGCTTCGCGCTATCGCGATATATATAATTATAAATATATTTAACTTTTATTTAATAATATAAGTAAATTTAATTAATTCTTTAATTTATAGTCTATTAATATTAATTTTAAATCGCTATTACTTTATTATTAAATTTAATAATATTTATAATTAATTTAATTTAAATATACTTAATATAATATTAAAGTCTTTTTTATTAATAATATAAAAAAGTATATTATACTCTTTACTCTAATCTTAATTATTTATTTATTAATAATTTAATTAATATACGCTATAATAATATATACTTTAATTATTTAATACTTTTAATTATAATAAAATAATATTATAAAATTTTAAATTCTTTTAAATTATAAACTTTTATAAAATTAAATTAATATATATTTTAAGTTATCTCTATTTATTTTAAAACTTTATCTATTTCTTTATAAAAATAAAAAAAATTATTTTTATTAATTATTATTATTATTTTATTTCTAAAATAATTATAAAGTTTAATCTTTTTTTATTAATACTATATTAATATTAATAATAAATAATTTATCGAGATCTAGATATTTAGATATTTAATAACTTTATTTATTATAATAAAAATAATTATTCTTTTTATAATTAAAATTAAAGAATTTAACTTTATATTTTATATTATTCTCTTAAATATATATTACTTTAATATCGTTATTCGAAACTAATTTAAATTTTAAAATTTACTTCTTTAAAAGTTTATTCTTAATTAACTTCTTTAAAGACTTTAAATAGAAATCGCTATTAAAGCGTATATATTCTAAAATCTTTTTCTATATAATAGTCTAAATAAGAATTTTTTTTCGTTATCTCGATATATTATTAATATTTAAAATTTTATTTTTAAGCTTTAATCTAAGTTTAGTTAAGAAGAAATTAATTTAATACTTTTTAGAAAATAGAGATAAATAAATCTTTAAATTTTTTAAATAAATCTTAAAAATAAATATCTTCTAATTAGAATAGTATTTAATTTTCTTCTATTTTTTATAAGTAAGAAGATAGCGATTTATTAGATTTATAATTAAATTAAATAAAAATTATATTTTTTAGATTATAAGTTTAATAATATCTATATTATTAGATATTAAAGTTATTTTCTAAGAATTATATATAATAAATAATTTTAACTTAATTAATAATAAAATATTTAGAACTTATTAAAGATTTAATTTCTACTTCGCGAAACTAGCGTAGATATTCTTTCTTATTAATATTCTTATAAAAATATATTCTTTTAAAGCGAAATATTTTTATTTTAATTAATATATTCGCTAAAAGCGCGATAGTAATTAATATAAATAAGTTTTTATTAATTATAAATAGTAAGCTAGCGTTATAAAGCTCGCGATTATAAGTTTTTAATATAATTAACTTTTATTTTTATTTTAAATAATAATTTTCGATCTTAATAATTATAAGATATTATTTTATAATAAGATTTTTTATTAATAAAAAACTTTTAAATTAATTATCGACGCTATAGCGATTATCGATATTATTTTTATTATTTATTATATAATTTAAAAATAAACTCGATATCGTAATAATAATAGACTTTTTCTTTAAAAGATAGAGAAATTAGAATTATAAAAATATAGTTTATTAATAATTAGTTAGCGAATATTAATATATATAAAAGAATAAGATAGAACTAAGCTTAAAAATCTTAAATTTATATATATAGTTAATTATTAATTCGAGGTTATTACGCCTTTTAGTTAAATTTATTAATTTATCGCGAATAAATAAATTAATATTCGTAACTATCAAAATCTCGTCCTTTTATATCTTTCTTATTAAAAAAATAGATATATATTATTAATATATAGAATTATTTTTTTATTTTCTATTAAAATTTTAAAATGTTAATTTTTAATTTTAAAGCGCTATTTATACTTTTCGAATTTTTTAGAGTTTTAAAATTTAATCTTATAATTATTAAAGCGTAAGAAATTCAAATATCGCTTACTAAAGTTCGCTTATTAAAGATTACTTATCTACTTACTTAATAGTCCTAATTAAAAAAAAAAATTATAAATTTAATTTATAGATCTTTACTTATAGATTATAAAAGATATAGAATTATTATAAGATTTAATAATATTAATATATTAGTATATATAAAAGAATAAGGTAGAGCTGAGCTTGAAAATCTTAAATTTGTATATATAGCCAATTATAAATTTAGAGTCACTACGCTCTTTGGTTAGATCGGCTGAGTCATCGCGGGTAAATAAATTAGCGTCCGCAATTATCAAAAAATAGGTATACGTTATTAACATATAGAATAACTTTTTTATTTTCTATTAAAATTTTAAGATTTTTTTTTAAATTATAGAACGAAATGTGGGCTTTCAAATAAAAAAAGAATATTTAAATTTAGTCTTATAATTATTAAAGCGCAAGGAATTCAAATATCGCTCACCAAAGTTCGCTCGACAGCCGGACAGCCGGCCCGTCACAGCCCTGATCAAAAAACAGGTACACATTATTTGATTTTAGAATAACTTTTTTGTTTTCTATTAAAAATTTGAGAATTCTGTTTTAAATTATAGAACGAAATGTGGGATTTCGGATTTTTTTTTAAATTAAGTCTTATAATTATTAAAGCGCAAGGAATTCAAATATCGCTTATTAAAGATCGCTTATTAAAGATCGCTTACCTATTTACTCGATAGCCCTAATTAAAAAAATGATTATGAATTTAATTTATAGGCCTTTACTCGTATAATAGAATAAGATAGAGCTAAGCTTAAAAATCTTAAATTTATATATATAGTTAATTATAAATTTAAGTTTATTATACTCTTTAATTAAATTAATTAAATTAGCTCGATAACTCTTTTACATCTCTCTTATTAAAAATTTATATATAGAAATTTTATACTTTAAAGTACTTAGCTTATAATATATATAGTTATTTTATAATTTCTTAAATTATAGAGCTCGCTTTATATTTTCTAACGCTATAAAAATTATAAAGTTTAATCTACTATTAATAAAGCGAAGTAATATTTAAATATAATTATATAAAACGCGTTCGAGATTAAATAATTCTTTTATCTATTTATATAATTATTATTCTTCTATCTTTTTATTAATTCTATTAATTTTATTAAGATAAATATATTTACTCTTAATATCCCTTATCTAAAGATTACTAAATATTTAAGATATATATATCTTTTTTTCTTATCTTTTAAAGCCTCTATTAATACCTTTAAGTCGTTTTTTAACGAATTTATTACTACTAATAATCGAGGTTATAAGCGAGTGCAATAGCTATTTTTTATTACTTATAAATATATTAAAAGACTTTTAAAAGGAGCTTAAATAAATATATTCTTCTCTATAAATTTCTTTTAAGCTAGTAATAATATCTTTTAATTTAATAATACTATCTTTTAAAATACGTTTTTCTTCTCTACGCTACGCAACGAAGCGGGGAACTCCGACGAGATTTCGGAGGGGGTCGAGGTCGGGGTAAGATTTCGGGTCGGGGTTTCGAGTTTCCTTGAAACCCCGACCTCGCCCTGACCCGGGAGCGGGTTTTCGGGGTATATCTCGTTAACTCGATAGATTCTAAATATCTCTAAGCGACCTCTCTAAATTTTAATAAAATATATTAAGAATAGAATAAAATAGAGTATAGAATACGATATTATAATCTAAATTAGAGTATAAGATATAGATACTTAAAAAGATAATTAGAAGATATATAAGATTATATTTACGAGGTATTATGAGAATACTATAGAAATATTACGAAAGTAATAGCTCTAAGCTAATCTAATTAATAGGCTTAGCGAGATAACGAGATATCTCCGTTACCCCGATAGAAAACCTTACCTCGATCTACCTTACTTCGTTAAAAACCTCGACCCGAAGCGAGGTGGTGTTGGGTATTTAAAACCTCGCTCTACCTCACTCCGTTACGTAGCGTATTCTTCTCTATTTATTCTTTATTATTCTATTTTAAAGCCTCTTAACGCGTATTAAATTCTATATATTATTAAAAAGAAGCTTTTAAATAAGAGAAAAACGCTATCGAAGACTCTCTATTATAAGATTTACTAATAGATTTCTTTAATAATAACTCTTTTAATAGTCTATATTCTTTTAATCTATCTTTTAATTCTTATTTAAATCTTATTTAATCTTTAATAAGACTTATTAGCTATATTACGCGTTATCTATATATTATAAAATCTATATAATAGAATTTAAATTTTATAAATTAGATTTATAATAACTATAATATAATATTATAAAAAGATAAGATAATTAAATAATATTATAATAGCGAAAAGATTAAGATTAATATATCTAAAATAAATAATATAGAATAAGATTATAAAGATATTAAAATAAGTATAAATAATTCGATTAACTCTAGCGAGTATATTATTAATTAAATTCTTTACTTCTTAATATTAGAGATCTCGAATTTTATTAATAATTATAAAGAATTTCGTTATTATAGCGTTTAGTATAATAATATAATCTTTATAATCTTATAATAAATTACTATTAATTATTTAATTATTTTATATATATATAAAATTTAGAGAGTAATTATTATCTATATATCTATTCTAATATCTTTAAAAAGCGAAAATTTAATCTAAAATTTAATTTATACTATAATAATATCTAAAATTAATTTATAATACGATATAATTTTCTTTTAATCGCGTTTTTTATATTAATTTTACTAGATATAACTACTATAATTATATTAATTAGATACTTTATCGTAAAATAGTTATTATTTTTAAAAGTATTAATTTATATATTAATACTCTTAAATTAATATTTAAAAAGCTAAAGATTAATTTAAGTATATAAGATTATAAGCTATTTTATAAAAACTTATAATATTATAATTTATATATTTATAATCGTTTTATTTTAGATAAAATTATTATTATTTAAAAGAATAATATAAATAATTTATTAGATATATTTAAGATTAAGAATATTTTAATAAAGACTTAAAGTAATAAGAGATTTAGTATTTTATATTAGTATTTAATCTATATACTCTTATATTATTCTTTTATATTCTTATTTAATAAATAGTTATAATATAATAATATATTTAATATAGCTATTATACTAGATAAGAGTTTTTTTATTTATTAATATAGTAATAATAAAATTATTTTATAAATTAATAGAATTATTAGTCGAGATAGCTCTATATAAATAACGCTTATCTTATATTATAGATCTATATTATTTATTTCTTCTATTTTATTAATTACTAATTTTCTATAAATATATAATATAGAGTTATTCTAATAAATTTAATCGTCTTCTTTACTATAATAAATTATTATAATATTTTATCTATAATATTTATATAGCTATCGAAAATAATAAACTCTATTAATTAAAGATAAATTAGAAGATTATTTAAATTAATATCTATTAAGTAGTTATTAATATTTATATCGATAGAGTTATTATAAATAATTAGATTAATAAATAATATATTATTCTCTCTTTCTTTTATTAAGAAGACTTATAATTTATAAAATAACTCTATTAGAATATTATTACTCTATCTACTAAGTTCGATTAATTAAATCTCTTTATAACTTTTATTTATAATTTAAAATAGATTAAAATTATTAAAAATCTTCTATTTAATAAATAAATTATTAATTAATTTAATCTAATTATTAGAGTATTTAGATTAAAGCTAAAGACTTTTATAAATAATATTCTAAAGAGAAAGATACTAGATATACTTTTATTCTTTTTATCTCTTATTATAATATAATAATTCTTTCTCTTCTTTCTATTTAATAGAATAATCTTTTAAATAATATATTAATTAGATAATTAATATAAGTTATAATTTCTAAAGATACTTCTAATATAATTTAGCTTCTTATATATTATAATTTCTATTAATTAGCCTTATAGTATTATCTAAAAAAAAAAAATTATAAAAAGAAAGTATAGCTAATTAAAATATCGATTAATTTTAACTCTAACTAACTTTATAAGTAATAAATCGAGTTCTCGTCTATATTTATATTATAGAATTTTAAAAATAAGGCCTATTATATGCCTATATTTTTATTATATTATATTTTAAAAACTAATTCTTTAACGCGACTAAGATAGATATTACTATTAATACTAAGATTTCTAATTAAAGTTTATTTTCTAATCTCTATATAATTATTATTAGATATATATTTTATAAAAATTATAGCTAATATACTATTAATAGAATAGATATTATTTTATCTTATTAGAATTTAGATAAGAATATATATAATAAGTAGTTTTCGAAGAACTTTAACGACTATATCGTCTTTAAATTAGATTTTAAATATTAGTATATATAATAGAATAAGATAGAGCTAAGCTTAAAAACCTTGAATTTATATATATAGTTAATTATTAATTCGAGTCTTATACGCTTTTTAATTAGATCGACTAAGTTAATCCGATAACTCTCCCGCGTTTCCCTTATTAAAAATATATATATAAAAGTTTTATACTCTAAAATAACTATCTTTCTAAGAATACTATTACTTTATAATTTTATAAATTATAGAGCTTAATATACGCTTTTTAACGCTATAAAAATAATAAAGTTTAGTCTATTATTAATAAATTAAATAGATATTTAAATATAATAGTTATAATAGTTATACTAGACGCGTTCGAGATCGAATAATAATTCTTTCATCTATTTATATAATTATTCTTCTTTTACTATTCTATTAATTTTATTAATTTCATTAATATAAATATAATTATCTTCGATATTCCTTATCTAAAGATTATTTAATATCTAAAATATATATATTTCTTTACTTATCTCTTAAAGTCTCTACTAACGCTTCTAGACTATCTTTTAACGAATTCGCTATTATTAATAATCGAGACTATAAGCGAGCTTAATAGCTATTTATTATTACTTATAAACGTATTAAAAGATCTTTAAAAAGAGTCTAAACGAATATATTCTTCTCTATATACTTCTTTTAAGCTAGTAATAATATCTTTTAATCTAGTAATATTATCTTCTAAAACGCGTTTTCCTCCCTTATTTATTCTTTATTACTCTATTTTAAAGTCTCTTAACGCGTATTAGATTCTAAATATCGTTAAGAAGAAGCTTTTAAAAATATAATAATTATATTAAACACGTCTAGAATTCAATAATAATCCTTTCATCTATTTATATAATTATTCTTCTTTTATTATTCTATTAATTCTACTAATTCTACTAATATAAATATATTTACCCTCGATACTCTTATACTTAATTAAATAAGAGAAGAATCTATAATAGATAAATATAAAGAATACTATAAAGAATATTATAAAGATAGTTATTAGTAGTAGTAATATAATAAATCTACTCTTTACGATTTTATATTAATCTATTTAGCTAGTATAAGAGAAGTTAATATAATAAATAAATACGAAGAATACTACGAAGAAATTAAGTAATAATAAAACTCTTAGTACTAAGAATATAGCTTAACTCTCTAAAATCTTACGTTATATACTCTCTACGATTTTATATTAAATTATTATTTAATAAGCGAAGAATATTACTATAATTTAATCTATTATTTCTATTATATTAAGAAGTAAGAGAAGAAAGTATAATAGATAAATATAAAGAATACTATAGAGAATACTATAGAGAATATTACGAAGAAATTAAGCGATAATAAGATTCTTAGTATTAAGAATACGGCTTAGCTCTTTAAGATCTCACGTTATATACTCTTTATAATTTTATATTAAATTATTACTTAATAAGCGAAGAATATTACTTAATTTAATCTATTATTTTTACTATATTAAGAAGTAAGAGAAGAAACTATAATAGATAAATATAAAGAATACTACGAAGAAATTAAGTAATAATAAGATTTCTAGTATTAAGAATACGACTTAGCTCTTTAAGATTCTACGTTATATACTCTTTATAGTTTTATATTAAATTATTACTTAGTAAGCGAAGAATATTACTATAATTTAGTCTATTATCTCTACTATATTAAGAAGTAAGAGAAGAAATTATAATAGATAAATACGAAGAATACTGCGGAGAATACTATAGAGAATATTACGGAGAAAACTAAGCGGTAATAAGGCTATTATCATTAAGAATACGACTTAGCTCTTTAAGATCCTATCTTATATACTCTCTACGATTTTATATTAAATTATTACTTCGAAACGATATATATTTAAACGAATTAAAATCGTTCGATATCTATAGCTATTTTATTATTCGAAAAATTTTACTATAATAGAAGATATTATAGAATTTATACTACTAATTAATATATTATCTCTATTTCTTTTCGATATTTTAATACTTCTTATTATAAGAATATAGTCTTTCTCTATTTTTTATAAGTAATTATTATATCTTTCTAATTAGACCTTAGCGCGCCTCTCTTTATATATATATATCTATATACTATATAGATTAAATTAATTTTATAGTAGTAAAAGTAGATTAAAAACGTATAGTAAGTAATTAGAGTTCGATTTAACTTAGAGCTAGAGCTAAAATTCGATTTAACTTAGAAAAATTTAACTTTATAAATTTAATTTATAGATCTTTACTTATCTTATATATTATTAATATAGATCTATTAAGATATTAGATAATAAATTTAAATAGAATTATTAAGTAATATTTTATAATCTCTATTTATAAATTAAATATAATATTTATATTAATATAAAGATTTACGCTAATATTAAAATTTATAAATATATTTTTAAATATATTTATAAGAATAACGATTAAATTAGTTTTTAAATAGAATATAAAGACGATATAGATTAAAAGAATATAGACTTAAATTAGATAAATAAGATTTAAGAATATTAAAATATATAATAGATAAGCTCTATAAAAATCTATTAAAGAATTTTTAACTTTAAATTATATAATTATAATTCTTCTATTAAATATTTATTTATTTATCTCTTAAATTAATATAATATAATATTTAATAATAATAATAATCTATTCTAAATAGTTAATATAGTAGATAAATATTAAATTAAGCTAATAGTCTTCTTTTAGCTAAATTAACGATATTAATAATAAAAATAAATAGAAGATCTCTTCTATATCGATCTATTAAAGTAATATATTTAAAAAAAGAATAAGTAAAATATATTTAAATAAATTTTATATTAAAGATATAGAAGTATTATTATTAAAATATATTATATTAATTTAAACGCTAGAAAACTCTTCTATCTATAATATCTTCTTCTAAATATATTAAATTCTATATTTTTTAAAAACTTATATATAATAAATAATAATATTTTTTCTTTTTATTATAATATCTATATAGTAAGAGGCTTATTTTATAATAATATTAAATAAAATTAAATATTAGATAAAGTAGCGATCTAATAAAAAGAATATCGTTTATAAGATTTCTTTATAATAATTCTATTATAATATAAGCTCGATAACTCTTTAAATTTATAAAATAATTATAAATTAAGATATATAAATAATTCTTTTTTATTAAATAGAAATATTTTAAGTATAATATAAATAGCTTATCGCGCTAATAATAATATTAAAATATTATAACTTTTTTTAATATAATATTTCTTTTTTTATATATTAAAACTTTTTATATTAGATATATTTTTTTTTAATAATTTTTTTAATAAATTAAAATATTTTAAGTTATAGAATAAAAAGATTATCGCGTTAATAATAGTTTAAGAATATCGTAACTTTTTTTAATATAATATTTCTTTTTTTATATATTAAAACTTTTTACGCTAGACGTATTTTTTCTTTTTTTTAACTATAAATAATTTAATTTTTCTTTTATACTTTATATATATTTCTTAATTAATATATATTATTCTTTATTTAGATTATCTAATAATTATATTTATATTCTTTAAACTTAATATTATATTTTTTCTTTATTATAATATAAGTAGATTATTATCGAAGATTTTTATTTTTATTTAATTTAAATTCGTTTAAGATAAAATAATATTATTTTTATAAAGAATATTAGTTTTATTATTAACTTTAATCTATTAGTAATTTAATAAAACTATAAATAATACTATATTAATAATTAAAATTAACTTTTATATAAAGAATATAGCTATTAAATTAATATCTAAAAGTAAATATAAGCGAGTTTTAATAATAATTAAATTACTATAATCGACGCTATTTAAAATATAATCTCTTATTTTAATAATTAACTTTTATTTTTAAATAATTATAAAGATATTAATAAGATTATATTTTAGAATATTATATTATAAAGAGTATAATATAACTTTAAAATAGCTATTACTATAGTTTTATCTATTATATACTAGTCGAAAAGATATAATATAGTATAAAATATTAATCTACTATATTATACTCTAATATAATATAAGTTATTAAGATTTATATAATCTTATATCTAATATAATATAGAATCTTAGCGAGATATATTACGATATAGTATATCTATAATATTATATTATAGAATAATATATATATAAGATATCTTAATTAAGATTTCTATATTTAGAAGTAATTATTCTAATTATTATTCTAATTAATAATTACGCTAAATTAATAAGATATAAAATTAAATATAATTATATTTTATTACTTTATATATATAAAAGAAAGCGAGTTATATCTACTAATAATAAGAAAAGCTTATCTTTCTCTAATATTAATTATATAAAATTCGTCGATACTTTATAATTAAAGTCGTCGATAATAATTTTATATATCTATTATATATTTTCGATATCGCTATCTAATATAAAATTATATATATTATAATTATAATCTTTTTATTAAATCGCTAATTTAAGAAAGTTAATATATTTCTTAATATTCTCTCGAAAATATTATAGTTTAATATAATAAACTATATTTCTTTAAGCCGCCTTCTCGCGATATATAAAAAAAAGATTAGATATAGAAAGTATATAAAAGTATATTTAATAATTCTAGAACGAATTAACGATATTTATAATAATAATTAGAATTAAGAATTAGATATATTTAAATAAAAGATAACTTTATATTACTCGTATAATAGCGATAATAATAATTAAAGTTAGAATATTAATTTAAATAACGTAACTTTTATAGTAAACTTTTTATTATTATATATTAAATTAATTATATATAAATAAAGATTTATAATTTTATCTTTTAGATATAATTATATTTAATATTTTAAGATTTCTATAATAGCTTAATATTTATTAATTAGTATATTAATATTATTATATTTAAACTATAATAGCGCTTATTATTAAATTCTATATTATACTCTTAAGTAATTTAAAAAATAAAATTTACTTAATTATTAGCGTATATAATAAGATTATTCTTAATACTTATATTTTATTTAGCTTTAATATTATTTATTTTCTTTTAATTCGAGTTTTTATCTTTATTTATATATATAATAATTCGCGTAATAAGCGAAACTTTAAACTTCTTCGTAATTACGCTTATATATTTTTTTTATATAATATTATTAAAATATAAATCTACTAGAATAATAATTAGAATTAGAAATTATTTATTACTTATCTATTATATTTTATCTAATTTACTTAAAAGTTTATTTCTATTATAACGACGATATATTAATATATTTAATTTTATACTTTTTAATAATTATAGCGTAATTAATAGCTAAGATACGGAGGTCGATATCAAAAGTCCTAGACATGCCAAGACAAGGGTCCAGGTAGGGCTGAGTGCTTGGCATACTTTCAAATTTCATAGATAGCATTATTATTCTTTATTTTAATGAGTATTAGTACTCTATATAATAGCGACGTAGTATATATATACGAAGTATATATATATGAAGTATAAATATGCGAAGTATATATATACGAAGTATATATATGCGAAGTATATATATAATAGCGATATTAATAGAATATATAATAGCGATAATATTAAAGTATTAATTATAATATAGAGAAATAGAGAAAGAGTATAAAGACTTCTAATATATAAGTCTTATTTATATAATATAATAAATAGAAATCTTCTTATTATTCTCTATCTTAATTATCTTTTATTAATATATTTAATATTTAAAGTATTAATTATAATAATAAGACTCGAATTTAAGTATTTATTAAGTCTTATTAATTATAAATAAAACGTTATACTACTTAAAAAGATATATTAAGAACTTATAAGAAAGTCGAAAGATAATAACTATATAATTAAAATTATAAGCTTATTTAAAAGAGAATTTAGAAGTAAATAGAGTAAATATCGAGATATATAAATATTACGGAGGTAATACGTCTTAAAGATAATAATAAGTATAGAAAAGATTATAGAAAAGGTAATATACGATTATACGACTTCGCCGAGCGAGCTAATGAGTATATACGCAATTATATAAAGCATTATCGTTAAACAAATGTAACTATACAGAAAGTGCCAAGAATGCCAAGAGTGTCAAGTATTTTAGCGCTGTCTAGGACTTTTAATATCGACCTCCGTATTAACTTTCTTTATTTTTTTAATTAATTTCTTCTTAAATATAAATATATCTATTCGCTATCGCGATCTCTTAATATTTTTATTTTAACTAAATTTATTCTTCGCTTTTTATTTTAATTAAAAGTCTAATTATTATTTAATTAATCTATATTAAAACTCTTTAATATCGCTATTATTATTAATATTTAATATTTATTATAATAAATTATTAAACTTAATCTCTTCTACTTTAATTACTATAAAAAGATAAATTAATAAATATATATAAAAGAATTAAAGGGCTTATATAAATATTTATAAATATTAAGCTATTCTTAATTTTAATTAAAGCTTATTTTATTAAAAAGTGTATTAATTCTAATAAATATCGATATTAGAAATAAAGAGAATATATATTATACATTATTTTAAATATATTATTACGAAGTTTAACTTAAAAAATAATTATTTCTATAAAGATAGCAAAACTTAAAGATAAGAAAGTAAGAATAAAATACGCGAAAATTTTAATAAGTTATAATAATTTAATATTAATTAAATTAGATAAAGATAATTACTTACTAGCTCGCTCTTTTAAATCTTTTATCTTTTAATCTATATAGACTATAATAATAATTATAATTATTATAAAAATAATTAAAATTATATTAAATAATAATATTTAATAAATATAATTTATTTAAATTTAAATCTTTAAAATTAAAGAGAAAGCGTTTTATTAATATCTAATTTAAATTAGATAATTTAAAATAATTTAAAAATTTAATATACGCGATAGATATCTAAGCTTTTCTTCTCCCCTTCTTCTTCTTAAAGACTTTCTTTTTTATATTAACTCTTCTTATTATTAAACTATCTTCTTTATATATTAAACTTTTATTTAAATAACTTAATATTATTATAGCGATATTTAAAGTATAACGTAACTATTAAATTATATATTTATTTTTTATCTTTTAATAACTTTAAATTAATATATAAATAGATCGCGCGAAGAGCTTAACTTATATATATTTAATCTATTATTAATAACTCTTTAAAAAAATTAATATTATTCTAGAATATTAGATATAATATTAAAATAAAAAATTTATTAGATATTATCGTCGTTTTAATTACTATCGTTATTACTTTAATAGATATTATCTCTACTTTAATAGATATTATCTTTACTTTAATAATATTAAAGCATTAATAAAAATTAAATAATATATTATTTTAATTATTATTATATTTATTATATATAACTAACGCGAGCTATAGCTTAAACTTTATATAAGATTTATTATTATTAAAAGTTAATTAATCTTATAATCTCGAAGCTTCTCTTTTAACGTTTAATTCGTTAGATTATACTTAATTAAAATCTATTAAAGCGCTATTATATTTAAAGATTTACTTTTAAAATATTATATAAGATAATAGAAATTTTTCTAATTCGTTAATTTAAGAGTAAATCTCTTATTATTATACTTTATAATTAGCTCTAATAATCTCTATTTAAATAGATATTTATCTTTATATAATATATAAAAAGCGAGTTATATTATAAAAAAAGAATTTAAATCTTATAATTATTTTAACTAAACTCTTTAAATTAAAAATAAAAATATATTTATCTTTATATAATTTAATTATTAAATTAATTAATTATTATAAAATTAATTATAAGATATAATTATATATTATTAATTACTCTAATAATTATAAAAAGTATAAAAGAAATAAAATTATATAATTAAGTATTTATAAACTTTTCTCTTTTAAGTATTTATTTTAATTTAGAGTTTAATCGCTATTTAATTAAAAAAAAAGATAAGATATAGAAAGTATATAAAAGTATATTTAATAATTCTAGAATAAATTAATAATATCTATAATAATAATTAGAATTAAGAATTAAATATATTTAAATAAGAGATAATTTTATATTACTCGTATAATAATAAGAGTAATAACTAAGATTAAAGTATTAATTTAAATAGCGTAATTTTTATAATAGACTTTTTATTATTATATATTAAATTAATTATATATTAATAAAGATTTATAATTTTATCTTTTAAATATAATTATATTTAATATTTTAAGATTTCTATAATAGCTTAATACTTATTAATTAATATATTAATATTATTATATTTAAACTATAATAATATTTATTATTAAATTTTATATTACACTTTCGAGTAATTTAAAAGATAAAATTTATTTAATTATTAACGCGTATAATAAAATTATTTTTAATACTTATATCTTATTTAATTTCGATATTATTTATATTTTTATAATTTAAACTTTTATCTTTATTTATATATATAATAATTTATATAAAGAGTAAAACTCTAGACTTTCTCTAAATTACGCTCGCGTATTTTTTTTATATAATATTATTAAAAGATAAGTCTACTAGAATAAAAATTAGAATTAAAAATTATTTATTACTTATCTATTATATTTTATCTAATTTTCTTAAAAGCTTACTTTTATTTTAATTACGATATATTAATATATCTAATTTTATACTTATTATAAATTATAGTATAATTAATAATTAATATATCGACTTTTTTTACTTTTTTAACTAGTTTCTTTTTAAATATAAATATATCTATTTACTATCGCGATCTTTTAATATTTTTATTTTTATTAAATTTATTCTTCGTTTTTTATTTTAACTAAGAGTTTAATCGTTATCTAATTAATCTATATTAAAACTCTTTAATATTATTATTATTATTAATATTTAATACTTATTATAATAAATTATTAGACTTAATATTTTCTACTTTAATCGCTATAAAAAGATAAATTAATATATATATATAAAGAAATTAAAGAGTTTATACGAATATCTATAAATACTAAACTATATTTAATTTTAATTAATATTTATTTTATTAAAAAGTATATTAATTCTAGTAAGTATCGAAGTTAGAAATAAAGAGAATATATATTATATACTATTTTAATTATAGAATTTAAGTTAAAAGAATAATTATTTATATAAAAAAAAGAAAATAAAAATAAAATATACGAAAATTTTAATAAGTTATAATAGTTTTATTTTAATTAAGTTAAATAAAAATAATTATTTATTAATTTATTCTTTTAAATATCTTATCTTTTAATCTATATAAGTTATAATAAAAATTATAAATATTATAAAAATAATAAGATCGTATTAGATAATAGCGCTTAATAAATATAATTTATTTAAATTTAAATCTTTAAAATTAAAAAGAAAACGCGTTATTTATTAATATTTAAATTAAATTAAATAATATAAAATAATTTAAATATTTAATATACGCGATAAATATCTAAGCTTTCTCTTCTTTTTAAGACTTTTTTTTTTATATTAATCTTTTTTATTATAAGACTATCTTCTTTATATATTAGACTTCTATTTAAATAATTTAATATTATTATAGCGATATTTAAAGTATAATATAGACGTTAAATTATATATTTATTTTTTATTTATTAATAATTTTAAGTTAATATATAGATAAATCGCGTAAAAAGCTTAATTTATATATATTTAATTTATTATTAATAGCTCTTTAAAAAAGTTAATATTATTTTAGATTATATAAGATAATAATCTATTTAAAAGCGTTATAATAAAGCGTTTACTAGATATCGTTATTACTTTAATAAATATTATTACTACTTTAATAGATATCGCTTTTATTTTAATAATATTAAAATATTAATAAAAATTAGATAGTATATTCTTCTAGTTATTATTATTTTTATTATATATAACTAATATAAACTATAACTTAAGCTTTACGCGAGATTTATTATTATTAAATTTTAATTAATTTTATAATTTCGAAGCTTTTCTTTTAACGCGTAATTTATAAGATTTTATATTATATATATATTATATTATTTAACTATTATCTTTAAAAATTCGCTTTTAAAAGATAACTCTATATTTTTATAATAAATAAGATATTAAATAAAATAATTAATAGAATCTAATTTTTTATTTATTAGCTAGAAATAAATCTTATAATTTAAATATTTAATTATATTTAAAATTATAATTATAATTATTTTTATAATTATAATTAATATAAATTAAGACTTTCTATTAATATATAATTTTTTTTAAAAGATTTATATAAGCGTAATTAAAGATTAATATTCTTCTTTTAAGCGTTAAACGCTTAATAAGAAATACTAGAAGATTTATATCTAGATATTTATTAATTATAATATCTAATCGCATATTAAATAATATCTTATTATTTAAGATTTTTAAATATAATCTAATTAAAAAAAGAATTTATTATATAAAAAATTATAAATCGCGATATATATTTTTATAGCGATAGAGAATTTTAATTATCTTTCTAATTATTATTATTTAAAAATAATTATAATAGCGAAAAATATTTATATTCTTATCTTTAATTTAGAATTAAAATTATATAACTAGTTTATTAAGATTTTAGATTTAAATAATCTATATTTTTATAGAGATATTTAGATTATTTAAATATATTAATAATATTTTTATATATTAATTTAATATTAATAAGCTTAAAAGTCTCTTATATCTCTTTACTCGCCTTATTAAATATAAATTTATATCTTATTATATTATAATTCTTAGATTATTATCTAATTAATTCTAATAGTAATATTTATTCTTTTTTATTCTTAAACGCTTATACTATATAGTTTCTAAAAACTATATATTTTATTTTAATAAAAAATATATATAAGAGAGAAAGATAGTAAACTTTTTTAGACTTTATAATTAAAGATAATTAATAAATAAATTTAATATAAGTAAAATTAATATATAAATAACGAGTCTATTTAAGATAAGATTAGAATATTAAAATTAAAATTAATATAAAAAAAAATTTATATTAATAAATATTATTTTAGCGATTCTTTTTTAAGAAAATTTTTATAAATTATATAAGACTTCTACGTAATAAAAATAAATATTCTTTTAAGAGTTTATTATATCTTTAAAAATTCCTAGATATTTAATCTTCTTTCTAATAAATTTAATTATAGTTTATTATACTCATTACTATAGTAAGAAGATATTAATAAATATTTCGATTTTTTATACTTATATCTTTTCTATTAACGTTATTAAGAAATTTATATTCTTTAAAAAAAATTAAGAATTTTTAAATTACTTAATCTTTTAATTAATAATATTTAATTATATATCGATAATTATATCTTTATCTTCTTTCTTTATATCGAGCTACTTATTATATTTTATATTAATATTCTTAATAAAATCTAAAATTAAAACTATATCTAGTAAATCTAATCGTTTATAAAATTTATTATCTTCGATATAATATATAAAATATTATATATAAATACTAATTATAATATTAGAAAGATATTAGAATAATTATAATAATAATTAAAATTTATAATAAATATATCGATTATATATAATACGTTTAATAATTCTTTTTTTTATTTTCTTCTTTTTTTTAGAAGTAATTATTTAATATTAAGAGAAAGTTAGAAATATTTTTTTAATTATAAATGTCGCTATTATATTCGTATTATTTTATTTTCTTAAAGTTATTCTTAATAATTTATATATATTTAGACTTATTAAATACTAGCGGGATTTTATTATATTCTTACTTTTAGAATATTTATCTATTATTTTTTATATCTTACTATTATTTAAATTTTTAGAATATTCTTATTTTTTAGAGATAATATAATAAGATAAATTAGAGCTATTATCTTTATTAATAATATTAACTTTTATAATATTAAGAAATAATAAAAAGTGCGTAAATTTATTTATTTAATTAAATTTTTACTTAAGATAATTATAACGATAATTTTTATATAAAAAGCTTATTATAAAATATTAAAGAATATATTATAAAGAGTATATTAGTATTATAATAAAAATAATAAAAAAATTTAAATAAAATTATATTACTATAGAAAATAATATAATTAAAAAAAATATTAGAAAAAATTAGAATATAAGGAAATTTAAAAACGCGTTAATAAAAAAATAAGCTAGTTTATTAAAGCGTTTTCGCGTTTTTTTAAAATCTTATTTATAAAAAAATCTTATATTAATTTTTAATATTATAAAGTTAGATCTTAATCGAATTTTTTCGAATTTAATAATCTAATTAAAATCTTTAAGAATTATTATTAATAATAGATTTTTTATAGCTTTTATATAATAATAGATATCTATTTTAAACTTCTAAAAATCTAGATCTAAGAATTTTATAAAATAAATTTATCTTTTTTAAGATTTTATTTTACGCTTTCGAATTATTATAGATATTTTCTTTTTTAAAGAATAATTAAAAAGATAATTAGAATATTAATTAGATCGCTTACTTTTAGAATACTACTTATTTTATACTTACGTTTAAAAAGATATAATAATAAATATAAATATTCTTAATTAAGAATCTTTATTAATAAACTCTTAACTAGCTATTTAATTTTTTAATATTAAAAAAATATCGAGTTAATTAGAAAATTCTAAAAGCGATTAATTAGAAAATTCTTAAAGTAATTAATTAGAAAATTTTAAAAATAATTAACTAGAAAGTTCTAGAAGTAATTAATTATAAAGTTTTAAAAGTAATTAGCTAGTAAATTTAAATAGTAATTTATTAATAAATCTAATTATATTAGAAGAAGAAGAAGTAGACTTTATTATAAAAGAAGCTCGAGATTAAAAACTTCTAAAAATAATAATATTATAATCTAGCGATAAGTTTTATAATAAATCTATATAAGTTTATTAATTTTAATATATAAATAATTAATATAACTAGAAGAAGAAGAAATAATTTTTATAATTCTAATTATTATAATAATAAAAAATTTAAATATAATCTTCTCTTTTTTAATTATTATTCTAATTATCTAACTTTCTAAATTAAATAAATTTAAAAATATATTATTAAAGAGAATAAAGAGTTAATATATATATTCGATAATAATATATTTAGCAATAATAATAATACTCTATTTTAAGATTAAACTAATTCTTAATTTTAAGATATTATCTATAAGAGTAGAAATTTTAATAATATATATAATAAAAATATTAAAATCGCAGTAGTTAAAGAATATCTATTTAAGAATAAATTATTAAAAAAGAATAAATATAATAAGAAACTTAGAAAGAGGAAATCTACTATATTTTCCGCGGCGGTCGTAATAAATAGAAGAGTATTTTAAATATTATTAGTAGTAAAAATAGCTAGAAAGTCGAGTAATAAGATTTCTAAAAAATTTATTATAAGTAAAAAAAGTATAAATAAGAGAAAAAGTATTATTAGTTATATATCTAAAGTAAGAAAATTATATAGATTCTATCTAGATAGTAAATTTAATCTTATATATATTTCTAATTATCTTTCTAATTATAGTCTATTAGCTATCGTTTTTTATAAAATTAAATATTTCTAAAAATTAACTACGCTATTAATTCTAAAAACTTTATTTTAAAAACTTATTTAAGAAATTTTATTAATTATAATAGATAAAGTTAAGAATAATATTAAGTATTATTAGTAAAATTCTATTATCGAGACGATATAGAAGATAATAGAATCTTTTCTATCTAATAATTTTTTAAATAAGACTTTTTATTATTTTTATATAAAATTCGCTAATAATAGAATATAGATATTTAATTATTAATAATTTATAGTAAACGTATAATATTATAAATTAAGAATATACTACTTTTATATAGACTTTTAAAATTATATAATATTAAGCTATATATAAATATAAAGATAGATTAAAAGCTTATAATTTAATTTAGATAAATTATTAAACTACTATAAATAATAGAATAAAAAACTTTATAATTAAATTATCGATTTTCTTAATTTATAATATAACTCTTAATTATAATATTATTTATAAGATTATATTCTACTTCGAATTCTAGTTATCTTTAAAATTAATATTATATAATATATTTAATTTATAATTTAAAAGATTTATATTATATTAAAGAATTAATATTATTTATTATTATAAAATTATTTATATTATAATTATAATTTTAATATAAATATATATTATATTTTCTTATCTAATTAATAATAATTATATATTTTTATAAATTCTTATTATTATCTTAAAAAATAAAAGATTTTATTAAAGTCTATATATATTTAATTATTATATTAATTCTTAACTTAGAATTCTAATTATCTTTATAATTAATACTATATAAAGTATTTAATTTATACTTTTAGAAAATTATATTATATTAAAAATTATATTCTATTAAATTATAAAAAAAATCTATTATTATAAAATTATAAGTATTATAAGTATAGTTTAAATATCTTATTTTCTTATTTAATTAATAAGTATTATATTTAATAATAGATTTCTATTATTATCTTAAAAAATAAAAGATTCTATTAAAATCTATAAGATATTATATTTTTTATAAATAAAGATTTATAAATTAAATTTATAATTATTTTTTTAATTAGAGCTATTAAGTAAATAGATAAATAATCTTTAATAAGCGAACTTTAATAAGCGGGCTATTCGACTATTAAGCGAACTTTAATAAGCGATATTTAAATTTCTTATATTTTAATAATTATTAGATTAAATTTAGAAATTCTTTTTTTATCTAAAAATCCTTATTTCGTTCTATAATTTAAAAAAAAAATCTTAAAATTTTAATAAAAAATAAAAAAATTATTTTAAAATTAAATAATATATATCTATTTTTTAATTAAGACTATTTAATTATATTTTTTTTATAATTATAAATATTAATTTATTTATTTATAATAATTTAGTTAATCTAATTAAAGAGCGTAGTAATTATAAATTTATAATTAACTATATATATAAATTTAAGATTTTTAAGCTTAATTCTATCTTATTCTATTATATATATTAATAGAATTAATTATTAATTATTAACTAATTTATTAATATATAATTAAGCTTATAAACTTTTCTTTAAATTTAAATTTAAATTCTTCTTTAAGTTTTTTATTATATCTATTTTATTCTTCTTTATTTAAAAATCTTATAATTTTATAATATTAATTATTATCTTAAGTTTTACGCGAGCGCTACGAATTAAGATAAGAACGATAAGCTTTTTATATACTACTTCTTTCTTTTTTTCTTTTTTTCTTTTATTTATTATAATATTATAATAATTAGAAAGATATTTAGAAGTTATATTTTATTTTCTTCTCGTAGAGTATCTTTTAAATATTATCGTTTATAGATCTAGTGAATATATATATTATAAAATTAATATAATAGTAATTTTATATAGCGAGAAGATAAATAATAATAGAATTATAAATAATCTATTATTAAAAGTAAAAGATAAGATTCTTAATTATTATAAAGTAAAATTAAATTTATAATTTTAATTATATATATAGTAGTAAACGATATAGACGATCTTTAGCGAATACTTCGCGATAATAATCTTTTAATTAAATTCTTCTTATTTTTATTACTATTAAAGTCTTATAATTATTTAATTAATATTAAAAATTATAAGCGTAAAGCGATAGAAGAGCTCTCTTAGAATTCTTATATTATTAAATCTTATTAATATATAATAACTCTCGAAGTATATAACTCACTTAAAGCTCGCTTATAAAAAGTATATAATATTAATTTTAATATAATATTAATTATAAGAGATAAAGTTAAAAATATAGATAGATTTAAAAATATAAATTTAGAGAAGTAAAAAAAGATATTATAAGAGATTAAAAATATATACTTCTATAAATAATAAGATCGACTATATTATAATATTATTAGATATTAATATATATAAATTTTTTTATTTAATATTTTAAAGAGAAAGTATATATTTATATTAGCTATATAATTAAGTCTAAATAATTAAAAATAAAAAAGCGCTATTAATAATAATAAGAGTATAATTTTATAATAAAAAGATTTAATAGAGAAGAAAATATTAAATAATCTTATTTATTTTATAATTTTAAAATAAATAGAAAAAGAGAAAGAATAAGAGATAAGTATATTATTAGATAATAACTCGAAGTTATTAATTAGATTATTTAATATAATTAAGTAATCTTATAAATAGAGATTACTTCTTATTTTTATAATAATTTAAAAGTTTTAATAGAGAACTTATTAGTCTCTATAAGCGAAAATAATATATATTAACTCTTATAACTATAAATCTTATTATATAATTAAAATATATAAGTATAGAGATTTTATAGTATAGGATTATTCTTCTAAAATCGATTATAAAGTATATTATTATTATTTCTCGCGTATATAAAATTATTAACTTATAATTTTTAAATTAAAAAAATATATAATTATATATAAACGAATTCTATAATAAATACTCTTTTTATTTATTATTCTCTCTTTAATAAAAGTATATTAAAAATTATCTAGACTAATTAATTAAAATTCGATTTATTATCTTTATATATTTATTTTAATAAGATTAAGCGTATAGTATAAAGAAATTTAATAATATAATAATTTAATATAAATAATAATAATTTTCTAGATTTATTAGACTCGGCTAAATAGTAGCTAAAGAATTATAATTATATATTAAATAAATAAAAGTTAGATAAAAATAATAATAAAATAAAAGAGATTTTTTAAATAATAATTAATAATTATAATAATAAGATTTTAAATCGCTTTTTATTTTTATTATTAAAATATAAATATTTAGATATAAGAGCTTAAAAGAAGAAATTATAATAGATTTCGCTATCTATTAATTAGAAAAATACTTAGAATTTTATAATATAAATTCTTTTCTCTTATATTAAACGCCAATTTTTATATTATATATTATACTCTTTATTCGAGATCTAGATTATTTTAATATTATAATAAATTTAAAGCTTAGATAAAGAAATAAATTATAGTATTTAAGAAGATAAGAATTTATAATAAATATAAAAGAAGATAAAAATTTCTTTAATAATTATATTAACTAGAAAAGATATTTATTATTAAATAAGATAAATATTTATAAATTATAATATAGATATTAAAAAGCTATATAATAAAAATCGCGAATAAAACTTTTTATCGTTAATATTAATTTTATAATTATTAAATAATATAATAATTTAAATTTATATACTTTAATAATATTTTTTATTAAGAAATAGCGGGTTAGCTATTATTATTAAAGAGATATTAATTAATATTTCTTATAAGCGGAATTAATAGAGAATAAGAAAAAATATCTAATTAATAATAAGAGGGCTATTATCTACTTTTAATTAAATTAATTATTATTAAAATCTTATTAAGATCTATAGTATCCCCCTTTAAAGTTTTAAAATTAATAAATCTTTTTTAAGATAATTAAGAGGTAGTAGACTTACTAATATATTACTTAATAACTCTTTATCGCTAATCTCTCGATTCTTTATAAAAACTACTTTTTATACTTAATGATAGTAAAGTAATAACTTTATATTATTAAGTTTTTAGCTATTTACGCTATCTATCTTATAAGTCCCTTTAATATTTCTATTAAGAGTTATAATTAATTTTAAAATATAGTTCTTCTTAACTATAATATCTTTTTTTATTATTTTAAGAGAAATATTAGTAATAAACGCGGCGAGTATTTTCTTTTTATAAATATATTTAAAAATAGATAGTATTTCTCGATTAAGATTTGTATTTATATCTTTATAGATATTACTAATTAAAAAACTATTTAAATTATTTAGATATTTATAATCGTTAGATATATATTTTATTCTCTTTAAATCTTTCTTCTTATTAGCTTTAATATTTCTATTAAATTTATACTTATCTTTCTTTTTTAACTTTTTAACTTTTTTTTCTTCGATCTTATAAATAATATTTTTAATTCTCGCTATTATATTAAATTTTTACTTTTAATCTAATTTATATTAAATTTCTTTATAACTATTATTTAATTTATAATACTTTAAAGTCTAAGAATTTAAGATTTTATTTTTCGTATTAAGATTATTAGCTACGCGTCTCTTCGAATAAGAAATTCTTATTAATAAAGAAAATATAAAGAGATCGTTATTAGAAGAATAAATTTATATATTTTTCGATAATTAGAAAGATAATTAGAATTCTATTCTATATTAAGTATCTTAATTCTCTTCTATCTAAATAAAGCACTTTTAATTATCTTATTCTTATTTTTTATATACTCTCTTTTATTATATATTAATATATTATTTATATAAGCTTTATATTCTTTATTATTAATATAACTCTTTTATTATAAATAATATAAAGATTATTAATTATATAATTTATTAATAGAATAATAACTTAATAGAAAGTTAATATATAATAAAATTTCGATATTAAAGTCGCTTCGATAGCTTCTTATAATATATTTAATATAGAAATCTAAATTCGTATAGTATAATAAGATAATAATATTATATTAATAATCTCTTATATTATATAAGCGAAAGATCTTTTTAAAAGAAGTAAATTAGTTAATTTCTAATATCTTTTAATCTTTTATAAAGTAATAATTAAAATATTATTAATTATATATATATATTACTTATTAATATATTATATTACTATACTTATTTTCTTACTTTTAATATTAATTTTTAATCTTTATAAATAAAGACTTCGATATATTCTTTTTTACGATCTTTATATTAAGAGTGCGAATAATTAAAAACTTATTCTATTCGATTTTTTTTATAATTATCTTTTTATAATTAGAAGACACTTAAAAAAAAAATTTAACTTAAAGCTTTAATATAAAGATTAAACGAGTAATTATTTAACTAATTATTTATATCGTTAAGAAAATTATTAAGATTTATATTATCTTTTAAATAGATTAATTTAATATATAAATCGATATCGCTATCTCTATATAATAATAATATAATAAAATTATTATTAAGATTAATAATTATCGATAGTATATTATTATTAAATTAGATTAAAATAAATAAGATAAAATAATTACGATATAAAATATTAATAAGAGAAAATATTTAATTTATAATAAGATATTAAGAAAGAAAGAAAGAGAGAATTTTTATTTATAGTTTTAATATTTTAAAATCTATCTAGCGTTATATTAGCGAAGTCTATTAAATTTAATCTATTAAATTACGCTATATAATATAATAATTATACTTTTAATTATTATTATAATTATACTAGTTAACTCTAAAGAAACTAATCTTTTAACGATTATATTAACTCTTTTATAATTTATTAATTTACTTCTTAAATTATTATATCGAATAAATTTACTTAAAATAATATTAATTAATTCTTATTCTTTATAAATAATAACGAAAATTAAAGATATATTATTACTATACGAATTTAGTTATAATATTAATAATAATTATAAAAACTAAAGCTATTAAATATAGAGATATCCGCTAATAAGAAAGGCGTATTATTACTATACGAATTTAATCGCGATATTAATAATAACTATAGAAACTAAAGCTATTAGATATAGAGATATCTATTAATAAAAAAGGCGTACTATTATTATACGAATTTAATCGTAATATTAGTAATAACTATAAGAATTAAAGCTATTAAATATAAAGATATTTATTAATAAAAAAGATATACTATTATTATACGAATTTAATCGCGATATTAATAATAACTATAAGAATTAAAGCTATTAAATATAGAGATATTCGTTAATAAGAAAGGCGTATTATTACTATATAAATTTAGTCGCGATACTAATAATAACTATAAGAATTAAAGCTATTAGATATAGAAATATAATCTTTAATTTAGTATAGATTTTAAGATGAGAAGCCTCTTTTATTAGAGCAGTGATATTTTTATAGATATATATCTATATTTAAATTAATTTAAGAAATTCTATTTTATAAATATAAAATATATAAAGTTATTAGATTAAGTATAATAGTTAAATATTATTAATTAAGCGTAATAAGTAAAATAATAATTAGAATATCTTATTCTTAATTTAGAATAGTTTTTCTTTTATTTATTATATATTTTCTTTTTATAAAAACTATATCTAGATTTTAATAATACTATATTATTATTTATAAATTTATATCTTATTATAATTATCTAAGAAGTTATATATCTTTTAATTATAAAGTAATTCTTTTTATATAAAATATATATAATTAAGTTACTAGATATTAATTAGTAATTTTTTTTATTTATAATTATTAGAGAGTAAGTTATATTATTAAAATTACTCGCTAATTTTATCTCTATAGCTTCTTAAAGTACGCTTAATATAGAGATTTAAATTCGAAGTAAATTAATCGAATTTAAAATTATATAAATTAAGATCTTCTTTATTATTTAAATAAATATAATTTAAAAAATAATTAAATTTATTAATCTCTATAATTCGCGAATTTTCTTTAATATATAGGCTTTAATATCTAATTAATAATAATATAATAAACGCGTATAATTAATTTATTATTTAATTTAGATATACGTAATTAATGTAATTATACACTTTTCTTATTTATAACTATATTTCTTAAATTTCGCGTATAATCTTCTAATTTTTATCTTCGCGAAGTCTTATCTTTACTTTACTTCGATAATTTAAATAAATCTAAATTAATAGTTAATAAATTATTAAGAATTTCTTAAGCTTTCGCGATTATTAAGTTAATAATTTTAATAAATAATAATACTATATATTAATAAATTATAATTAATATTATAATTAATTATTATATTAAGAGATATAGCGCTATTAGACATATATTTACTTTATAAAAATAATATTATTAATTTAATTTAACTATAGAGTATAGAGAAAATAATTTTATTTTTTTTAGATATAGATAATATCGTAATAAATAAGTATACTATAATATAAATATTATAATAATAAAAAGAGTTTTTAAAAAAGAAGAGAATAAATTAAAAAAGAATAATATTAAATATTTATTATTAAGCTAATTAATATTATATAATTAAAATCTTATTAGAATAAAATATTATTTAAAGATAAATTAAATTTAAATATTAATTAGAAAGCTAATTGAAAAAAAGGGTTAACTTTTTTTTTATTAATATATATCGTAGAGCTATATATAAGCGCTTTTTTCTATATTTTAAATATACTTTAAATATTTATAGCTATATATATATATCCCTTCTTATATTTTATATATTTCGATATTCTTTATATACGCGATATATTTATTAAAGATAATCTTATTAATCTAATTAATTTCTATTTAATCTCATATTTATTAATTATAAAAAAAACTCTTTATTTTAATATTATAATTTTATTAATTTATTATTCTTAAATATTAGATTATTTATAACTTATAATTAATTTACTTACTCTCTTCTCTTCTTCTATTATAAAAATAGAAAAAAAAATTATTTCTTTTTCGCCTTCGTTTATAACGAATCTATTATTATTTTTATAAGATTAAAAATATTAATTTAAAGATAATATCGTTTAATTAAAAGTAAAGAATATAATACTTTAATATTTTAACGTTTAAGTAAAAGATATTATAATATTATTTAAATAAGAGAGAGTTATATTAATAAAAAAGATTTTAAAATTTAAGAATAATTTTAATACGATAAAAGATTTAATTTCTATATATAGAAGATTTAGATAGTAATTAGTTTAATTAATTAAATTATTAAAATATCTAAATTAGATTTTAATTCTATATTAATATCTAATAAAATTTATTTAATAATTTTAAAATATTAATATACGCTCTTATTAGTATAGCTAGTAATTAGAATATTAATTAAAATAATTTAATCTCTAATTCTAATATTTAAAATAATATAATAATAAATAAATAGTATTAAAGTAAATTAAATATATATTATATTAAATAGAAAAGCGTTAATAGCTAGACTAATTAGAGTTTTAAATTAATTAAATTAAATATTAATTTTATATTAATATTATTATATACTTTTAAATATATAATTATTAATTATAACGCTAATTAGAAAGAATTAATCTTTAATTTAAAATATTAAAAATAATATAATAATATATTATTAAAGTAATATAAGTTTTTATTATAGTAAGAAGATAGAATTACCTTTATATATTAAATATTAATCTTATTTTATTTCTAATATTTTATTTATTTACGTATCTCTTTTAATTTCTCTTTAAATATCTTAATTTTAAGATATTAATTAAATCTTTATCTAATATAGACTTAACTTTCTTAATCGACGATACTTAATATAAGATATTAATAAATATATTTCGATATAAAAATAATAATTAATCTTACTTTCTTTTTAATATTAATAATAAAAAATAATAAATATAGTAATAAATAAAGATAGTATAAATTATATAGAATTAATTTAAACTTAATAATAATTATTAACTTATTTATTAAGATTTAGAAATTAGAAAATTTTAGAAGTAAATATAATTTAATAAATATACGCTTATTAATTCTAGAGAGCTATATATTATTTATTATTACTATAATAAGATTTTAATTTATTTATTTATAGATTATAAAATAAGCGATATAATAGTATATATTAAGTTTAAGAGATATATTAAGAAATCTAATTTAAGTAATTTATAGTAAATAAATTTAATTAATAATTATAAAAATTAGATATATTTCTAAATTAGATAATATAAATTATTAATAAATAAAATAATAAATAGAATATCTAATTTACTATTTACTCTAGAAAAGATAATATTAAGATTCTCTTATAATACTAGAAGATCGAAAGTTTATACGCGAAGACTTCTCGAAATAATTTTATCGCTAAATTATAAATATTAATATTCTATTTATAATCGCTAATAATTCTAAAATATTATAATTTTTATATTATCTCAATTCTAATATATAATTAAAATTAATATCTATTATAAAGAATTAATTAATAAAAAAAATTATAAAGCTAGAGATAAGATTATTAAAGAATTTATTAATTAATAATACTAAAGTCTCTCTAGCTCTAAATTATTAATTATCTTATAATTATTAATTATTTATAATAATTCTAATTTTTTTTATTAATATTAATTAATAATAATATAAGATTCTTATAGATTTTAAATATATTAAAAATAAATATACTAGCTAAAAACTTATAAGTATTATTAATTTAATTCTTATAAAATATAAGATTTAAATTTATATATTTAAATTTATAATTAATAACGCTAGTAATAATAATATACTCTTTAACGATTTAATTATTTATCTTTTTATTTTTATAATAAAAAACTTACTTAATATTAAAGAATTTAAGTTTTTAAATTATTTATAATATATTTCTTATATAATATATATTATTTAATTAATTTTAAAAGAACTTCTAGATAATATTAAGATTATTTTAATAAATAAGAAATTTTAGAGAAGCTAGAGTAATAAAGAAGATAAGAATTAAGTTTAAATAAATATAATTAATCTATTAATAATCTTAATAAAGATATAATATTTCTTATTATTATTCTAATTATTATATTATTAATTATATTAAAAATATAAATATAAATATATATATTAATATTAGCGGCTAGCGTAAAGAGATCTTTTTTATATTATAAATTAAACGACTTTAAGATAAAAACGTTTTAATATTAGATAAATATTAATCTTCTAAAAAAAAGTAATATTATTAAAAACGCTTTTTTAAGCTCTTTTAGAATATTAAAATTTATTAAAATTTAATTTATTAGATATTAATCCGCGCTTTACTTCTTTATATTAATATTATATACTTTTTAAAAAATAAATTAACTATTTATTTAAAATTAAATAATAAAAAATAATTATAAATAAAAATTATAGTTTAAGCGTCTAAATAATTTTCGATTAATTTTTAATAAATTTAATATTTAATTTAGCTTATTAAGTTTTTTTATAAATTTATAAAATTAATAAATAGAGAAAAGAAGATTATAATTTACTATATCTTTAATATTTATAATTATTTATTTAATTATATAGATAAAAAACTCGAAAAATTAAGAAGAAAGAGAGTTTCTTAGAAAAAAGAATTTTTTAAAATTTTTAAGACGGCTCGCGAGAAATTAACTATCTACTATAATTAAACTTAATTAAATTTAAACTATTTATATAAATAAGTTATACTTTTATATTTAAATTATAATAATATAAAATTAAAGAGATTAAATTAAAAGATTAATATTATAAAGAAATTATAAATGAAAATTTATTAAGAAATACTTAAAAGAATATTTTAAAATTATTAAAATATTAATATAAATAATTAATTATAAAGAGTTAAGCGAATAAATTAATTAAATAAAAATATATTTAATTAAGTAATAAAATTTAAGATTAAGAATTTAGATAATAAGAATAAATATAATTAATTTTAGTAGTATAGATAAAATAATAAGTCTTCTAATTATTATTCTAATTATAATCTTATTTTTAATCTTTATAAAGCTTCTTTTAATAATCTAGCGAATCTTTTAATTCTAAAATAATAAAAGAAATTAAAGTTTAAATACGCTATAGTTATTTAAATAACTCGTAATATTTTTTATTCTCTCGCGAGAATTATTATATATAAGCAATACTTCTTAATAATTAAAAGATATTATAATACTTAGAAATATTATTTATTAACGATATTTTATACTCTAATAATAATTTTTTATATAAAATATTAAAAAAATAAGCTTAAATAGATTAGACTTAATTTTAAAGAAGATTTTAATATATTAAATTAGATTAAAAGAGCTAATAATACTTTATATAAAAATTTAATTAATAATTATAATAATTATATTAGCGAAGATAATAAGCTTATAAAAAATATTTTAATAAGTTTAATATTTATAAATTTATTAAAATATATCGCTAATATTCTATAATATATAGAGAAATAATTAATAGATTTATAATTAGAGAAGATTAGTAATAATAAATTTAATCTCGATAAAGAGATCTAGAGTAACTTAAGAAGCGAATTTATCTATAAATAATTAATAAATTTAATTAAATAGAGATAGATTTAGAGTATTTAAAAGAATTGCGATAGAGTAAAATAAAAGAGTAGCGAAGAGTTTAAGAGAAGAATAAATATAAAGTTTATTAAGCTTATCTAACGCGTTAAGATAAATATATAAATAAAGATAATTATAAAATTTTATTTTTATAATATTTAAAGATTTAAAATTTAGAATATTTTTTTATATTATAATTTTAAGAAGAAGAATAGAGATATTTATAATTCTAATTATTATTCTAATTATTACTATTAATAAAAAGATAAATAGCTATATTAAATTACTTTTTATATTTCCTCTCTCTTAATAAAGAAGAATAAATATATTTTATATATCTTAGTCGAATTATTCTATAAATATAGAAATCTTAATCGAGATATCTTATATATATATTATATTATAATATAATATTACAGATATATTATATCGTAAAATATCTCGCTAAGATCTCGAATTCATATTAGAAAAATAAAATAATATTCGATCCTACTTATACTATACTCGAGTACGATATGATATTACTTGATATGAAATATTTTATAGAATATATTATATCTTTCCGGCTAGTACTAATATTACCTTTATTCTTCTTTAAAATAATATTATTACTTATTCTTACTTTAAGATTTCTTTTAATATTATTACTTAATTTAATTATAATATATTAATAAAGTTTAATTTAATTTAATTATTAAAAATAATCGAGTTTATTTTTTAGAATAAGATCTTTATATAAAATCGCTATAATATTAAAATCGTTAATTATATACTCTAAGATATTTAAAAAAAATTCTACTTCTTTTAATAATATAATTATATATTTCTATAATAACTTTTATTAAATTCTTTTAATTATTAAGAGTATTAAGTTAGATTATATCGCTTAAATTATATTAAAAGCGTTTTATCTTTAAAATTATATTTAAATTTTTAGTTTATAAAAAATATAAGATTTTAAAATTTTAATTTAATTAATTAAGACTAGATTAATATAAAGAAATTCGCTTAAAAACTATTAGATATAGATAATAGTATTTTAATAAGTTTTAAAGAATAAGAAGTTATTAATTAATCTATCGAATAATTATTAAATAACTTTATTATTTAACTAATTAATATTATTTATAATAATCTTAACTTATATTAAATAGCTAATTTCTATATATTTAGAATAATTTTTTATATTCTTAATAAGAATATTATTTAATTTAATAGTTAAATTCTTAATAAGTTTTTTAAAGTTAAAACTATTTATAATAATAGAAATTAAGTTATTAATAAGAAAGATAGCTTTCTTCTATCTATTAAAATAATAAATATTTTTAAATTAATTTTACTTTTACTTTATTATTTAAAGTTAAAATAAAATTATATAATAATATTATTAAGAAATTTAAAGTAGTATATAAGTTTATATAATAAAATATATTTATAAATTAAATATATTAAATCTAAGATACTCGATTATTATATTTTTAAAAGTAAATATAATAATAAATAATATTATATATTATATATCCCTTTAATTTTATCTAATTTAAACGATCTATATACTTTTTTTTAATATATCTAATTCTTAATTTAATTAATCTTTAATATAATAATTAATAAGTTTTAAAATTATTTATTATAGTAGATTAATTTATATCTATATTTTAAAATCTTTATTTATAATTAATTATATATAGCTCTAAGCTAAATTATTAATAAATTTAATCTATTAATTATAATTCTAGATAATTTATTAAGAAGATAATTTATTTAGTTAATAAGATATATTAAGAATAAGATTATTAAGTAGATATTATTTTTTTAGATAAGAATATAATTAATTAGCGATTTATAGTAATAGAAGTAGATTATTTATTATATAGAAAGTAAATAAAGTTTAATTTAATTTAGAATTAAGGCTTTTATCTTTTTTATTAATTTTATAGTAATAAAAGTAGATTAAAAACGTATAGTAAGCGATTAGAGTTCGATTTAACTTAGAGCTAGAGCTAAAATTTCATTTAACTTAGAAAAATTTAACTTTATTTAACTTAGAAAAATGAAAAATTCAACTTTATAAATTTAATTTATAGGCCTTTACTTATATTTAATAATAGAACTAATTTCTAAGAAATATTAAAACTTTAAGATATATAAAGTAAATCTATATTTATTAAGTCTTTAGATATATAAGATATATTATTAAAATTAGACTTTAAAAGAAACTCTAATATAATATATGCGATATCGAGGTCTTAGCGTAAGTAGCGCTAAGACTTATAATAGCATTAGGTTTAATATTATTAAGATACGCTAGATTTAAATAAATTAAAGAGCTAAGTAATATATTAAGAATATAGAATACGCTCGTAATACTTAATATCGAGAAGATTTATCTCTTTTATATATTAAATAGCTATCTTTTTTTGATTATTAAGCGTATTAATAATATATTTAAAAATTCTCTCTTATTTAATCTCTAACGAATATATAGAATAATTAAAGCGAGAGACGTTTATATAAAATACTTTATAATAAATATTAATATTCTATTCTTTAACTCTTTACTTAGCTTTTCTTTAATAATTATCTATAGTAAATTTAAAAATATAAATATAATATTATTTAATTTCTCGTTACGAGTAATTAGCTTTAATAAAAGCGACGTTATTAATTCTTAAATCTATTATATATTATTATTTATCTATTAAATACTCTTAAAACTTACGCTTCTTATAGTTATATTTCTTATAAGATATATATAAAAGAATTAACTTAATTAATATTATATAGAATATATAATCTTTATTATTATTTATTTATTAATAAAGAAATAATATCGAGGTAAATTCGAAAGTAGCTTAGTAATTTAATATTAAAAACCGACTTGAGTATAAGTGAATTGCTTTCTAAAAGTAAAGGAAGGAAAAGTCGGAAGATTACTTGCCAAGCCACTAAGCTAGTACAATAGAAGGCCGGAATGGCCATTGTCCGGAATGGCCGCGGAAGCAAATGCTCATAACAATATGCCGGCAAAAAAACTAAGCTATCAACGTCCTCGTTGAGTCACGCTTCCATACATACACCTTATGCTTCCTTACCATTCCCAAACTTCCCAGAAGTATCGCCCGGAGGCGGAAGCAGAAGACAAGGCTGCGGCGGTCCAGGAAGCTGTTTGACTGGAAGCACAGGCATAGGAACGTCCGGAGGTGTGACACTTTTCTTAGGAATTACCACAGCAAGCATACGTGATTGGGATCCTGAAGGCACAAGAGCACCAGATTCCCGAGCTCGCGATTCCGGCACAGCGGCAGTAGAGGAGTCTGGTGCGTCTTTGACAGTGTCGATTGGCTTCCTGGGAATCATTACGGCTTGCATCCGAGATTCTCGAATTGGCCCGTCGTCTTTGGCTAAGCAATGTTGTAGAATGCCCGTCCGTACTTTGAAAAAGAGCCTTAGATTGCTTCTCGTGCAACCTCGTTTTCACTGATCCAGGCTGTGATACCAACCCAGAACACGATCGCTCCGAGAAGTGCCTAACCAGCTAAGGCTTCCCTATTCCTCACGTGTTCTGGAATGATACGTAGATTTGGAATGCAGCGTGTAATTTGAACAATGAGGGGGAACATGGCCCCAGCAGTAAGCACTGTGACTGCTGGCTGTGAACTTATCGTTTCTCCATGGGTGTTAAGGATCAAGTGGTTTAACTCCATGGCCTCCAGAATATGGTAGTATTGCTATATATCCATTGCTCCATCGTGAGTAAGTGGCCGCCTGTTGTAGTAATTCGCCACGTCCTACTCCACAAGATAAATTGGTCAGAACTTATTTGGATTGTACCCCAGCTGGATGTCATTCTACTTAGATAGCTGATCAACATGTCAAATCGTTCTATCAAGAAGAAAACTGTTAACCTGTACACGACTTCCGTCCGAGTAGCCTCGATAATATGGACTACAGCCAGACAGAGAGATAACAAATAGTTTAGTCTAGGAGCTAAGCGAGAGAGCATGGTGTGGGAGGAGATAGCATCGGAGACTTCTGTGATCGGCGGTGAGTGTTTGGCACACCATAGATTGTATCACATCCACCATCTTCGATGAGGGGTGTACAGAGTTCCATCATCGAGTCTTGTCAAAGATGGCTGTACAGGTTGGCCTAGGAACAAAGATGAGAGCAGATTAGCACAATAGGTAGGCCAGCTCGAGTTTGAGGAAGAGATCCTATTGCTTACTCTGGGTTTTCAAGTCAAGGTCGGGAAGGGACATCAAGTCTATCCTGTCAATCTACTGGCAAATGGTGTTAGTGCGTCAACTGATAGGTGTCGGAGAGGCTCTGGACATGAGAACGAAAGGTATGAAAACGTCTTAAGCACTCTTCATCATGTGAGAAGCAAGGCATCAAGAAGGCCTCAAAGAATCACCAAATCTCAAACGAAAGATTTTGTCGGAAGCTGAATGATTTTATGATAACAATCTACATATCTTACAAAATTACGGCTATCTCCTCCCCAGCTTCCACTTCGAGATCTTCTCTTGAATTCTCTCCCACCCAAAGTCCACCTTGCCATTAGCTGTCGAGCCCTCCTGCAAGACAACGGTTGGTGCTCCACTGCCTTGTCCTGCATTTGTTACACGGCCTCCAAAAACTTGCTGTGCAACTCTCCTCAAGTCTTTGACTGTCAAGGCATTGATTTTCGCACACATCTCTTTAACACCAACCTTGTGCCCATGGACCTGAACCTGCCTTCCGAGATCCTCCAACTCCACCATCCGGCTTTCTAGATTCATGAGCAACGAACTTCTTAGCTGGTTCTTCGCACGATTCACTTCTGCCACTTGCAGAGACGAGAATCCACTTTCCAAGGTCAGATTCTGTAACTCGCGGCACATGACTTCCAGCATCTGCCACGCGCGCTGGGGGGAACAGCTAGCGCTGATGCCAAAAAGCCCGGAGTCAGTATATGAATTGTTGAAAGCGACACACGATTCGACCCAGCCGTGTTGATTGAGCACGTTCGTGTAGAGTCGTGAGTACATGCCCTTTCCAGGGCCACCGGCGCTGAATGAGCCTCCACCGCCAAGTAGAGTCTGTAAGGTTGCGAGCGCGTAGATATCCTCAGATGAGATAGGAAGAGCCTCGAAGGCTAAATGGAGGTAGGTGAGATCGGGTAGAGCTGGGTTTGCAGGTGGGGGGAGAGGAGGAAGGGAGAGGAAGCCCCCAGTGTAATGGGAAGGTGTATCGAGATTGATTTGGTGAATTTGCGACGGATATCCATCCAAGACGGATGCTTGAGCTGGAGCAGAAGTTGACAGGCTTTTGAGAAAGGGTATGTGCGAGAGCAATCTTGAGGACGATTGAGGCGGGGAAGGCGGTGTGGATGAGGGCGATGAGTATGCTGATGATAACGACGACGATAAGGAGTTAGATGAGGAAGAGCGTTGGGAAGACATGTCTGACATCGAGACGTCGGGGCCAGACTGGGAGAGACTTGGACTCTGCTGTCTCTGCATATCGCCGAAGTATTGTTCCGTCAGTCTCAGGGCTTCGTCATGCCCGACGCCTGCAAATGCTACCACCATCCTCTCCGGGTGGAAGAAAGTGTTGCGATACTTCTGTACTACAGTTCTGTTGATGAATGCTAGGCGTTCTTGCGGGCAGAGCAGTGGGTTTCCTAGGGTATTATCTTTATACGCAGCCATGTTGACCAGCTCGGGCAAGATGAGCTCTGGCTTCGACCATATCTCCCTGATCTCGTACTCAGCGGTCTCGAGTTGCTGCTGGACTTCGAGATCTGTGATCAGGGGGTCTCGTATAGTCTCGGCGAGGAGACCCAAGGTTGTAGGCACAGCGGAGTTGAAGCTAGCGGACTGATACATGAGCGATTCTCTCGAAGATGCGCACTGTATGTTTCCGCCAAGGCTTTCTAGAGACTCGAGCATTTCGTCTGATGTCCTTGAGCCGGTAGATTTAAAAGCCAACCGGTCTATGATGTGGCTGACGCCTTGTAGTTCTTCAGTCTCATAACGTGATCCGGCATCGACATATACGCCGACACCTGAGAAAGGCCCTGGAAGAGCTTCGGTGGCTACGCGGACACCATTTGGCAGGGTGCTGATCTGGTCGAACTCTGTAGGATCCTATGCTTCGTTAGCGAGGCTTTCATAGAGAACATTTCCTGTCCTCACTTTCGGTGCTTGATCAACAACTGTAGCAAATCGCCTTCGCGATAGAGGAGGCCACTTCGAGGCTGCCCCAAAGGCTCTTGTTGACAGACGCACGAGCGCCCGGGACGATGAGGACTGCATGCTGGATCTCAAGGTCACGGGAGCATCTGCTTATAATGGCTCGAAGTATGTCTAGATGTTGCAAAATTCGTACTTCTCCGGAGCAGAATGATGAGTCTTGGCGATCGGCAAATCTTCGGCAGGTCGGCCTCTGCACTTTCCTTAGAAGGGACGGACATCCTGCGCAACTCAAGAAGGCTCGACTCGAGGAAGTAATAGCTTTGTGGAGACCGTGACCGCAGAGATGAAGTTAACAAATCCCAAGAGCCAATGTGGCGACACCATCTGGCGGCGGCCAGCAGGTTGATGTTTTGCTCGATGGAAACACCTAGGTTCGCACTTGTTGTTTTCCTGCTGCTCTTCCTGTTCCTCTCACCGGACTCCCAGGCTCCGTCTCTTTCGCAGCAACGTGATATAGAGCACTCGATCCTCGAAGAACGGCAGGCTTTGGACTTTCTCAATACGTCAAGCTATGGTGGCCTCGATACCAAGAAGAACCGCTGGTTGAACGTTACAGGACTGAGGCAGAACGATGGTTACGCATGGGACTTGCTACTGGATGTGCAAGAGAGAGCAAAAGAACAGCTACAAAACATATGTAACGCCTTTGAATTCACTTCGATTTTCCAAAACGCGTCTTTGCCTTCGGGGAAGTTGGCAAATGATGGCGAGAAACAGAACACAGTGGGTAGAATATTGTCTACAATGAAACCTTTCTATGATCCTGCTCCACTTTACCAGAACGTCACGGGCATTGTTCGTGGACATTGGACTCGTTCCAAGATAGGAGAAAGTTTGGTATCTCCATCACTGAATCTCACTGCATTGACTCCTCGGATTGGCTATGTATCCCAGAATTACAACCGCAACATCACCGGACGAAGTGGAGACCTCCGATTTCACGTTCATGAAGGCAATGACGACAATTTCAAGCTTGGGCTGGAAGATGATGGCCTGGTTAGAGACGTCAAAGCGACGATGACGATCAAAGACGAGTCCTCGAGTGGCGATGGCTGGGAAATGAGTCTGTTCGGTATACATTATCCACTGCAAGGAGGCATCATCCTTTCTACAACGTCAGAAAAGTAAGCTCTCTGCTACAGTCCCCGATTATGCGAAATTGTCTGACGACGTAGGTTTGCTGGCATCTTTGCTTTACCGCATTTCACGTTATCCGAACGTGCCTTTTCTCTCGCTCAAAGGGTCCTCAATCAAACTCTCATGGCATCAATCGACACCCAAGAGGCAGAGTTTGGCACTGTCCCGAATCCATGGACGTCCTCACCGCACAACCCTTCAGATGCTCTTTTTCCGGTTCCTCATTGCGAATTCATTGTGTACCTGCAACAGCACCCAAATGAAGATACCAACATCGACTTCGGGAAATTGGAGAAGGAACTGCGGTTCCCCACCGGCTCTTCAATGCCTTCCGCGCCGACTATCAGAATGTCTGCTTTGATTTTCTCTCCTGATTGCGGCTTCGTACTCGAGTCACAAGGCCCTCCAGACTTCGCGCCTCAGGAGGGGTTGCATTTGAATGGCCAGAAGCTTGAGTCATACATGCGAACCGCCAGGCGCTGTATCATCGCCTTTGCTGCTGTGACCTGTGCGCAAGTATTCCTTTCGATCAGACAGATGAAGGATGCCTCAACGCCGTCGACCAAAAGCCGAGTCAGCTTTTATACGATTGCAATGATGGCTTTGGGTGATGGCTTTGCATGCATGGGGTTTATGTTTGTTAGCATGATGATTGATGCGGCATTCTTACCTTTAATTTCTACAGCTTTCTTGTCTTTCTTGGGTGTGAGCTTCTTTGGCATGAAATTTTTGATGGACATCTGGACAATTCAAGCGCCAGAAAGACAAGAGCGAGACAGGGAAAGGCAAAGACCGTGGAATGAGACTGGAGCGGATAACACAGCACTCGTACCTCCAGCAAACACTATTCCAGCACCTGCTGGCAACGTCACCGCCGCTGGAGCGGACACCCTTCCCCTGCCCGTCACAGCCCGTCGCACAGTAGACACAGGAGCTACACCGATCGTTATCCCATCAGACCAAGACGTTGATGCCGAAGCCATCGACAATCCAGACAATACCGCAACTCAACCAGCAGGTCAAACCACTACCCTCAATACTGCCCGCCGCGAGATGTCCGCTCTCTACTCAAAATTCTATTTCCTCCTTCTCGGCCTAGTCTTCCTCTCCCTGCACGCCACGACCTGGCCCATTCCACTCCGTTCCTTTTACACTAACACCATGTGCTTCATCTACCTCTCCTTCTGGCTGCCCCAAATCAACCGCAATATCACCCGTAACTGTCGTCGCGCTTTACGCTGGGAATTCGTCATCGGACAAAGCATCCTCCGCCTTGCTCCCATCGTGTACCTTTACATCGTACCTGGAAATGTCTTGTTTTTCGGCAATGATAGGAATACGGCATACTTCTTCATCGCTTGGGTATGGCTGCAGATCTGGGCACTAGGTAGCCAGGAAATCCTCGGACCACGCTTCTTCGTTCCAAAAGGCTGGGCGCCGCCCGCATATGAGTACCACCCTATTCTTCGGGGAGAAAGCGATGAAGAATCCGGCTCAACTATGCCTATTGGCTTTACTCAAGACGCGTCCTCTTCCCCCACACATCTCACTGACCCATCATCACAGCCCAGGATAGGCAGCGGCAGCCTCAGACCCAACACAAAAATTTTCGATTGCGCCATTTGCACCGAGAACATTAGCGTCCCGATCGTACGTAAAGCTGGTTCAAGTGACGGAGAGAGCCAGCGCAGTGCTTCTGCGGCTTTGTCAACGACTCTTTTCGCGCGGAGAGCTTATATGGTTACGCCGTGCAGGCACGTATTCCACAGTGGCTGTTTGGAGGGGTGGATGCGGTATAGGTTGCAGTGTCCCATTTGCAGAGATAACTTGCCGCCGCTATGAAAGACATGAGAAATGCGCGATTAGGACCACAGTGGTGACAGTTTGGGTAATAAGCCATGAACTCGTGTCATAATGCCGCATTGATGAGCATCGCTTCCGCAATCTCAATGGTAAGGGTCTTACTTTTTTGATTGAAACACGATACAGCCGACTGATTACGAACGGATTTGGAAGGATTAAACTCCCAGCCTCATCTCAGACGTGGATGAACGTAAGCAAGAATACAATAAGACGAGCAGTACGTGACCAGTCATGGTTCTCGGCTGAAGGACATGAGAGCAGGTTTCTGTAACCTTTGAAGAGCTCTTTACCCTTGCATTGTGAATGAGCAATGGGTCATTGACCAACATAAACAATCGGATTTTCCAGTGCCTTTCAAAGTCTCGAATCTTTATGTGGGCTCCTAGCTCATAGAGTACAAGATGGTTGGTGGCCTGCCAACGCAGATCGTAAAGCCGTTCCTTCCTTTTGGACATCACCATTTCCTCCCTAGCTCCGTGCTGAATCATGCGAATTTAAGAAATGGAATCTCAGCCATTAGCCATGCCTCGTCCCACCTTCTTGCGTTGTTTTGTTAGAGCAGCTAAGCCGCCACGTGCTGATAGATCAGAAGAGGTTCGCCGGTGTTTTCGATCTCAGGGATGGTGCATTTGAGGTCGAAGGCTTTTGAGAGGACGATCTTGAAGATCTGATAGATATGTGAGCTTACAAATAGTTGGCCGATGGGAGGGTCTATACTTTTTGCACGTTGATGCTGTGGCTTGTGCTACTGAAGATCAGACTTGCTCGCATTGCCTTTGCGAAGCGTCGAGCCTGCGAACGTTGATCATCAGTAGGTGGCAATGATTCAGATCCAATTTAGCTCACTTGGGTAGATATCTCTTCCTGCTCCTCTCTGGGGAAATTGACGAAGTGGTCATACTTTGTGCCGACCAAGAAAGGAATGGCTGTCTTGTTGAAACCTCGACCTTGGCGGTACCACTCCTTGATAGAATTGAGAGTGCTCTTTCGGGTCAGGTCGAACATGAAGAGTATGGCAACGGCATCGTTGCAGACTAGAGGGAGCATGTTGACAAATTCGCGCTGGCCTCCAAGATCCCAGATCGAGAAGGTGATCTCTGTGTTGCGAATTGAGATGGTCTTCTCCATGAAATTGACACCTTTGATAGTCAGCCTCGTTCTCATACTTGTGTCGTGCTTTAAACATCAAGGTCTTACCTAGAGTCTGGATATAGTCCTCATCCCAACTGCCTTCGACGTATTTAACCATCAGGCTTGTCTTTCCTATTTGAGCATCTCCCACCATGCCCACTTTGATCACGACACTCGCCTGACCCTGACCTTGACCCTGACCCTGGATTTTTTCCTGACCTCTTGGTGCATCCTGGTGTGACGAGGGTCTCTGGTTCTGATCTTGGTGGTTCTGCGAGTAGCCTCCGTACCTATCCCCTGACCCGGACAATCCCGACGAAGGTCTTGAATATGGCTGAGGCGCTTGTTGTTGGTATCCCGCGCTTGATGAGGGGTAGCGAGTGTTGGGGTCTGATTCTGTAGAGGGAGAGAAGGAGCCATTGGCAGGCGGGTAGTTCTCTGATTGTATGGACTGGCGTCGTGGGCCCTCTTGATAGCCGTTATTATAGCCACCTGTGGGCGTGGTGCTCATGTTGTCGTCGACACCACCCATGGGTTCATCGTCATTGCCTTTGAAGCTGGATGCCATTGGATCTTGCTGATATTGGGGATCCATGGGCGAGGTCATGCAGTGTTTATATTTGGAATTTGACGAGCAGAGAGCTGCAGGTCCGGTTGGACTCACACGGTAGTCAAGGTCTTGAGGTTGATGGTTGATATTTGATTGTGTACTCTGTGTGTAATACTCTTGTGTCTCTGGAGTGAGAGGAGTCAGGGTGGCTTCCAGGCTGAGAGCTCCGATATTTAAGCGCGGGGAACTCAATTAACGCGAAAGAAGCGACTGGCCAACGCGAGTTGACTACGGTGTGGTACCTATAACTTGTGCCTCTGAGCTGTACAGACCAATGCACATATAATGTTGAGTGTTTCTCTTCCGAACTGAATAAAGTTGAAGATGCACAGCATCCAGATTAGAATATTAAACAAACCCAACCCGGTTTAGCCTCGCCGTTGAAGCCTGTTCCCAGTATCCGAAAACTTAAAATCTTTCTTCCATGAGCGCTAATTATTAAGTCAAGCCACCAGACAATTCTTCTTTGCTGAAACATTTCTTTCCAATTACTCCACAACCTCAACCTCAAGATGGCTAAGAGACCAGCAGAAGAACTTGGGACTGAAGCAGACGCACTGAAGGGCGGTGAGCGACCTTTGAAGGTAGAAGATGGCGAAGAGATGGATTTTGAGGATGAGTTTGAAGACGAGTACGAGAGCGAGGAAGACATCTTTGAAGCAGGAGTAGACGGGCGGCCGGACGAAGAAAGAGAAGCTGAAGAGAGAAGGGGTACGTGGTACTCGCCAGAAGCATTGTGCGATTGTCTGCCCTTTAGTGCAATCCGGTTGTCCTGACTTCGTGCAGATGCTATGGACGTGGACCAGCAGACTTTCATACCTGGCCGTAATCAGTTGGGAAAAGGCGAAACGCTTTCACCGGACTCTTCTGCATATGAGATGCTCCATACCCTCAGCACCACATGGCCATGCCTATCGTTCGATATCATCAAGGACTCTCTGGGCGACAATCGCAAAACCTATCCAGCGACAATGTACGCGGTGGCAGGAACGCAGGCCGAGAGTAGAAAAGCGAAGGACAATGAATTGCTGGTCATGAAGCTCAGTGGGCTGAGTCGGATGGACAGAGATAACGAAGGCGACTCGGATGAGGACGACGACGAAGACGACGACGAGAACGCCGAGCCTATACTTGAGACAAAGTCAATACCTGTCTTCTCAACTACGAATCGAATACGAGCCTACAAAGTCCCCCAGACCGATACCTCGAAGCCTCCTACAACCTTCACAGCAACGATGACAGAGAACGCCGAAGTCCTAATCCACAACATCACACCCCACCTCTCCTCCTTCGACAATCCAGGCACGATTATAACTCAGCAGCAATCGAAACCCGTGTCAACGCTGCGCATGCACAGAACAGAGGGTTACGCACTAGATTGGTCTCCGCTTTCTCCACAGGGCAAACTCCTCACGGGCGATAACGACGGCAAGATCTTCCTGACGACTTGCGAAGGAGGCAAATGGACAACAGACAACAGACCATTCACCGGTCACACTGGCAGTGTAGAAGACATTCAATGGTCTCCTACAGAACGCAACGTCTTTGCTTCCGCCAGCAGCGACGGCACGGTCAAAGTCTGGGACACCCGCTCCAAGTCTCGAAAACCCCAATTAAGCGTCAAAATCAGCGATACCGATGTGAATGTAATCTCATGGTCGCAAAGAAACGCCTTCCTTCTCGCTACCGGCGCGGATGATGGCGTTTGGTCTTGCTGGGATCTACGGCAATGGAAACCCTCATCTCCCGATGGGGCAGCGCCAACACCAAAGCCAGTCGCTTCCTTCAATTTTCACAAAGAGCAGATCACGAGTATTGAGTGGCATCCGACCGACGACAGCATTGTGGCTGTTGCGGCAGGTGATAACATGCTGACGTTGTGGGATTTGGCGGTGGAGTTGGATGACGAGGAGAGTCAAAATACAGCAGATGTGAAGGACGTGCCACCGCAGCTACTGTTTGTACATTACATGGAAATGGTGAAAGAGTGCCACTGGCACCCCCAAATATCAGGATGTGTGATGGGGACTGGAGGTGGAGGGTTTGGGTGAGTCGCCCCTAACACCTTGCCATTGTTTTGAAATATAACGGCATATGCTGATAATGTTTGGATTGCAGCGTCTTCAAGACGATCAGCGTGTAGGTTGTTTGATGCTGAAAATACGGCCAAGAGGCTTCAGGTAGCAAAGTGCTACAATGATAACAATCCAAAGAGATGCTCACCAAACCAGTTGCGTTTAATGGCATCTTGAGCTATGACTACTACAGTGATGGTCTATTCTACTTTAATTTCCCATTTCTTACGTGTCCCTTCGCTATCTCTGTTCCGGCAGCCTGGCCCTTTCTTCGCTTGACAAGGAACTTTAACAGTTTCAGCATAGAGAGTACAGTCTTCTTTGCAACGCAAGTTCTTCGGAAACAGCAATACTCTCCGCAGAATTCTCAAACCCCATGGATGATGATGATGAGACTAAACCCCCTCCGCCCCCCCCCCAAAAGCTTTGGGCATGCTTCCCGGATCTCAAACCGAATTCAGGGTCGCTAAAACATTCACCCTTGAAACGGGGACCTGCCTTGACATGGGCCACACCACTCTCTTGTCACCCAGCTATTCTGGCTGACTCCTCCAGTCCATTTTGTCATTCGTCTCCACACTTGAGGCAGCGACTTCTCCACGGGCAATCCTGTCCCTTCATATGTGGTCCCCACTATTCGTAGTGGTTGCATACTTGCATTCGCCACTACCGCCTTGTCTACTGCCTCGTATCTACACATCCAATACCTATTCACCGTCGACCGAGACTTCTCCACTTCCCCTCCTCTGTCTGCTCCAGACAAGGCGGCGACACTGCCACGTGAAAAATGGACGCCGTTTCGGATCCTTTCGATTCGCTGCCATTCGACCCCAGTGCTCGCCTGGTTTCATTCCTGAAGCTCCGTCTCCTACGGGGCAGGAGGGCGCTGCTTCATAGCTGAAGCTTAGCTTCTCACAATCTCGCAAGGCAGTACTCGCCCGGAAGTTTTCATACCTATAAAAGGATGCGTTCTCTCCGGCGAGCGATTGCTTCTTCAGTATCTCCCTTTTTCAAGTCATCTGTACCCACCAGCTCCAAGCCTGCCAGTTTCAACCCAGCTCTTCTATCCGAGCCACCCAGTCCTCGTCGCCGAAGCCAGAACCTTCGCTGTCCCTACATCTGCATCTTCCGTCCCGCAGCCCGTCCTCCTTCCACTCAGCAGATACAGCCGGTTCTGTATCTATCCCGCAAACAGTGTCGGCCTCTATTCCGTTCAACCCTTCCTCACCACTGCACTTCCGATCTCGAATCCCCTCGACCCCACGGCCTTCCGCACCCTTCAAAGACCCCGCAGCCATGCCCTCGACCCCCAACGGCCTGGGCCGTTTCGAAAACCCCCTGCGTTACATCGCCGGGAAGAAACGACCGGACAAGGCCGACAAGCCGGGCGGCGGCGCACAGGAGAAGAATAAGGAAGGCGAGAAGTTGAAGCCGAAGCCGAAGCAAGGCGGGAAGGGCGAAGGTGGCCGGAAGGTGATCGTCCGTAGCAGCCGTGGGTACGATGTGAAGAGACTTCCGCAGAAAGACGGTGGATGTGGTGGAGGGAGGGAGGGGGGAGGGGGTGCCGGTAAGGGTGCGAAGGATAGACCTCGGGGTTCCGGTCGCGTTGGAAGCGGTGGGCGTGGTGAGGGTGGAGGGGCGGGGAGTGTGCGGAGGGGTGGTGGTGATGGAGGTGGGGGTGATGGTGGAGGAGATGGGCGTGGAGGGGATGCTGGTGGGGAGGGTGCTGGTGGAGGGGATGCTGGTGGAGGGGATGCTGGTGGAGAGGATGCTGGTGGGGAGGATGCTGGTGGAGGGGATACTCGTGCAGAGGATGCTGGTGCAGAGGTTGCTGGTGGAGAAGATGCTGGTGCACAGGATACTCGTGCAGAGGTTGCTGGTGCAGAGGTTGCTGGTGCAGAGGTTGCTGGTGCAGAGGTTGCTGGTGGAGAAGATGCTGGTGCACAGGAGGCTGGTGGAGGGGATGCTGGTGGAGAAGAGGCTGATGGACAAGATGCTGGTGGAGAAGATGCTGGTGCACAGGATAATCGTGGGGAGGATGCTGGTGCACAGGATGATGGTGGGGAAGATGCTGGTGGGGGAGATGCTGGTGAACCGGATGCTGGTGGACAGGATAATCATGGGGAGGATGTCGATGGACAGGATGCTGGTGGGGAGGATACTCATGCAGAGGATACTGGCGGAGAGGACACTGATGGGGAGAATACTCTTGTGGGGGATGATGGCGGAGAGGATGCTCGTGGAGAAATCGTCTGAGTGGATATGGTGGTTCGAAAAGGAGGTATAGAGTAGTCTAGCGATGAGCACGCACGTTCCTCTGCCAATAGCAGCCCCTTCGCCACCGCAGCCCGCGTCAGGAGAGGACATGAACAAGCAGAGACGGGATCGGGTGGTAGTGTTGGTGTGCCGATGAGCGCTGTTTCCATTCTGGAATAAGATCACGGCATGCTCCCAACAGGTTATCTGTTTATCAATAGCACCAAGCAGTCCTTATTCATGTACTTTCCTTTGAGGTATCACCTATCTTCTCGGTATTCCTGGCTAATGGAAGGGAATCTTCCCCCGTGCCATCTCCCCGGCCTGCTGGACCAATCGAAGCAAGTCCGCCCCTCGGCACCTGGACTCTCGGACCTTCAAAACCCTTGCCGGCCTTTGTATCACCATGGATGCCGCCAAATCCTAGGCTTCTCCATGCTCCAGCGTCCTACCTTCGTGCTCTATCTCTCAACTAGCAACCTTGCGTCATCTGCCGTGTAACGTTCAAGCCTTCACAATTCATCATCCACCAAACTTCTACCATCCGCCCTTCGCTATCCGTCCACAGTTCATCGACGCAGAATACCTGGCCGCAGAGCGGACACGGACAGTGAAGAAGGCAACGCAAAGGAAGAAAGCAGAGAGGGAGAAGACGAAGAAGGTGAAGCAAATGAACATCATCAGGAGGATTGCGAAGACGAAAAAGGTGAAGCAAATGAGATAGATGAAGAAGACGAAGAATGCGACGTGACTTACAACGCAACGTGTGTGGTGGTTGTGAAAAGGTATGTCCCTGGTCGCAGTCCACAAGGATGCATTGCTGACAGTTAAATGCCACTTACGGACTCTGCCACAAGTGCATGCGTTGTTCAAGCTTCGATTACCGCTCAGCATGCGTCAAGAAAGCCTCAAAGACCCACCTACGACACCGGTTCGAAACGCTCTATGAGCCAGAGTCTCATATCTCTGCCAAGTCGGAGGTGATGAACGTGGCAGCAGAAGCTATGGTCACGATGATTGAAGAACAGACCGCTCAGAACGAGTATCAGCCATCATACCATACAATGTTCGTTGACGACTTGCTCGGGTGGTGCGGATAGGAGACGCTAACGGTCACATCAGACCCAAAGGACGTAAAGCAAGTGAGTTCTTAGGACTTCTTGAGATACGAGAATACGTACCAGACAGTCCCCACGAACGTTTTCATCGACCAATGCACAGGGGATTTGGTGATGGAAGAGAAGGGCCATGGAGAGGGATGTCACCTGGGCCGTCGCACACTGTCATCAACGCAAGTTATATGAGAAGATTAGATTCGGATCATGAGCTGCCTGAAGAACTCAAAGCTCGTCTCCACCATCAGGAACAACAAGGACACCTTGATCCAGCACGTTACGGATGAAGAAATGGTTGACGAGGATCGAGACCTCTAGACCCGTGGACGAGGGAACGGTCAAAGCGGACCGATAGCGGAGGAGGCTGAGCATGAAGAAGGAGGGGGGAGGGGAGCGGAGGGGAGACAATGGGGAGTGAGCATGATCAGGAACCCGATGCCTGAGCTGAGCAGTATGAAAGACAGACTCGGGCGATGTTGCACCCGCTTCACGAACCTATCTCCGCTGACACCCAGGAAACATGACTCCCTCCAGAGGCCCGCCGCACCCAGGCCTCCGAGGCGCGGATTTTAGAGTGGGAGGAAAAGGCGCCGATGCAAACATAGTTGTCGGACACGGAGCCCCAATTCCTCCATCTCGGGCAGGTTTTCCAGGCGGCGGAGGTGGTGCGGATGTTCGCGCGGATGGAGGGACAGCTGTTAGCGGAGGAGGATGACGAGCTGGTCGGGGTGGTGGAAGCGATGGTGACGGCGGAGATGACTGATGCTGTCTATGTGCGGAAGACTTCTTCGGTCTGTGGGTGGGGGGGTTCTGGTTGCATGCCTGGATGTGCGGGGGGGAGGCTGGTGGGGTCTTGGTGGTTTGGAGGATAGCTTGATTAATGCTCCGAGTTGAAGGCGAAAGAATTTCATGTAGATCGGAAGTTCAATGAGCGTTGAAAGCCAACATGTTCTACATACATGGGTGCGGTTTGCGGACTGTGCAGAACACGCTGTCACCTCCACTGACGGGTTTCTCTGGGATTCGCTGCCAGAGTACTTTTGAGATACTGCTGGCGAGAAAAGAAACGGGGCAATATTTTCCCTACGGTCTGTGTCTATTCGACATCCAGCTTTAAGTATGTGGTTACTTTAGGAGCGCCAGAAGTTTGACTATGTTTTGTCGTTCCCATCAGTCCATGACCATAAATTGAGTATGGACCACATCTAACATGATGAGAGAAGAGAAATCTGCCCAACACTGCCGACAGGATTAGCTAGTCGACCGATGACGAGCGGAAAGGTTCAATTGGCGGAAAGGTACAAAACAGATTCATTAGGAATTGCACTATGGCTTTCTTCCGCGCTGAATGTTACCTACTCTGTTCGACTCGTGTTGGCCACAGTGGACTTCATTTCTCCAAGTACTGGCTGATAATCGTCGCTGAGCACATGTCTCCTATTGGTCATAAGTTTCTTCTGATATTGGGATATGGCACGTTGTAGAGCCAGCTTTTGGCTTTGAATTTGTTCCAGTCTCTCAATTTCCCCCATTGGCTCGCTTTGCCTTCCTTTCCGATAAGATCCCTCTTTTTAAGGCCGGCGCTTAACAGCCCACCTTTCTCGCGCGAAGTGGGATGTGAGGACAACGCAAGTTCGAAGCCAACGCAATGCATATGCAGCATCCTACATCACCTTGCAGAAGACTCGTCGCTGCTTCGGTCAACGTGCTTCTCGCACACGGAAAATGAGTGGGTCGAAAGGACCACACAATCCTTTGGAGACTTCTAGAAGCCGTAGTAGGGCCGTGTGCTGCATCAACGATTGAGCATTGGGCTGCTGGGCTAGAGAGCGTCTCCCTTTTGCCATTCTGGTCTCTGTATCCCGCTCCAGGAGATGCATAAATTCCGCTTTGACCTTCCGTTCATAAAGGCGTGGGAAGATGGCAACGGCTCTCGATTGGTTCGTGCCGGCTTATCCTGTCCTTGCGGATGCGCTGTCCTGGATATTGTTATATCGACTTGGTCGCCGCTGCTGCTCGCCCGTTAGATCTCGCAGCTGCGTTAAAGCCCGAGGATTTGGAAGCCCGGGAACCCGGCCCAAGCCATCTTTGACCGAGAGTCACTGTGAAGGTAGTGGGATCTTCGGAGTGTCTGCCTCGTCAGAACATTGTATTTGGGCTCGCCTTCCGCCAACGTCATTTCGTAGAGAATGTCATTCGGCCGAGTTCTAGAGCAGTGGCTGGAGCTGGAGACTGGAGACTGGATACTTCAAGGGTTCTGTCCAACATTGGTAGCTTCGGACGATGTCCGATTAACTTTTGGGTGGTCAGCGGGTGTGGAAAATGAGAATATGAGCTAGGAGAAAAAGGTAGCGAACCATAAGAACTTGTTTCATAGTCATGTGGTGTCTTTCTTGAACTCACGTAAGCTGATCACACATCTTGACTTCGAATGTTGACTGGGCAGGGGGTTGCCATTCTCTTTGAGCGACGGGCATGCTGAGCCTCGAGGCCGAAGGATCTTCCACCGGGGCCCAGATGATTTTCCAACGGAGCTGGTCCCGTTACTAAATTTCCACCATTCATTCTTGAACATCTCTTTAGCTCGTTATTCGGCCATTCACGATCAGCACAGCGCCAAGCACAGCAAGTCATCTGTATGGTCCAATTTCAGCGTGTCGGCTCGTTTCCACCTTCCGGTAGGGGGTTGTGAATTGCGAGTTGCTCTGTAGCCTCTAGGCGCAAATCTAGTACCTAGTACAGAAGATACAAGGATAGTGGTACCTAGTACATGGATAGTGGTACCTAGTACATGGATAGTGGTACCTAGTACACGGCCAGGTGCCAAAGCTTTTTTGCTAGTAGGCGGGTACGGCATGCAAGACATGAAATGGTCCTCCAAGCAAAGACGCCGCTAGACCCCGGATTTTGATCATATCGGGCTAGAGTTGTCTGAGAGGGAGAAGCAGAAAGCAGCAGCAGCAAGCAGTAGTGACACTCCCGGACCTGAAAACCGTTTGCATCGTATGGTTCGCCACGAGGTGCCAGACCCAGCGTTACGCTTGAACGTGATGGTTGGTAATAGTATTACCTATTCTCTCCACGGGGCCGACTGCCACGTTAGTCAGAGATGGTCACGAGATGACTTGCTTCTCCCCTTTTTCCCATGAGAATACAAATGAATTGGAAAGAAGTGGGAAGTAGGTACGGCTTCCATGAGATTTGCAGTGGGTGAAGAATAATAAAAAATACTTAGTGAATAATAATGATAGTAAAGAATGGGCTGAAAAATTCAATGCGCTGATCGAATTGAAAATGCCATACCGCGAACTCTCTTCCCGAGATGTGTCGGTGCATTTCCCGTCTTTTTTTGAATGATGGGAAAGAACAGCCCTTTGCCGCTGCTTTTTCGCCTGAACTTCTTCACTATTTTTATTTTAGCTCGCCACCAAGACGGCCGTTCAACCCTGGTTCCTTGGCCAGCTCAGATCACGAGCTGATCCTTGTGCCTTCGTGGTCTAGTCCCGCATGCACAGAATAATGCTCGTAAGCCTCTTATTGTGTGAAGATGGGATCACCCATGCCTCACCCATGCTTCACCCATGCTCTGATGAAAGTACTCTTGCATAACTGATAAAGTGTTTTGGGTGCGAGGGTCTGATCTAAAGGCTCGCTTGCAACGCGGTTCCACTTCTTTTTTTGGCTTCACAGGGCTCACAGAGCTTCTATGCATCCCCCGGATCTTGGGGTATCGGTATACCCTTCCTTTTGCCTGATTTCCCTCAGTTCCTGTCTGTCTGTACCTAAACTCAGGAACCATTGATCGCACACATGTACAACGCCAGAAGTTGAACATCCCAACTCACTAAAATATTGGTGGCCAGAGCCAGTCTCTGCCACTTGCGCATGACGGTCGATCAACACCAGGCTACGTCCAGCATCGGCCTTTGCCTCCTTCTCGCCAATCAGCTGCCTGCGGTAAAGAACCGCCTTCGTGACGTCGGATTGCCGTCCGTAGGTATTCTTTCAACACTTCTCTGTCTTCACACTTCCTCGGAAGATCCAATTGATTGATCGCAGTACAATAATACACCTTCACATGCTCTCGCAACACTAAGCATGCTTCATGATTCTTGACATTTTGGACAACCGCTTGGTCGCCGTCATCCCAACCGCCATCCAAACCGCCATCCAAACCGCCATCCAAACCGCCATCCAAACCGCCATCCAAACCGCCATCCAAAACAAACAGCCTCGGCGCCCTCAAACACACGCGCCCCCACGGCCTGTGGAAGAAAAGAAACGATTTCAGATTATACTACCAGCAAATCTTCCCAGTACGGTTCGGTCGGCGTCCGACTTCGCCCCCCAGACCATCACTTGCACTCCACAGACCTGAAACACCGTTCGGCAAGCCGAGCGCTTCAAAGTAGGCTGGAGTCTACGACGTTCAACACTGTGCATACCACACCACCGCCAATCGCACGTACATACAATACTCCAAACCTTTCCCAGCGGCCAGGAGCAGCTTGCTTTCTTCATTGCGAAGTTGCAATTTGGATGACGGCTGGCTGCATCTGCACGATACCGTTTATCCGCCTGGGTCTTCAGTGATAGGGTAGGCGAACAGACTCGACGTCTACTCTCCATTGCCTCTACATGATTCGTATGCTAATCGAAGACTCAACGCTAGTGCCCGTTGCAATCTCGTCATTGCCCATTTCATCCCATTCCGCGTTCAATCGGTGCCACATATTGAGAATTTGGCTCTACAGCCATTGTTATTATATTCTTTCTCCCAACGAGCCGAAGGATTAGGTCTTTGCGGACGGTGGACTCGTAAAAGACGAGCATAGACTTCTATTTCTGGAGAAGGAGTCAGTCCAGTCGTTCCTGGCGGCATTTTGATCTGTCATGAAATCGCTCTCGGATATGTCAGCAGCCCTTGAATCGAATACAATCGCGCCTTCGACCAGCATTGACGCTTCTGGTGGGGTCACAAGTGCCGATAGCAGCAGTCATGCCAGCGGACAAGGCATTGGTATGTCCTGACCACCGCACTCCATATCTACACTGTTGTTCCCAATGAAAGATAGCAGCTTTGGTACTGATTAGGTCATAGCTCGCCCGCATGCGAAGTCCTTGAATAGCGGACAGAATGCAAACCCCAACTTCCCCCCTCCGAAGACGGATAAGCCCAGACCTCATGTTTGTGCTACTTGTACCCGGTCCTTTGCACGTCTCGAGCATTTGAAGCGGCATGAACGTTCTCACACGAAAGAGAAACCTTTCGCTTGTCCGGAGTGCACCAGATGCTTTGCTAGGCGGGACCTACTTTTAAGGCATCAGCAGAAGCTGCACTTGACGGCCTTGCCGCCATCAAGGCAAAGAGGCGCAAGGCGAGAGAGTACTAGTAGCGCAGCTCCGGGAGGCTCTACAAGGGTTCGTAAAAACTCAATGGCGAACAATGCTTCTGGAACCACAGGAGCTAGCGCCATGCGCCCAAGAGCGAATACCATAAGCCATGTAGACGGCCCGACTCTGGGACTGCTTGCGGCCGCAAATTCGTCCGCCTCCAGGCATGAAGCCATAGGCCTTGGCCTTGGTCACCATGGCGGGATAAATGGATTTTCGCATGGACTCCCAGGTGTTGGCACCTACCCCCTGCGAGGGATGTCATCAGCGACTGGACATCATGGCAATTCCCATGTGCTACCAAAGCTCGAGACAAAGCACCAGGGTATCGACATTGGTGCAAGCTTACGTACCGCTCCACCATTCGGAGGGTTTGGTGGTGACATTGATATGGACAGTATCTTGTATGGACCCGGAACGACTGTGAATCCAGCACAGCTACACTTTTCCAATTCTCCGCAAAATCTTGCTTTCGACATGGCGCATTCACCGTATCATCAAGGGTTTTCAGGTGTCCACTCAGCTCAACCCGTGATGGACAATGATGGACACTTTACCTGGATGAACAATTTTGACCATCAGATGTCATTCCACGAATACAACGAGCAGGCTATAGATGGATCCTCACCATCCGCAATTAGCACCGGTAGCCCTGATGGTATGAATGAGGTCATGCTTGATGGATCAAACAATTCGATGAGCGCGTCGGGAGCATGGCCGAATGCTTCAATGTCTCAAGCGGCCTTTCCACCGGCCTTTTCTATGGACCTATCGGCGCAGCCGTTTCCTGATCTGTGTCCCCCAAGCCAATTGTCTCCGAAATCTCTGAACACAAACATGGGGAATGGCGATCAGTATTTCTCCTCTCCCCCACCTTTGAGTTCCCAGACCCCAATATCCTTACTACCTGGATTGAGCCACCATTATTTTCATCCGTCCATGAATAATAGTTCGGATACTCCCAGCAATTCCGCAGCATCTATTAGCAGCAGCAATCGACAAAGCTCTGTGACCTCTGTTTCTACGGACTCCATTACTGACGCAACTCGGCAAGCTCTTCTAACAAGTCTCTCGCAGCCATCCATGTTCAGGCAACGGAAGACTTCTCATCCCCAGGTATCCTCACCTCTGTCTCCTGTATTTTCTTCCGGGTCTAGAAGCATAAGCAGCATTCCGCTTCCGAGCACTTACGATCTCCAACGTTATGTAGCTGCCTACATTCAGTACTTTCACCCTCATCTACCGTTCTTGCATATCCCGTCTTTATCTTTCGACTCTCCAGCATTTACCAGCAGCCTTCGAGCTTCCAGTGGACACTTCGCTTGCGGTCAATCAAGCATTGCAGGAGGAGGGGGCTCCCTTATTCTTGCTATGGCCGCTATTGGGGCTCTGTACGAATACGATCTGAGCGCTTCGAAAGAGCTCTTTGAGATGGCCAAGAAGATGATACATTTGTATCTGGAGGAGCGGCGCAAGGCAGATATGTCGGCAGCCCTCAATGGAAACCATGGCTCAAATGAGAGCTATGCTCAAAACACTCCATTATGGCTCGTACAGGCTATGCTGCTTAATGTCATTTATGGTCACAACTGTGGAGATAAGACTGCTGCAGGCATCGCAAGTACGCATTGTGCCGCCCTTGTCAGTCTAGCTCGAGCAGCTGAGCTTACAAAACCGGTGCCGGGGTTTCGCTCTGCACATGGGACTAAACCACACATCAAGCAAGAAGACGCACAGATGGGTGGTGACGAGTGGAATGGTGCTGGATCTTACAGCATACTCGATGCTCAAAATGAATGGCACTACTGGAAGCTGGGCGAAGAGTGCAAGCGAACACTATACGCTGTCTTCATCTTATCAAGCCTTCTAGTCTCTGCTTACAACCATGCTCCAGCTTTGATGAACTCGGAGATTGGGCTCGATTTACCTTGTGATGAAGGTCTTTGGGCTGCCGACTCTGCCGAAACTTGGCACTCGCTCGGGGGTGCTACGTCAGATCAGAGATCACTGTCCTTTGCTTCTGCACTTAGCTCTTTGTTGACAGCAAGCCAGCGTTCGCAGCAGGGGCGTCACGGCGTGCGACAGGCATGTGACCCGCCCAACATGAAATTCGAAGATCTTCCAGAAAGCGACATCCGACCAAGCACTTTCGGCTGCCTCATCCTGATCAACGCTCTCCACAACTATATTTGGGAGACGCGGCAGAGGCACATGGGACGACAGTGGACACCAGTGGAGACTCAAGCAATGCATGATCGTATCAAGCCTGCTCTGAAAGCATGGCAAGCAGCGTGGTCGTGCAACCCGGAGCACAGTATTGAAAGGCCCAATCCCTTCGGTGCAAGCTCGCTCTCAGCTGACTGCATACCGTTGTTGGACCTCGCATACGTTCGGTTGTACGTGAACCTCGGACGTTCGAAGGAGGCTTTCTTCAGACGTGACTTTGATACTATGGCGGATGAATTAGGTTGTGGCAATGAATTTGTCCAACACGCCGGTCACTCGCCTCGCTCCAGCACCCCCAGCGGCGAATCAGATGCTGTCTCCAGTACCACAAGTAGCTCTCCCAGCATGACATCCTCTCATATCAAGCTTGAGGGCTTCGCCTATGTAGACGTTACAGCATCAGAGAATCCACCCAATGGTCGATCTGGAGAATGCACCACGAGGGAAAAGCAGCTGTTTCTTGCAGCAGAGTTAGCGGTCAACGCTTTGATCATGGCCAATAAGCTCGGTGTCACCTTCGCAGACTTCAGTTCCAGAGAGCTTCCCCTACAATCAGCGTTGTGCGCTTTTGACTGCGCCCAAGTCCTTGCTGAGTGGGTCTCAACGGTCCAAGAGCGAGTAGGTCGTTATTTGGGCATACTCGGTAGAGATAACATAGACTTTACCGAGGTTCCAGGCATCATGTTAATGGGGGATAAAGATCTTGGGATTTTAGAGAAGATCAACGAAGTCCTTACTAGCGCAGAGACGAAGCTGGCAGACAGCCGGCCAATAGCAGCAGACATGCTGAAGATGGAGGACTGCGGGTATGGCAGCAAGATTCTGCTGGTCCATGCTCGCATGTTTGAGAAAGCTGCCGTTTGGCCTGGTAAGTCGATTGCTTGCTCAGTATACTAAGCATTGCTAACATCGACAGTCACCCGAGAGATGTCCCAGTCGCTGCGCATACAAGCCGCACATATCAAAGAAAGAGAAGAAGCCTCGATCAACCCTTCGACGTAAATACACATCCATTGCCAGGAATCTCGGATACATACACACGACATCATGGCGTTACGAGCATGATTTATCCTGTCGCTACGATACCCCAAGGAACCTGTACATACTACAGCATCGAAAAGCACTGAGTCGAAGATAACGGCCAACGCCCGTCCGTCACGGTTTACCATTCATGTACAGAATTGTTACAAAAATTGCACTTCTTTCCTTTGCCGATTGCCGGCTTACAGCCATTGTTTGCCTCATCTCATGCATGTTGCAAAAATGATGCATTCACGAGTCACGATTCCATGGGTCTTCTACTTGCAACGAACCTATCGTGCGACCTTTTAGGGAGGGTGGTTTAGGGAGGATGGTTTTAGGGAGGGTGGTTTGGGGAGGATGGTTTTAGGGAGGATGGTTTTAGGGAGGATGGTTTTGAGGAATAACCTGGAGTACTGTGAATACTGCCGGGTAGCATTTAGGGAAAAGCAAGAGTACATACCCTGTCCATCAAGGAAGTTGTCGCCGGTGCTGCACGGCAATGATTATTCATTTCGACAATATGTATGATGCTGTTTTTCAGAAATGAGATTATGTACCAGAAACCAATATAACCCGCAGGAGTGCCGCGTCTATTTATGTTATTCTGAGTCTTGGAAATGTATAGGTAGGTACCTTAGAACAATGTTGTACTGTTGTAGTATAGGCGAAAGCTTTGGTTGTGAGCCAACTTTTAGTGTAAGGGCCAATGAGGATCTCAAAGCTTGGAACGGGGCAACGTTTATTCTCTCACTCACACAGTAGTAATACGCTGTCTCATATCAATATACTACAATACCTCCAAGTTCCCATGATGGTGACAAGGCAATTAGCGGCTAACAATATGCACGAAGGAATATCAAGCTGTAGCACAGCCTCCACTGTCGCTAAGCTCTGGAAAGTACCATAAGTAACCGCATAAGATCCTGCCAAGACATGTCTCTCCCCAGCCCATCCACTCCTTCCCCTTCGCTACTTAACCAGAGCAGACTTCATTCTTTTCAAGCATACTTGATCCTATGTTACACTCACACACAATGGCTGAACAGAGCCAAACAAACTCTATCCAGGCCCGCATTGCCGCTCTGAACCTGGGTCAAGTTGGCAGGGCACCAATCACCGCCTATGCTTCAAAAGACGACATTCCGCCAGAGTATACTCAGACGAGACCTCAAATAGAGCAAAGAAGTCATTCTATAAGCGTGCCTCAAACTTCAGCATCCAACGCGCTGTCGAGCAATGGCATTGGCAACGAGCCCAACGGGCCAAGAAGACACGGCGTACTACCACCCCCTACGAATATCATTCGAACAGGTCAAAGGGTCTCGCAGCCTGCAAAGCCTGTACCGGCGCCTCCTCCAAGGTTACCCGAGAGGAAAATGTCTACACAACCTTCACCTGCACTGCCACCCAGGAGACCATCTGAGAACTTGCAACTGAGCAGGAAGGCTTCAAATGAGTCAATCTCTTCGACCTTCTCAAACATCTCCACAATGTCTGCTCTGTCCAACGGAACGGCCAAGACTGTGCATTCGAGGACACCTTCTATGGACGGAAGCCGAGTCAAAGCACCGGTCTTCGATCCTTCGACTTTACCACCGTTGCCCCCCAAGCGGACAAAGGATGATGTGGAGAAAAGATATCAGGATATTGAGAAGTCAAAGGCCTTCCCAGGGTACAAGGATGTGGAGAGGGCTAGGATGCCATTGGTGGGCACTAAGTCGACATCCAGCGTCGCAACTGTGGAGATAAAGCCTCCGCCGATTACGCCATCGCTTCCTCCAAGACCCGCACGGCCAGCGTCGGGCACGGCTACCACGCGAGTTTCGCCAGAGCGACCACCTCCTATGCCAGCCAGGTCTGCTCTTTCCTATGGTATGAACAAGCCCCAAGCCCAAGCACCAACCGATGGAGCCAACGGCAGAGCAACAAGTCCGGGGCCGGCTAAGCCCGGAGCACCACCGCCTGTTCCTCTCACATCTCGCCCCGATATCACAAAACTCCATTCCACAAATCCCAAGGCTCAGCCCCAAATACCTACTTCCGCACTCTCCTGCCTCCTCTGCCGCGATTTCTCCGCCCCAGACGCCCACGCTGCCAAGTTCCCCCGGGAATCCGTTCCCTCTCTCGATTGGATAGCCACCCAACTCACCGCTCCCTTCTCGTCTCCTACAGACCAAGCCCGCGCAATCTTCACTTGGCTCCACCATAATATATCCTACGATGTCGAAGCCTTCTTCAACAATCGTGTCCAACCGTCCACCCCTGCTTCGACCCTCATGAGTGGGCTTGCCGTCTGCGAAGGCTATGCTGGCCTCTTTACTGCCATAGCTACAACGGCTGGTCTCGAATCTGTCGTCGTCGGCGGCCACGGCAAAGGATTCGGTTTCTCTGCCCTACCTCCGGGCGCACCATTACCCGCGGAATACTCTACGCATGCCTGGAATGCTGTTAAGATCGATAACGGAGAGTGGAAGCTCATCGACTGCTGTTGGGGTGCGGGTAACGTCAATGGGAAGGGCCAGCCTTATAACAAGCATTTCTCGCCGCGCTTTTTCACGATGTCGAATGATGAGTTCGGGCTACGGCACTTCCCCACCAACAAATCGCAATTCTTCCGCTCGGGTGGTAGGAGAGTGAGTTGGGAAGAATACATAATTGGTGATACGGGTGGAGCGTTGCTGCAGGTCTACTCCGGCGTTGCGGAGAAAGAGGGCATTAGCGAAACGACCTTCCTGCCAAAATATCTCAAACTACCTGTCCGACCCTCCGCACACGCTGGGCCAACTGTCCGCTTCCAGTTTTCGCGCATCTGTGAACATTGGGATCCCGTACGCAACGGCGCAGGGAAACCATATGTCTTCATCCTAGCGATCCACGGTATTGATGGGAGAGAGGATGACTTTGTTCCCTTTGACACTAACGGGATGTTTTGGTGGGCGGACGTTGTGCCGCAGAAGCTGGGAGCGCCGGGGCAGAGGGTCAGTGCCTATACGGTTGAGACGCTGAATGGCCAGAGTGGCAGGGGTCTGAGTGTGGGGGAGTACAGGTTGAAGAAGGGAAGGGTGGGGATGAGCTTTGGGGGGTTGGCTATGTGGGAGCTGGCTTAGTAGGTCAAGGGGAAGGACAACCGTAATGCTTGGCTGTAAGTAACGATCTGGCGTACTGCGTTGAGGTCAGGCTTCATGATGACACGGCAGCGAAACCCTAGATAGCCTTGGGTGCTTGGAACAGAAGCCATCGGCAATGTGTACATGTTGGGCAGAAAGCCATTCTACTTGATAGATGGCCAGCTGTGACACAATCTCACTGACGCAACCCTCCGCTTTCACCTCCTGCGCCTGCACATCTGTATCACTCCCACTCCGCCCTCCCCCTTTCCGCGCAATCCCGAAACCAACCTGGGCTCGTGCTAAGAGCCTTTATTCAAAACACACAGTGACCCCAATAACTCCCCCGACATCGCCGCCATTGATGTCCGTCAAATCCAGAAGAGCGCATCCATCGTTGTCCTCGGGAAGCTGATGGGATCCTCGCCGGTCACGGTTGCCTGGGAAGCACGGTCTCGAACTCGAGCGTGAGTCCCTTGGGGCGGGCGAACCGCTCTACCCATGCTCGCTCAGAACCCCTCTTTTGCCGATATGGTGCAGATGGCTTCGGGGTCGTGGTCATCTCACGGCAATTCCGGACTGGGCCGGATGGTCGTCGGCAATGTCCTTCCTCTGCTTTACATACATGCGTGTCGGGTTGGAGCGTTCGTCCCCTCGCGTCTCGTTAACTGTGGCCTGAGCGGTCCGGATGTCTTTGCCCACCGCGTCGTTCCACAACTGAGTATCCAGAGACGCGAAGTCGGCTGCTTGGGAGCCTGGTCTCTCTCTTGCTTTCTTGGATCGCCGGTTGAGCGAGCGCGGACGATGAGATTCCCCCGCCCTCCCTTTGACACGCTCGAAGTATCCATTCTCGACGTGGAGGGTGGCAAAGGCTGGGACTGGAAGCGGGCAGAGATCGCTGCAGCTGATTTAGACGGGCGGATTCGGAGGCCGGATTGATCGGGGTTTGGACGGCTGTGGGGGATTTCGTATGTGCGCGGATTGACGGTGTAGGGGGGTTAGGTATCCGTTGGCGGGCACGTTGCGTCTCGTTTGGAGAGTTGGGAGTTGGGGAATTTTCGAACCATCCCTCTTGCGGATGTTGTGAGATGGACATGGCCACGGCGATGATCCACCGCGCTTGCTTCCTCGGAGGCTCAAGTCGCAGCAATGAGTGGGTGGTATCTTAGGCGGATTCAGGGGTTCGTATGTCTAGGGTTGTGGACTTGACTCGGGTGGTGTTGATAGAAGGTCTTTGTTGATCGAGAATGGGGGAGGTGGTCACAAGGTGGGGTTGTTTTCGATGGGAAGCCCGGTCGTGTTTGGGCGGGCCATGGGCCGCCTTTCGTTGGGGAAACGAGGTCATCGAGGACGAGGTTGTTTGTGGTTAGTTCCAGAACGGGGGACCAATGGAGAAGTGTTCTTGATTACAACACCGACTTCGGGAGCACGGTAATGAGGCGTTGGGATGGCATTTGGAGGGTTTTTCGGCTCCGGTCTCTATCAATTCTCGTTGAATGCTTTGATCACCATTGATCACTGGACTGGAAACGCAGCTGGCAAGGCCAGAAGATGGGTAAGCTGCTGAATACTCATGTCGTCAAAATATCTCTTCGCCCTTCCCAAGAGCTCTTGTTAGCAGCTCTATCCCCAAGTCAGTCGCAGTGAGTTCGGTGAGTACACTTTGTACAGTATCCCCGTCATCCGACACAGCATTCGCGGACTTGGTGGTCTGATTCCCTGGTTTCGAAAAGGTCTGGCGGTATTCAGTCGATGGAAATCCCCGAGATCTGCTACCGCACCTTCTGGGGAGCAAAGAGACGCCGACGGGCGTAGTACGCAACTGGTGGACATCGATCGGCCCTCCTGCCCTCCATCTTCCCAGAACCGAAGTCTCCTTCGCCATTTCCAGTACCGAGCCTGAGGCAATCTCGATCCTGAACCGTGGACGAGGTAGATAGGCATCGTGGAAGAGCGCTTCCTGCTTGTGATTGCGGTTGCCAAGTTTCTGGACGAAAGATGTGCGGTTGTCGATCAGGCTCTCGTTTCGTCTGCGAGAGCTGGGATGATCTCATTTCCCTAAACAGGGAGGGGCTTCCATTGGCAATTTCCAACCTGGGAGAAAACGCGAATAAAGCCAGTGCTTCTGGACGCTCGTCGAAGTCGACTCCTGGCTCTTGAGAATGCAAGCGTAAAGGAGCCGCTGGGGCAATGTACTGGTACGGTGGTCTTTTCTGGTAATCGTCCAGCCATTGTCAGTGTTCTGTTGAGCGAGGAGCTTCTTTTCTCCCTTCTCTGGGTTAGCGTGGCGTTGTGCTCGAAGGCTGTATGAGAGTTTTCCTTGGTAGGACCTGGAGATTGGATTCGACTCTCGGCTTGTGGTTGGGCCATAGTGGTAAACAGTGGTCGTCGAATCCACTGGCTCAAGGGCTTTCCCGACACTGAGGCATGGACCGGCAGACACATAGCGGTCTTCTGGATGGTTTCTTTTGATGCGAGTCGGAACGGTCCTTCCACAGAAAAGGGAGCACGCCAACGAGATTGTCTGGCTTGTTGAGCATGGCGGTGGCAGTGCGAAGGTCCTTAGCTTCAGCGTTCAACTCAGCAACGCTCTTGAACGCTTGAGTCTTGGTGGGTTCGAACTTCTAAGCCTCGTCCGCGATGAAGCGACCAAAGACGTTGAGGACATGCGAGTGAAGACCGCGCTATCATCAAAAGCGAGCTCCGCCAGAGCATCGCTGTCGTCGACAGGGTTATTGTCTTCTTGACCACGATGGGGTCGAATGTCCCGTATTCGTCGTGCCGCTCCGTCGGCAATGTTGCGCTTTCACCTTTCTTCCCAATACACGGAGCGAATAACTCGGGTTCGGGTAAATGAATGGGATAAATGTTTTCAATGTAGACAGCTCATCGGGCAGATCTCGAATGAAGCCAAGGAGATCGAGTATACTAGTGCCCAATGTTCGACTGCGTTGGCGGCCATTCCCATTGAACCTACTCCCAATAGGATAGCGGACGGTAAGGGTAGGAAAATGTGCCTGAAGCTCTGCTTTCCATACACTAGTAGTTCTGAAGCTAATGTGGGTGCAGGAGTCATAGTTGAAGCCCAAACCATAGATCTCATTGGAAGGCTTGAGGACTGCGGGGATCTCTCTCAGAAGTCTTGGTTGTGTTCTGGCTAAAAAAGACTTCGATAAGATCAAACTCTATAACTCTCTATGGAAAGAAGAAGCCTGCGAAGACGATCTCCCTAACAGGGAATGATAGGCTTCCAGTGCCAAGTCCAAATCTTGGAGAAAAGACAGTATGCTAAGTGCTTCCGGACGCCGTGTGATCTTTCCTGGAATCCCGGACTCGGAGGAGGTGACAAGTGCTGGAAAGAGGTTGAATGCTGAGTCCCCCCCACGGTTCGATATTCGCCCAATACGATCTCCTGTACAGGGATCGGCAGACATCCAATGCCGCGTCTCGGTCTTGGAGATGTGGAATGCTGAATACTTCCAGACACCGTATGACCCGGACCCAGATTCCAGACCCGTAGGCGGCGACAATTGCTTGAGAATAGTTGAGCGGTGACTCCCCGATGCCGAAGTCGTTGGGTATACACCAGATACGAGCGCCCGAGTATCAGCAAGTTTTCCGGTGCCAGTTCTGAACCTTGGATGAAATTAGAACGCTAAGAGCTGCCGGAGGCTGTGTGGTCCGTTTGAAGATCCGGACTCGAAGGATATGGGGAGTGCTGAACGACAGTGCACCGTCAGTATACCTTTCCCGCAATGCTTCTGCCACAGTTCATCTTACCCAGTCACATGTTCCCTCTTTCGTCCTTTTCCTTCTCGTCTCCTCCCTGCCTCCTAATCTTCGTTATTGCGCGCTAGCATCTCGCTAAACGCACGCTGCTCGTCGTCCCGTCGCTGCTGTTCTTCCTGTAGCTGTATCTCCTCTTGCAACTTCTCCCCTCCGCGAGCGAAGATTGCTTGCCTAGGGCACCGTCAGAGTGTCGTCTTCGACGGTATCTTCTCTCTGATGATTGACTTACTTCAAGACGCCCTTGCTGTCTGTCACAGGGAGCTTTCTTGGTGTCCGCAGCACTTTTCGCGGCTCTTGCGATGACCTGTGGGTTTCGCTGGACTCCATCGTGGCGAGTGAGTGGGTTGGTTACTTGTTGTGAGGTAGCGCGGATGAGGATGTAGATGAGGATGAAAGCTGTACAGACAGGAGTGTGGGTGGAAGGGGTGGCTGATGGGAGTTGATGATGAGGGATGTTGATTTGTGTTGTGCCATGGTGACTGAAGAATGAAAATTTGAAATGGGAGGGTTGCTTAGTCGTTCGCTTAGTCGTTGGGGGAGAGGAAGGGGCAGTCATTTGAAGAAGCTGCTTAGTCGTCCAAGGAAGAAGAAGGAGTAGGCAATTTCAGAGTCTTTGCTTAGTCGCTAGCTTCAGAATGATATGACAGTGATTCACAGGTGAAGACAACCCAATCCGGCAGAGCCCACTATAGTCAGATTTTATGTATAGACACTGACAGATTTCTATCACGCAGCCGGAACCAAGATCTGATACTATTCACAATCCTCGTTGTGGAGCTCCGCACGAAGAAAGAGGAAAGGAGGAAGCACCAAAGCTGACTATGAAGAAAGTAACTTGGCCTGATAGACAAAAGATGAGGGTTCCACCAAACCGGCGAAGGTACGACTTCAAGGCTATTGCCAATAGTGCGGAGTGAGTACCAGAAAGCACAGACAAGATGCATTGAGTACGAGGGGAAAATGCCAGCGAATTGAAATGTGTCTCGAGGGGTGCCACTTGAAAATGTGCTGGAGAAGCATAGTTCGTCTAGATTTGCGATGAGACACCTCTTGGGTTCTTTGTAGCAAAAATCTCGCACTGCTGTATCGTTACGGTCTCAGAAAAAAAGGCCTTGGCTTTCATCCTCTTTCCAGTGACTTTATGATTTTCTCCTTGTAGGTTAGGTTCTCCCAATGCAAATGAATAGTCACGGACTCAGTATAACTGATTGCATTATATCCAGAGTTATGTCACGATCCTTTATAATTATATGTAAAGCGTGGGGTATGATGGTCTTCGAACAGCTAATCATATCCTAAGAAGAATACGACTCCCCCAAGGATTTCACACGTTTGGATAGTATTCCTAGATAGGACTGGCACAGCAAGATGGCCCAAGAATTCGGTTTCTTCTTTGTGATCTGTAGATCTAAACACAGTCGATGGTGATAATACCCAGCGTAGATTGGAATCTTAAACACCTGGGCTGGGTCTCAGCCTCCTAGCTAAGGCTCAATGTTTCTCACACGAAAGACTCTGCAGAGGGTTTCGGAGCTCCATGCTGGTTAGTCTGGAGAAACGTCAGCGTCGATTGAGTCCTACATTCTAGTGCAACTTATCTTGTCCGATGAGATATCATGCGTGACACGAATCCCTGGTCCCTGCAATGGCAATTCCATATCTCGAGATCCTTTGAAGCTACCCGAGCCATACGGAGAATAACGTATATACGTCCGAGCGCCAGTGAACGTTGGTGCCAGGGCCGCGGGCAGACCGTCATCGCGTCTCACAATTTTGCTCCAGATAGATCGGGAGGTAGAGGCATGATGAGCCGGCGATTGCTGTTTCGATGTTCGGTGGGCAACGAAAAGTGCGCGGAATGCAGTGATAGAGACCACGATGATTGCGACAGCGGCTTCAGCTTGAAGCCAAAATATCGCCCACGCGGAGTCAACTTGGTCATGGCTGATGTTTCCTCCAGCAACTTTGATTACCGCCGTGATTGCCGTGAAGATACTGAGGCATAGGATCCCCCAAAGTGCCAGCTTCCGACGGAGGTTTATTTTGACATTCCAGAGTAGTATCACCGGGATGGATATGACTGCTGCTTTTAGTATGCAGGGCAATGCGGATTGCGAAGGGTGAGACCTACGTAAGGCATCCGAGACAATGTCCAAGGTCGCTGTTGCTCTGAGAGTCCCGTTCTGCCTAGCAAGAGCCACGGGAGTCACGCACTCGACTAAGCAGAGATCTTATCAATATAGAAAATTCAGAACCCTGGTTGGATGCAAAACTAACCGAGTATTCTTTCATCGAAGTATGAACAAGAGATGAGATTGGAGAACATAAGGATGGGCGCGGTAGGGATGAGGAAGACAAAAATACACCACCACCAAGCTAACATTTTCTTCTGTTGTCTCAAGAGGTCCCGGAAAAAGAACAAAAAGGAAAACTTCACACTAATGATCGTAGTTCCCAACAACGTCGTGGCCGTATCTTGTAATTTCTCGCTATGAATGAGTTGGGAAACAAGGTCTGCCGGGGTAGCGCGTAGGCCAGCCTCTACATTCTCCTGCAAATAGATGTAAGGTAAATCTAAGTAAAGCATAATAGTCCCAGAGATAAAAGTGGTAATCGCGAGGAAAAAGAAGCCATCGTCAACGGTGACACCGTGTGATTTGTAGAAACGAGCCAATATACGGCCTCCTGCTACCATCACTGCTATGCCAAGGAGAAAGCCAGCTGAAACCTGTTATCGTATGAGCTTTGTTGAAAGGCTTTGAGGGTTCAAATAAAACCTGACCTGGAAGGCTTCTTGGCTGATCTTGGGAGGCTTGCTAGGCTGCGAAGAATTGCTGGACATTCTGGCTATCAAGCATTTGTATAGCTTGTGAAGACTTGTAGCTGATTCCTGGGGATAGAGACAAGGGTTAATGCTGCGAGGGATAACAGTAAAAATAGTGAAGAGGATGATAATGCTTGTGGGACGTAACATTATATGTTGGGGTACCTGGCCCGTAACGTCACTTTGCAGACTGCAAATGGGATAGTACTCAGCCTCGTGCGAGAAGTACTCTCACCACCATCACCCTCCATCCAAGTTATGGCATAGCTTTGTATGCAACGAGTGAGGTGAAACCTTAAGTGAGAGCAGTCCCAGCCCGTCTTTCTCTACGCGTGCCATAGAGCTCTCTAGAAGAAGGGGAAGAAGAAGAAGAAGAAGAAAGGATGGTGTAGGCCTCATTGATTTCAGAGGCTGTAAGTACTTTAGTGAGGCATTTGATACAACAGTCAAGAGGTGGACATGATCGGCACCGACACGGAGATCTACAGTACGAGTAACGTGGAGATGCAGCACAGCGGATGGAACGCTGCAGACGCCTGATTGCGTTTTAGGGTAGACTAGAATTCAATCATTAATGCAGGTGCATCCCATATCCTGCAAAGATTGTCAAACGATGATGATGACTCTGTAGGAGAGCGGATTTGCCATCTTCCGATGCGGATAGAGAATGTCATGAAGAAGTAAGACATAAGACATGATGAAAAGGAATCGACCATGATGCTGATATAATAGAATTTTAGGATAAGGTACTTTGGGCTTGAGACGACTCAGCTGCATAATATTGACGTCGTCTTCTCTTTGTACTTGTACAACTTCCGCCAGCTTTATCCCTATATTCTTAATCATTGGGAAACAAAAAGTTCCCGCAAGCACCCCCTCCCGATAATTGAAAATTGAAACTTCTGGAATAACTTTACAACGGTAAATTATAATTTTCTAAAAACTTTATAACTATTAGAAAATGTAATAAAGATTACAATTTTTAATTTTTAGAATATTCTAATTATCTACTATATAGTAAAATAAAAATCTATTAAATTCTTGAGATTTTTTTGATAAGTCTTGGCGATTATAGAATAGCCGAGATAACTTTTCAACGTCAAGCGTATATTCTTAATTTATACTGTATCTTACGATATCTAAATTAAAATCTTCTAAAACTCTTAAAATTGATTATTTAATATTATAAGAAAAGATTATAAAAATTATAGATCATAAAGACTGATGGTTGTAAAGATATTCAAGAAATTTCAATTTTTGGTTTTCGAGGGGGGTGCTTGCGGGAACTTTTTGTTTCCCAATGATTAAGAATATAGGTTATGCGCCGCGAACTGATGCCTACCTTACCTCAGCCTCATCAATACAATATTGCATTGGCATTAAGTCGCCTCCATCAGTCGTTGCTACAACTACCCTGACATCTTCTAGCTCAAACACGTAGCATTCCGACCCTCTCGCTCTGAGTAATCCTGACCCCACTATTCGCCTTCCTCCACAAAGTATCTCACTCCGCCATTCCAATCCGACACGCACTATGAACTTGACCTTTGTGCTTGCCAGCGTCATCCTCGCCTTCTTGTCTTGGACTTTCTTCTCTGTCATTTCAACCTACAACACGGCGCGTAAGATTGCCTTACCCGTCATCATCAGTCCTGTATCACCTTTGAATCCGCTATGGATACTGACTTACAGAACATTTCCCTTCGTACTCTTGTTGAAGCATCTACCCTTCGGCCTTGGGAAATGGGCTAGATGCACATACATGGGCTGGACTTTTCATGACAAGCATGCTTTACACGATGAGCTTGGCCCTGTGTTCATTGTTGTTACGCCTAGTGGAAACGAAGTCAGCGTCGCAGATCCTCAAGCCACACACACCATTCTCTCGCGCCGGAAAGAATTCATCAAGCCAGCTGTCATGTATGGTAGGTGAACCAATCAAAGTTGTAGTCGTGATTTTACCTACTGATGGAGATACAGAACAGCTCAATGTCTTTGGTCGCAATTTGAACACTGTAACTCAGACTTTGAAGTTTGATGTAACTGTGTCCATAGCTAATGGTGACTGTAGGTCGAGGGCGAAGACTGGCAGCGTCAAAGGCGGCTTACGGCTCCAAACTTCAACGAGAGAACAAGCTCGCTGGTATGGAAGGAAGCTCTGAGGCAAGCACATGACATGGCCCAATTTTGGGCAGAGCAAGGAGCAGAAGGCACAAGGGAAACCGTGGCAGACACCGCAACGCTAGCACTACACGTACTGACCTGCGTTGGATTCGGTCTCTCTTATTCTTTCCACCATGGGGTCCGCGACTTGTCTGACGGGCATAGCATGACCTATCGGGATGCTCTTTCTCTGTGTCTACGCAACATTATAACTTTCGCCATATTTCCAAAGAAGGTTCTGACCCTGTCTTTTCTTCCAAAGAGACTGAGGAGTCTCGGTGTCGCGACCCAGGAGTTCCAGAAATATATGGAAGAGATGCTGACGCATGAACGCAACATGGCGGCAAAACGTGAACATGGGACTGGGAATTTAATGGGTTCACTTGTGCGAGCCTCAGAGGAGGCCCAAAAGTCTAGTGATATAAACGACTCCACCCGTCTAGGCCTCACTGACGAGGAGATCTTTGGCAATATCTTTGCTTTCAATCTTGCGGGGCATGAAACGACCGCAAACACTATGGCTACTTCGCTCGTGCTCCTGGCTGCGAACCCTGAATGCCAAGCTTGGCTCATAGAAGAGGTCCATCATGTCTTAGGGAATTCTGGTGGCTCAGGAGGTTGGAAGTACGAGGAAAGCTTCCCTAATTTAAAACGATGCCTTGCTGTGATGGTATGGCCCAGTTCCCTCCCCACTTCCTGATTCCGAGCCATGTATATCCACTGACGTAAAGCCAGTACGAGACTCTACGTCTGTATGGCTCCATAGTCTTCATCCCGAAGTCAACCGGTTTTCATTCCCAAAGCCTCGCTCTGGGCGACAAAACGTATATACTTCCTTCAAGTACGGCGATCAACATCAACGTACAAGCTCTCCACACTGATCCTCAAACTTGGGGTTCGGACGCCCTCGACTGGCGTCCGAGTCGCTGGCTCAGAGCTTCTTCTTCCACATTCAGCAGCCACGGTAATCATACATTGCCGATGGCAGAGGAAACTTTCATTGAGCCCGAAGCCGGAACTTTCATCCCCTGGGCAGATGGTCCACGAGAATGCGTCGGTCGAAAATTCTCTCAGGTAGAATTTGTAGCCGTTCTGGCGAGCTTATTCCGGCAATACCGCGTGAGGCCGGTAGTCAAGAACGGAGAAGGTGAAGCGGATGCGAAGAGGGCGCTAGTGCGTATGGTTGATGATTCGGCTATCTCAGCTATCACGCTACAGATGCTGGAGCCTCGAAGTCGCTCGCTTAGATGGGAGAGACAGAACTGAGTTATGTTATGGCTAGAGACACAGTGCAGAGGCAATCCGTGATGATCTCGTTTGAATGTTACGGTGTACTCGAATATTGGGACACTGAATGCGAAGGTATTGACTCCCGCCTCTCACCCAATCAAATCAATCATTTGTGCGCGGAATGCCACCCCTTTCAGCATTTGATAAAACATTAACTTTTAAATTAGTTGTTTAATAATTGTCTGTTCAACATTTACATCTAAATAAATTATACGACCTAGCCCGGTTGTTCGAAAAGATGTGTTTATCCCCATTTGGCCAGCCCGCTTTCATGCACGACTCTGTCACTTGACCGGGCGGGTAGTTCCATTTCTGCAGCACACGGAGCCGTCTGACTTACCTTGCAGCGTTGCACCAGTCGGTGATCATGATGACTGCATGAAATTCTTTCAAGTAAGGACAGTAGTAAATAGTAAGGCCCCGCATAATTTCTCCACCCCGGAGTTGTTTCTATCTTTTTTTTTTCTCCACAAGTGCCCACCATCGAGCACTTTCTATTCGCATCGTCTCGAGGCCACCGTCGATGATTTGTTGGAGTAGTAGGTGGGTACCTCGTGCGGTCTGGAGCACGTCATGTGATGCGCACCAGTAAAATCATATTACGACTCTTGCCGCCAAAGCTCGTGTGTGATCGGGAAGTTGATCGGTTCCTGGCAAATCTATAGTTGTAGATCTCTATGATGGTTACTTTTATTGTTCCTGAAGAAATGCTCGCTTGGAACTGATTGACCTCATCGACGGCTGGCTTCCCAAGCACCCCTCAGGCTCCAATTTCGTCTGAAAATTGTCCATTTATGTGGGACGGCTAGCGTCGTAATTCCCAAGTCCGAAAGAGAGGAAGATTCTATTCTTCTTCGCCTCAGAGCCTTCTTGAAAAAGTCATCCAGAGTTGGTCTTATACCTCTATTAGGTGCCATCAATCGACATGGTTCTGCAAAAAGTTCGCGGAAACGCTGTCTAGCGAGGATCTGTGGGAATTAAATCATCACCCATCTTGCGGTAGCAACTGGCTCGTCCTCACGGAACCAAAGACGCTGGTGACGAGATAGGTAGGGCAACAGAGGGTTCGGTGGTCAAGCAAGCAAGGCTACGCTACCGGTCTGAACTATTGGCCACGAAAGTATGGAGTCGTTACCCCTATATTAATAAGTCCTGGGAAACTAAATAATTAGCCATCGGGCTAGCACCCTCCCCACTAAAAATCGTACTGTAGAGGTGCAAGCCATTAATATCATCCCTTATTACTTTCAGTCATCAACTATAGACCGAAATAGATGACTATAAAACTACGATTACTCGTATATATAGAATCCTTAATATTTCTTCTTTCGAGCTCTCTATTAATATATTAAAGATTTTAAAATATTTTCTTTATTAATAAATAAGTATAAGAATTATATATAGTAATATATACTCCTCGAGCTTTATATCGCTATTATCGCTAAATTTAAAGACTAAAGCTATTAAAATCTCTATTATCTATTATATTATCGATAATCTTCTTATCTTTAATATCTATATTACGTCTTATATAATTAAAATAAAAAGATTATTTATAATATTTTCGATAATAAGAATTAAATTAAGAGAATTTATTAAGAATAAGTTATAGATATAAGAATAAGTTATAGATATATTAGAGTAAAATATAATATAATCTCTTTAATCGCTTTAATCTAGTCGTTAGTTAGATTATAATCTTAAATATACTATATATTATAAAGATTAATAAAAAGAGTTTTTATAGAATAATATTAGAATACTTATAACTCTATCGCGATATATACTTTTTAATAATTAGTAATTTTATATATAATTAGCTTATTTTTTTTAAATAAAAGTATAATTAATAAGTATATAATATAAAGAAAGCGAGACTATATAGTCTTCGATATTCGATTATTAATCTAGATTTCTATTAAATATTTTAAGTAGTATAGCGTTTTATCGATATATTATTTCGATAATATTCTTTATTATTATATCTATTAAGATAGTATTAATAATATTTAATTTAAATAGTTTCTTAAAAACGAAGTTCTTTCTTACTATAGTTTTATTTTCTAATTTAAAATTAATTCTTATTATAAATAATTACTTGATATATTATAATATTAAAGTTAAATAATTATACGCGATATACGATATTCTACTTCTATATTTACTTCTATACTTACTAGATTTTAATTCTATTAAAAAATTCTTTTTAATTCTTAAGATTTAATTAAAGAGATATTTCGAGTTAGCGAAGTATATACTATTTAGAATATATTTAAAATACGCTATATAATAGTATAGTAGAGAAACTTATATTAAAGCTTACTTTTTATATATTAGAATATTAATAAATAATTATAAGAAAGAAGAGAAATTATATAAAGAGAATTTAGATTATTCGAGTTTTAAAGAATAAAGCTTAAAGTCGTAAGAATAGACTTTTAAGTCTTATTTTACCGTTATTTAACGTAATATATTTTTAATATTATGTTAATATAGTAAAATATATTTAATCTTTATAATTTCTTTAATTATTTAAAGTTTTATTTAAATTTATAATTTTATATTATTTAGATTATTTTAATACGTTATTAATTAATTAATTTTAAAGATATTAAATTTTCGAGATTTATACTAAAACGAGTTAATCGCTATTAGCTATTATAAAGCTAGCGCTAATTAAAGTCTAATTTCTAAATTTTAATATATTTTAAATTATAATCTCCCTCTCTTCTACTTATTTAACTTATTATTTAAATTTTTTTAAATTTTTAGAATAGCTTTAATAAGATCGTTTAAAAAGATATACTATTAATAATTAATTTTAATAGCTATAATAGTAGTAGAATTAGTTCTAAATAGCTCTAGAAAATTCTTTATCTTATCTTTTAATATTTTAATCTCTTTTTACTTAATAAATAACATTAAACGTATTTACTTTAATAAATATTTCTCTAATTCGAGTTTCTTTAAAGTATTTATAAATATCGCTTTTTTATTAAGATTTCTTTAAATTTATTATATAAGATATACTCTTCGTAATTAATCTATATCGCCTTTCGTTTATATAGAATTCTAAATAAGATAATAAAGATAATAAATAATTAACTATACTTAAATAAGATAATAACTTAATTAAACTAGATAATTTCAATTTAGAGAGCTATATCTAATACTATTATAAAGAAAAGTATTAAAACTATTATTAAATTATTAACTAATAAAATAAGTAGTTCTAAAACTACTATTATAGATATAGATTATATTACTATTAAAATAGATTATATTATAACTACTACTATTAAAAGTCTAATATTAAAAAAAAAAAATTTAATTTATTAAGCGAAATACTAATTAAAGCTAAAGTAAAGATTAGATTATTAATAACTAAAGTAATAATAACTATCTATTCTTTATTTTTAATCGTTTTTAATTTCTTATTAATAATCTTCGCCTTTTAATCTCGTTTAAATTACTTCTTTAATTAATTTTAAATCTTTTAAGATAAAATCTCTATATTAATATTAAGCTTCTTTCTTATAAGAGCTTTATTTTATTTAATTATTTAATTATTCTATAATAAATAACATAGATTTTTAAAATCTTTAGATTATTAATAATAATAAGAGTTTTCTAGATAGTCGGCTTTTAAATAAATAATAATCTTTATAATTCTATAATTCTTTTAATTAAGCTTCTTTTTAAGCTTTCTTATCTTCTTTATATAATAAATTTATTTAATAATTATACTATCTAATTTAAACTTCTTAATCTTCTTCTTCTTTTTTTTTAAATTTAAATTTAAATAATATAAGAAAGTAAGAGTTAGAAGAACTATTTAAAGAGGAATCTTTATCGACAGTAGATTAATTCTTCTTTTATTTCTTCGCCGGCGGAGCTTCTTTTAAAAACTTCTATTCTAAAAAAGAGAAGTTTTCTTTAAGATTATAGGTATATATAATTTCTATAATAATTCTTCTTTTATAGATTTTTAATTACTAAAGTATAAGAGTATTATAATTATACTTTTTAGAATTATTCGATAACTCTTCTTATTTATCTTTATATTAATAATCTAAATTATCTTAATATTAAATTAATAGAAATTAAATTTTATTAAAGTTATAAAATCGAAATATAATTTCTTCTCTTTTTATATTATATTAATATTAACTATATATATCGAAAAGCTTATAAATACTTTAAAAGTCTTTTCTTTAATAGAAGAATTATTAGTATATATAATAGAATAAGATAGAACTAAGTTATAAAATCTTAAATTTATATATATAGTTAAATATAAATTCGAGTTCGCTACGCTTTTTAGTTAGATCGACTAAGTTATCGCGAATAAATAAATTAGCGTTCGTAATTATTAAAATCTCTTACTCTTACTTTTAATCCTTTAATAACTTTACTATTTTCTATTAAGATTTTTAAAATTATTTTTTTAAATTATAGAACGAAGATTACGCTTTTCAATAACGTAAAAATTTTAAAATTTAATCTTATAGTTATTAAAGGGTAAGAACCTTAAATATTATTTAAAGTTCGCTCGACAGCTCTGTCATGAGATGCCTTAAAGACACTCATAGGGCCACTAGCGTAGGCTTGGCACCGCACACATATGTGCCTGCAGACCACATAGATTAATCAACATCTTTTACACTATATATATATATAAGTCAAATTATAATGATTTCTTAACAAGCTCTAATTAAAAAATAAATGTATATTATTTAATTTTAGAATAACTTTTTTATTTTCTATTCAATTTTTAAGATTTTTTATTTAAATTATAGAACGTAATATGAGCTTTTAGATAAAATAAGAATTACTAAATTCAGCTCTATAGATATTTAAAGGCAAGGAATTTGAATATCGTCTATTAAAAGTTCGCTTATTAAATTTACTCGACAGCTCTAATTAAAGCAAAGGTTATGAATTTAATTTATAGGCCTTTACTCGTAATTAATTATATTCTTAATCGCGTTATTATAAGAGAACTTCTTCTTCGATTTTAAAGTAGATTTAAATAAATTTTTCGGTTTACGCCCCTCTTTAATAGCGTCGCGTACGATTTCTTTAATCGTCTTTTTAAATCTATTAGAAGAATCTCTATTCCGCGTAATACGCTCTATATTTAGCGATGACGAGGTATATTAAGATTTATAGGAATAATAATATAATATATACCTCTACAATACGATTTTTGGTGGGGGGGGGTGCTAGCCCGACGGCTAATTATTTAGTTTCCTAGGACTTATTAATATAGGGGTAATGATGTTTACGGGAACTGCGGCCTGACGAACCGCTAAATCGGCTGATATCAAAAATTGTACGATAATCCCGTTACTCCATAGGATCTTATATGGCTCCGGACCTTTCTAAACACGAGTAGAAAGTTCTATGAAGTAGCTGTTTGTGTAGATCTTCGTCGGTGGAAAAGAACGTATTCGAGCCGCGCCAATCGCTGACGATAGCACCTCGCGAATAACAGATCTCGTTCACGGATTTTGAAGTAGGTGAGACGCTGTTGTGCTCGAGTATGGGGAGGTGGAAGAGGAGGAGATGGCGCAGTTTGAGCATCAGGAGGGGGAGTGGAGCGGGAGTGATACGAATGTCCAGGCGCAGGAGGTGAAAGCTTAGGTCGTTCTGGGGGATCGGGAAAGTTGAAGGTTAGAGACCGGGTGGCGGTGACGACGGGATTGTGGAGTGCTCTGAATCGAAATACGAGTGGTGGTTAGCTTGTAAGCGGCAGGACTTCCAATGGAGAGCTTTTCGTTGGGAGTATCGTAAACGCTTCAGATCCTTTCGACCAACTAGGTTCAAAGAGGCCACGGGATAGCTGTCTCATTGTAACAGCCATTGTTGATGATTTACTCAACTTGAGGGCTCGGGGATCGGACATCCCTGGGGGTAAGGAGTATCCGGATCAAACTTTCCATATTTACAGCTTCATGTGTTATTGCACAAGGGTTTTCCTCCACCCGCGAGGCCATATGCATAAAGCGGGCTGACGATAACCGCATTCATACCGCGTTGAGGAACGGCAGTGCTCCGTAGACGATGATAGATGTCTTGCGAGTGGAGTCAGCAAACACAGGTGGTTAGACGGTCTGCTGTAGACGGTGCGTTGGGACAGAAGAGCGGGAGTTTGGCGTCAGAGAAGGAGAGAGTTCGGAGTTCGGTATCGCATGCTGGAGCGAAGAGTGTCGTAGTGCCAGCGATGGAGGAGCGAAGCGAGAAAGGAGAGTGCTTGAGTGAAGAAGCAGGCCGCTAGTTTAAATGGTATGGTATCATACAAGCGACGCCCCCTTAAAACGCTTTATCCTCTGTATGTACCTCCAATACAGACTCAGATCTCTCCGGTCCACTTCATAAGTCATGAGAATCCAAAGCCCAAATAGCAATATCCCTCACCTCCTCCCACGCTTTCTTCTTCACGACCTTTCTCCATCCGGCCTTTCCCCCCTCCCTCTTGCCGACTTCAAAAATCAAATCTTCCCCACCCAATTCCATGTACTGTAGCTTACTCAAGTTCCACTTTGCGGTCTCCTCTGACAACTTTTTCTCGTGCATCCCTCTATCATCCATTTCACGCATCTTGTTCACAAAGCTCGTATCATCTGGGCTACTCAGGATCCTTATTGCTGTGAGGTTGTTTAAGAAAGGCACGAGGAGCCTGAGCTGTTTGAAGCTAGAGTATTCGGCACCGATGCCTAGTTGTTCGAGGTTGGGGCATTGGCGCACTATGAGGGCTATGTCGTCATCTGTGAGGCGCCATTGCGGGAGGAGGAGGAGGTGCTTGAGTGTGCGGCCATGGCTCTTCGTGATGGCTTCGATGTAGTCTTCTTTTAAGGTCATGATGTTCGAGTTGTCGGTGCTGCTGGGAGAAGAGTGGCTGGAGGCGGGTGAGTCCGGCAGAGGTGTTCCATCGTTTGGCGTGGTGCCTTTGACTCTGCGTCCTGGAGAAGGCTGTGGACCGATGAGGTATAGCTTTTCTAGTCCATTGATGCTCTCGATGAACGAGCATTGTTGACGGGAGACTTTATCAATACGGAGCATTTTGAGGTTTGACGGTACGTCTTCTTCGGTCTTTCGCCAATTGTGCTGGTCCACGAAGGCGGTGCCGGCATCATCACCGAGTCCACCGGTGCTGTTGAGCAACGTTACTTCTTCCACAGAGGAGTGATCGAATAAGTTGCAATTGGAGACGTCATGATACGTGTATAGATTCTGTACAGCAACGGTTTTTAGGGGTATTGAGTATCTTGCGGCAGCACATCTTCCAAAGTAGGCGGATTCCTGCGTACTGAGTTCCCGAGCCTCCCGCATGCGAGGGCTCCAATGAAGCTTCAAATGTCGAAGTTTTTTAGAGCCGAGCAGAAGTAGGGATATGTCATCTGGGTAGCAAAGTGGGTCTATGTCGGTGACCTTCAAGTCTTGCAAGTTTGGTATTGGGGGCACGAGGGTGAGTGGTCGAGGATGTCGACTTGAAGGGAATCTGACCGTGAGTTTCGTTAGTGAATTTCGCTGTGCAAGTCCGTGCCATATAGCCGGCAACATCTTGACGTTCAACGCCCAGCTAGACTGCATGTTAGAGAATTGGCTCCAGACCTAGACAGATATGCAGTACCTGAAGCTGTCTAGTACCGCCATTTTCTCCACCGCTGCTCGCACCAGCGAATTCAACATCATGGTCTCATCAGGTACCCTTCCAACTTTTGCGTGTTCTTCCAGTTCATGTTCTTTCCACTCTCCGCAGACCTCGAAATGCTTCACGTAGCCAGCTACATTCCTCGCCACCAGCCCATTCAAGCCCATAGAGAAGGGGCTTGCCATGCCGCAGCCATCTGGCCGGCCATCACGGCGCGAATAGCGTATGTAGTCGTAAGATCTTAAGGAGACGTTGGAGTAGAGTTGAGGGAGACCGATATAATGGAAAACGCGACATGTGCGACAAGTCCGGCCGAGGTCTGCAGGACGATCGAGCTTTGAGGATGGTCAGCTTTCTGGATCATGACCCTGCTCGTACGTGATGCATACGTATGAAATTATGAGAGCTATCAGATTCAGTGGCAGGGGTAAGACCGAGGCCCCGTTTTCGTGCCTATTGGCGCCCAAACTGCTAACAAACATGTGGCTCATCATGCTTGGGTCCGGCATGACGATGGCCGTTTCGATGCTCAGAAGTCAGAGCGGATATTATGTGAGAATGACAGGTAGAAGATGGGGGCTCTGCGCATTTCACAGTGACTGTCTCTGCTGGTGCCTCGAAGGACCTTTCGGGATCATCAGCCGCAAATCACACTCGTACTCGTATCTACGAGTATATTCTAGTCTAAGTGCAATTGACCCATAGGATAAAGTACAATGTTCTACTCCGTCTCCCCAGACTTCATATCGGGAGACACAAATCGCGTATACAATTACTCCTAATATTGAACCGACCATCTTCGCAAGCAGAAATGCTTGACCAATATAGTTTGTTGTTACTCGAGAATACGAGGATGCCAAGACATTTGAATACGCTAAATGTGCCAAGAAGCACAAACTCGCCCCGACCTCGTCGACATCACCCTCAATCGAATTTAGATTGAGTGGGCGTCGCCCTTTTGTCGTACGACACAGGCTATCTTCGCAGGATGAGGGTGGTTGGGTGTATTGGTAAGCGCGGTTGTAATCAGCCAGCATGAATATTCAGTCAAGATGTTCTCACTTGAGAATGAAAGATGGAAGGTGTTACCAAATAAGCTTGCATGTCGTAAGTCTGCAATTTTAACCATGATAGGTATAGCGGACATGATGCAGCTGATCAGTCATTCTTTCGTTTTCCCCTGATGAAACGCCAGACGAGGGCGGTGAGGCTGAAGGCATACATGATATTTTCGTAGCCTGGTCCATGTTCTCCTCTCTCTATCTGTTGCTGTAAAGGATGTGGGATTCGAAGCAACGACTGATTTCGACATATACATGCTGTACTGACTACATTGACCAAACATGGATGCTGCGAACCTCACCGCTGCTTGGGTTCCCGCTCTGGTCACAGCTGTCGGCTTAGCGTCTATCATATCGCAAGTTGGCACCCTCAAAGCACAATTGGATACATTCTACAGGCTGCGTGGAGAAGAACATCTGGCATCTTGGGAAACAACTCGGGGCATCTAAGGACTGGCACAGCCTCGCCAACCACCGCCGCCTGATCCCATTCTTGATGCCGACATCAATCAGACAGGAGTGGACACCGTTCATCTAATCGAAATTCCAGATGCAAGACTCGAGGAGTCTCTTGGACAGTTCTCTTGGCAGTGGCCCATCCTCACTGGTCTCAGGTGCGGTTTGACGAAGGAAATCTTTCAGCTATCAGTATCGACGACAAGGATGCTAAACATCCATCAATCTTATCCGGAAGTGATCCCTCAATCACTGCTCCGTGGCATAGGCGGCTAAATATGTCGCCGCTTACGTTTCACGCAGAGGCTGCTTGCACGACCATTTCAAAAATGACATTGATCGCCTTCATACTCCTGTCACAAGGTCGAGAAATATCCCGCTGGAACGATCCCTAAGGGCTTCGCCTTTGCTACGCGAGCTAGAACGGCTATTACCAGATAGAGTGGCCCCTTGGCGAGCGTCGTACAATTACCTTCCAAGCTTACGAGAGGTTTCAAGGGGCAAGGGATTCATTTCCTATCTCTTTTGACAGAAGGTCCCGCCGATGCATCGAGATGGCTGCCAGAGTCATTGACCTCGGTTTTAATTTTGTCAGCAAGCCATCCAAACTGGCTTTTGCAGGCCGGAAGAGGCCCAGGAAGTGGTTGCTAAAATTACTTCCCAAGAGATTCGCTGCGCAAAGATCTGCGTCTGGTCTGTACAATCACTGTGGCCGAATGGCGTATCAAGTAGAATTCTTGTTCCATGAACGCTTAGGCAACAACGCACCTGCACCTCCCTGCATACGGCAGCTCGAGGTACCTTCCTTGGTCTAAGATGAAAGCTCGACAATATATTTGCAACACAAAGCGGCAGCAGCGATTGCTGATTGTCTAGACCACGTTCCTTGGTCACCCTTAGCATGGTCAATCCCCCGCGGCATGAAGGATGTTCTCATCGCTTACGACTTGCCGTACATGTCAGCTTACCGCGAAATATTAGCGGCGACCTTAGCAGCAGCGGTGACAACGCATAGTTTTGCGCTCCGGCATCGAGGCTGGGGACCACAACTCATCACGGAGTCTATGGCTGACCAAGCAGCGTCCGCAGTTCTGGGCGACGATCGACGCAGTTATGATACATGTCGGCTTGTGACAGCGATAACCGAGGTTCCGTGCGAGCAACCAGAAATTGATATGGACTGGACAGACTATTGGAAAAGCAACCCGAACTATCCTGCCCGTCCTCAAATTTAGGAGGTGCTTTCGCGGGATGTTGTCATTACTTGTTTAATGTCCATTTGGTCTGGTGGAGTCACAGTTTCGATTACGAGTTAGATGGGATTCGACCGCAGAAAATATGTCACATAGGTTTGGACTCTTCTGCGCTTGAGGTCCACCTGGGTTGTCATCGCATGTTCTCATTCTTATTGTTGTTGTGGTTGTAGATGTTGATGTTCCCGACCCATTTCTACTCCTCAAGTCCTGGGGCAATTCTTTGACATGTCGCAATTGTCTGCCCGATTATGCTAACTTCATCAACTATCAGCTAGGCGGCATCGTGGTCATCTAGCCCGGCCGGTCAAAGTGGCAGCCTGGGAAAGTACTGAAGAGTACTCTACCTTATCCTTACAAGTCTGATTGACGAAGTCCCGTCGGGGTTCTGTCCTGTTTGCTTTCCAAGACCTGCCATCACTCATGTTTGTACTCTCCAAAGCATGTAGATAGCAAGTCATTAATATTGGGACACTAGTCAAGCATATCATAGTATTAAACAGTAATACACCATGATTAATCCCCCTTTTTCCCATGGTTGATATATCTCCCTTGGGATCCCCTTTCCTTCTATAAATTCGAGTGGGTATCCCAACACTGTTACAAACTCCAGCGCCACGCTTGTGTGAAGACAATTATTCCATCTAATATTGCTCGTAACGAGGTGTAATTGGATAGGGCATCCCAGTCGTCAGTCATATGCTCATGTGCAACAGGGTCATGATCATTTATCATGAACGATCGTAGAAACATCTGGGTGCTCAATCCCAGCATTGATTTGCCGAGGCGTCCCAGGTCTGAGCGAATTCATGTAATTTGGAGTCGATGGTTCGTCATCGGGTCGTGCGGTACTCCCAATGGCAAGGGCCCGCCAGCCTCAGCGAAAAGCGGAGGACGGGACTCGCTAAGAGGAGAGATTGCATTGCTATGTTTGGGTATGTTGAGGTATGTTGATTGCATTCAAAACGGCATCCGGGGGTAGATCAGTATCTCTGTTTGTTGATGTGCACGTCGAAGTGGATCTCCTTCGTGCCATGGACCCCTCACTCTCGTCACCACTCTCGAGGCTGTCTGATTCATGATCTATTGAGCCCGGTCCACGAGTGGGGGCAGGGATGACGATTGCAGGCCTTTGGATTTTTGGTGCTTTTGGGCCCTTCTTTAAATGCAATCGCTCAAGCAAGCTGCTCTGATGCGCGTAATTCGTGATGGAGGGCCCAGGCTGTGTGGATTGTACTGCAAGAGCCCGGACAACCTCTGGAGGCGGTGTGGTACGCTGGCGTCTGAAAGGATTTGGCAGCCACTGGAGTCCATTAATGAGAAATCTTTGACTCGAAGTGACTTCTACATGTTCAGCGTCCAATTCCGGGAACCCAATAGGTTGCCCACTGAGCTGCCGTTGGTCATCTCTGTCGTCCGAACTTGTCTCGATGCCCTCTTGTATCGGCGGAGTGGGCTCGCTGGTGGGGTGGTACCGTACAACGTAGACGGTGCTTCTAGCGCTGGTAGTATCCGCTATGCTTACTGGCGACGCCACTGGAAGCGGTCTCGCAGGGTGACATTGCTGTTTCGCAACTACATCATGTCTCTCTTGAACGTTGCTGGCGTTAGAGTTGCGACGGGAGTCTCCATCTTGCCGCTGCTGTGATCGACCTATATGTCTTACTCTGGTGGTCATTTCATGCCAGCCAGTGCTCCTACTGGCGCCAGAACTTGCGCTGCGTTTACCGCTTCTACTAGCCCTCTTTCTCTGGCTTGGCCAAGTGGGATCCGACGATGGAGTAGCGTCAAGCATCTCGTCACCATCGAAGATCTCGCGACCAAGAATGCCATCTTTTTTCTCCTCCCTCTCCAAAGCTTCTATTCTCTCGACCCACTCCCATACCACCACACTCGCTGCTGCGGCGCCGACCCATCGAACATAGCTCCCCCATCCCGAAAGATTAGGTTTTGAAAGATCGAGCACGAAGAACACCACCGGGATTAGCACGGCTGCGAGAGACAGTAAAGCGACCAGGGGCATATTGCGCATCTGAGGGTGAAAGAAAGCGAAACGCCGTTTCTGTAAGGCGAAGTAGATAACAAATGTTCCATAGCAGAGGTTTAGGGCAAGCGCGAAGAGATAGTTCATAGCTGGGACAGCATCGGTGAATGACTGGGAACGGTCTCTTGTACTGTCGACAACGAATTGGTTAAGGATAGTAAAGATGAGCTCCATAATGATGAGGGCGAAAGCACACCACTTGATGAGAAGTTTCTCTTTATGCCGTGGAAAAAGTCGTATGAGTGTCTGCGCCTGCGCAAGCCAGAGGCAGGTCTCCGAAATTGTCCTCGCAACGCGGACTTCCACTCCATTGATGACTCTGATGGTCAATTCTGTTGCGTCTTGGTACCCTGCGTCGTATTGTTGGTGGGCAAACTTAAACGTGTCGGCCGTGACAATCGTCAAGGACGTTGCAACGGTCAGAGCTGCTATTTTCTGAAGCCAAGGTCTGCTTCCGATCCCGATCACGGAGTTGCTCCCATAAGCCCCACTGATCATGCCTCTTGAGCCAAGAAAGCCACCTCCACCTCCTGCACCGCCGACAAAAAAGGTTCTTGGTGTGATGAAAAGGATGATGAGCAACATGTAACTGACGATCGTCGCCGCTGCGATTGCGTATATCTGTGGATTTGTCGAGGAGTAGAACGGGTCCTGACGATTCAGCACGGAAAGGTCAACTCCTGGCTGAAGTGGGTCAATCGGTGCAGGAACTGCTGAACCGGAGCACGCTGGTTGAAACCCCGCATCTTGCGTCAGCGTGATAATTGTTCCCCGACCAATGTTTATCTCGCCGCCAGAAGGGAGTATGTAGGGTTGGCAGGTATGAGGCAAACTGCTGCTGGTTAAGGTAGGGTTGGCCCATATTTGGCGGCCTAAAAGGGTATGTGGACCTGTGTCCATAATGAATTAATCCGAGGAGACTATAGAAGTCATAAAGGTCACGGTGGGCAGCGTCTTCTGGTTTCGAGCAACAGCTCCATCCTCACGCGTGATTCGCAGTGGGGGATGGCAACAGCGTTGCTGAGGGAGAGGTCAAGACAGGATGTTGAAGATACAGATGGAGATACGTAGGTCAGTCGCTAGACTACCTGCATATCTATTCGATCCTTTGGTGGTATATGGCGAGAGAGGGTTGATTAAGATCTCGAGATACCGAGATAAAGCCGGCATCGGCAGCCTTATACAGGTATTCCGGCTAGCGTACTCGTATCGCTGGGGACTGCCCGGAAGTTATTCCTGCTCTTGCCCATACTTTCCACAAGTTCACAACCTTCGTTCAGAGTTGAGTGAGAAAATTGGAGAGATATCGGCTACGCCCATGATAAACCCTACCTTGCTGCGGCATGTTAGAGGATCGGATTATCGCAAAAGGATGTAGGATTCACCACTGCGGCAATCAACGTCAGCCAAGTCAGCCAAGTCAGCTGAATCGGAGTCGGACATAAGATTGCCTCCATGCATGCAATTTCCCACAAAAAAACGGTTTTCAGCACGCGACATTCCATGAATACCTAATGGCTCCGGCGTTCTTCAATTCGCAACAAGCCTTACTTTCATTACGATAAATCTTTCCTACATCTCCCATCTCTCAGAGAAAGATGCCGCGTCCACGGCGGAAATCAAGCGGCCTTGGAGCTGATCCTCGGGGCGATACGGGGGCTTCAGCTTTCTCCACCCTCGAGCCTACGCCGACCTTCAACTCTCCCCCTTTGACACCAGTATGCACCCAGCCATATCTGATACTCCCATAACTGGACTGACCTTTTCGCTCAGCGTAACTCTCAAACCAAATCTGCCCGCCCTTTTTCCAAACGACGGAAAGCGAAGTCTGTCCTGCGGCGATGGAGAGCGTTCTCTTTTCGGCATACATGGATCAACCCTCTCATCGTCATGGCCCTCATCCTCTCCGCCTATGCCATCAATCCGAACCCTTCAAATCCTCTTCATAACGCCATCTTTCTGTCTTACCCTCTCCCATCCGACCACCATCTCATGACCTACCACGCCCGACATGACGCCGATATAACCTACTACGGCAAAGGACCCAAAGACTTCGCTTTTGTGGCCTTCTACATTGTTGTTCTCTCTTTTACCCGCGAATTCCTCATGCAGCGACTCGTTCGTCCGATGGCCTTGTATTACGGAATCCGTTCGCGCTCAAAGCAGAACCGCTTCATGGAACAAGTCTACACTGCTATGTACTTTGCGGTATTTGGACCACTGGGGCTCTATGTAATGAGCCGGACTCCCGTGTGGTATTTCAATACGGCGGGTATGTTCGAAGGATATCCGCACAGAAGTCATGACGGCTTTTTTAAGGCGTACTATTTGCTGCAGGCCAGCTATTGGGCGCAGCAAGCTATTGTGTTATGTCTACAATTGGAAAAACCAAGAAAAGATTTCAGAGAGCTAGTTGGACATCACATTGTGACCCTGGCGTTGATCGGGTTGAGTTACAGGTTCCATTTCACATACATGGGGGTGGCAGTTTATATCACGCACGACATTAGCGATTTCTTCCTCGCGGTAAGTCAAGCCCGTCCATGATTTTCGAGAAACTAATCTGTCTTTTGCAAAGACCTCGAAAACTCTCAACTACATCAAATCACCACTAATTGTCCCGTACTTCTCCCTCTTCATCGCCATCTGGACTTACCTACGACACTACATCAACCTCGTGATTCTGTATGCCACACTCACGGAATTCCGCACCGTTGGCCCTTTCGAGCTCGACTGGGAAACCCAGCAGTACAAATGCTGGATTAGTCAGTACATTACGTTCGCGCTGCTCGCTAGCTTGCAAAGTATAAATATGTTCTGGCTGTTTTTCATCGCAAGAATTGCTTACAACATCGCTTTTGCCAAGGTCATACAGGATGTCCGAAGTGATGACGAAGAGTCGGAAGAAGAGAAGGAGAGTGGGGGTGGGCAGGTCGGTACAGCTGGGCGTAGGGCGAAGGAGAAGAAAGCGAACGGCAGCATAGCGAATGGCAAAGCGCCGGAGCCCAATACTGAAGCTGTGGTCGAAAAGAAGAAGGAGAGGTGAGGCTGTGCCTCTTGCGTTTTGCTCACATTCTGATCGGCATATCTGTATTGATCTGAAAGCGTGAGTCAAATGGCTTGCTTTTGGGTAGTTAGTAGTACAAAACACGAATATTTGACAATGTGGTATGCCTTCTTTGGATATTTCCGGCTGGTCCTTCTCTCGAGGGCCTTTCTTTTCAATATCAGCCTATAAAACGAAAAACGCCAATACACATTTTGTATCGTTGATGAAAGCATCCAGCAAAGCACCTACTGCCATACTCAATTCGGAATAACAGGACTCGACCCATCCCAATCATGCTTCTCGGCAGCGGCAGACACGAATCCAGCAACGCTTTTCCTTGACATCGCGGCAATCCCACCCAATGCCCTTCCCATATTTTCCAGGGGAAATGACAGGCTTCCTCTCTCCACCTTACAACCTCGTTGGCCGCGCCCGGACTGCATTCACTGCGAGCTCTTTCCCAACCAACTCATTCACAAGATCATGATCGGCAAAACACCCCGCCATGCTTGCGTACTTGATCGTCCACCCTCTAGCACGAACAAATTCGGCTTCGATCTGCCGACGCCAAGTGCTGGAAGCACGACTCGGCGGATGCCGCGGGCGCGCATCGCGGCTAGGATATTGGTGTGGGAATCGGCCATGCAGTGCGGACTGGAGCCGGTGCGATTGTGGCCGAGGCTTGTGATGACTACTATGAGTGGTTCTTTGAATACGGAGCCGATGGCAGCTTCGTCCAATGGAGTTCCTTGGGATGTCGGCGTCTGTATGTCAGTGCTTACGGTGGCTTGACGGGGATGCCTTGACTATAGTCATGCCGTTCCCTGGCTGGAGAGTATCTAGATAGATAGCGGACGAGGACGGTAACGGTGTGGCCTGTAATCGTGAGTCCAAAGATCTGTCGAGTGGAAATTTGAACTACTGACCTCGGCTCAAGGATTCCTCAACAACCAGGCTGCCGACGCGATCAGTGGCTCGGATTATTAGAAGGCGCATCGCGTATGATGACACGGTTTACTAATGGTCTGTATCGAGATTAGTGTCCGAGACAGGAAGCCAGTACTGAGGTTAGGGTAGTGTTTTCCAGGTTTCTGAGGACGCAAACGATCCGAGGAATTGCAGCACGAGCTGAAAGTATTCATCAGGGAGGCAGTTGAAAAGGTAATTGCACGACTTTGAGCAAAGCTCGAGGATTTCAAGGATTTCCCACAGCGCTGGATGCCTGGATAATTGCAAATTGGCCATTCGATCGAGCACCAACTTGGGCAACAAGACCTTGCAACGCACCGAATAACCGGATTGTTTTCCGCATGAAAGCTCGGCGATTGAATAGTGTATTACTGAGAAACCCGCCATACCCATTGATTTGGACGCTTTGGGATGGGTTTGCCGTTATACTCGAGCTCTCGGCCAAAGATCGCGGACTATTGCTTTCCACAACGAGATGTCCGTCAACACCGAGATTTTTCTAGGCCTCATTTGAGAGCGGTTTGTATAAATCACCCGCTTTGCTTACTCAAGCGGCGCATGGGTTGATGTTGTGTGTCGGAGCGAAAGCGAGCAAAATTGCGTTTCTGCATGGTACTTATCAAATACAAGGATCAGCATGGAAGGCCTGATACCAGGAGGTATATTAGACTATCCATCACAGTTAGGAATTTCTTGGCTTGATCATGCACCGACCCTTTGCATTCACTCCTCTTTCTCATATTTTCGGTCACAATAGCAACCTCGCGTATCTTTGCAAAATGCACATCGTCAATATCTACCCACGTCGCCATTATCGACGCCGCCTCTCAGGCCTCATTTTCGCCCTTGCACTACACTAATTCGGCATTCCATCAATCATGTGGGAAGTCTGCTCCGACAGCTTCGTCCAAGGCAGCGCTATTATGCTCTTACCCAATGCTCTCCGTGTTCTAGATGCACTCGGCGTATACGAACGCATGCGAAACATTCCACTTCGAGATGCCGGCTTTCAAAGACGAGCATGATGACATGACGGGCATGTATTACTTCGGCCAGGAACAGCTCTACGAGTCCATGCTTCCACGTCTCCACCACGATGCCCGCGATGGCGTCTGTTTAGTGAATTAGTCGTGAAGTAGCCCAGGTCTTTGGCGCCTCACCAATGCTTTCCGAGTGACTGAGGTCTGAATGAAATGAAAACAGAGCAGGGCTGATGATAGGCTTTGTGGCTCTAGAAACGGGTAGTCACAAACGAAGGCGAAATGTGGCAACCAAATTAAGTGAGTCGTGCAGGTGTAGATGAGATCAAGCCTGTAGATTCGAAATATGAACTGTTCAAGACCGATTCGTAGCCACTGCAGACATTACTGACACCGGATTGGCAATGAGAAATATTAGATGGACACGTATGCCTCCTAGGGGATACTACGTCAACGGTCTCAACATTCTTCGACTTTAGCAGAGCTTTCGTGGTCAGATTTGGGAACTGACTCAATAGGTACTAAGCCTTTATTTTAGAAATCGAAGCCAATATGTCTGGCAGCATAGGACATCTGCCGTCTTTTCTCACAACTTGCATTCCAAGCGCTGAGAACTTTCAGGTCCCAAGGAATTGCCACTCACTCCTACCATGAGTATTGTATCTCTGCGATTGAGCATGACATTCGTTGAGTGGTTAAGTGCATGACACGCTGTGCACATGAACGTGGCAAGTGGACGACTATGTAGTAGCAGCATGACTAGAGTCTGCGAATGATTTGAGCATGCCAGCAAAGGTTGATCATACGACGTGGACTCCCAGGCCAAAGGGTGGTGGCTGAGAGGATACTTTAAAGATGACAGCTGCTGCGCCTTCTCAATTCCCGCCTCGCCGCGTCCCTAGACTACCTACACTAAGCCCCGCCCTGCCGCTCCGCCCTGTTTAGACTCCGCTCTTGGAACGACAGCATCTGGACATGCGATCAAAGTCAAAGGATAGCTATCTTTTGCAAGGTGTTGAAGATGCTTTACCATCAAATTCGAGAGAAGAGAAAAGTGGCAACGCTGCGTACCGAACACGAGTTGAAAGATTACAGCCGCCAGGTTGAAACACGGATAAACAAGGTCACATGGCTGCCTGCGGCGAGGTGGTTACCTTTGGCTCTCCTCCTCTCTATATCTTTATTCGTCCTATGGATGCAGCTAGGTGGCAGAGTCCCCCTATTTCAATGCCTCGAAGAGATCCTTCGGCGCTTAGCCTTTTGGCCTTTCGACAGTTCGAGCTCAACTCCTAACGTGACCTGTCCGTACTGAGAGCTTCTATCTTTCCAAGCATGGCTGACTATCTAGCACTGGCTCCGTACATCTTCCAACCGCTTCCACTTGGCTCCATCCAACCATTGGGATGGACAAACGACCAATTGAAACTTATGGCAGATGGCCTAGCTGGGCACCAGTATGACTTCTACCATCTGGTGCATCAGTCCCCCTGGATTGGAGGTAATTCGGAGTACTCTGTCCTCAACGAAGGCTTGCCTTACTGGTTCAATGGACTGGTCCCTCTTGCGTATGGTAAGCCTTCTCTGGGCTCCGTGCTTTCCAAAATGGAGCGGAAGTCGGAATTGTGAGACAGAATCTAGGAGTGCCATCTTGTTCAGACCTATCTTAGGGTTCAAAAATTGTCTTCAAAGGAAACGCTAATCTCAAATCTTCGATAGGTCTGAACGACTCCCGTCTGATTGCTCAAGTAGAGGATGCCACCGAGTACATAGTCGCACATCAATGGGAAGATGGCTGGCTTGGTCCAGAAGCTCCCGCTGACAGAGATCTCTGGGCACGATATCCTCTTTTTCTTGGACTCATTCAGCTTGTCGAAGCTGATATTACTCAAGCCAACAGAGTCGTTCCTGCCATGTATACTTTCATTGATCTGATGCACTCTATGCTGGTCGAAAACACTGGGCTCACGCAGATTTGGGGTCGAGTGAGATTCCCAGACATGCTCATCTCCCTGCAATGGCTGTACGAGAATTATCCGCTTGGAAACCAGACAATGATGCTTGACACAATGTCTTTGCTTGAGTCCCGTGGCTTCGACTGGTCTAGCTACTGGACTGAGGACAATTTCATATTCGTCGATCTGGACACTATCCAAGATGATATCGATGGAGGCTCACCGCGATTCCCTTTCGTTCACGGAGTCAACGCTGCTCAGGGTCTCAAAGCCGGTGCAACCATCTACCGATATACGGGAAACGACTCGATTTTACAGAATAATCGCAATGGCGTCAATTGGACGTTCAGCTACCATGGGGATGTAGCAGGCAGTATTATCGGCGATGAAAGAGAAACGGGTTTGGGCTCGAACAGAGGCTCTGAATTATGCACCGCGGTCGAGACGATGTATTCGATGTCTTACTTGTATCACACTTTGGGCGACAACTACTTCGCGGATCGATGCGAACGTGCGGCTTTCAACGCGCTGCCGGTCAGCATAACAGCAGACCATTGGGCTCGCCAATATCTTGCTGTGGCTAGTGAGCCATACGCAAAGCCATTATCTGGCGAGAACCCATTCTGGAATGTTGGAGACCTTGGAATCATCTATGGACTGGGTGAGAATCTGCATAGGAATTTCTGTCTTCCCGGTGCTGACCGAATGTAGAACCCAATTATCCATGCTGCACAGTCAATATGCCACAAGGACTTCCCAAATTCCTCTCCGCTTCCTTTGTCCAAATTGGCGACAACGACTTAGGCCATGCTCTACTGGGCCCAGCTCAAGTCTCTTTTACTACGAAGGTGGTCACTGATATCGTGATCACATGCACAACCAATTATCCGTTCAGTCCAGTACTCTACTACAACGTCACCACCACTTCGCCGTTCACTTTCTACCTCCGCGTCCCATCATGGTCTGTACTGGACAATTCTTCAATCACTGTAAACGACAACGAGGCAATTCCACTCACTCCTGATCCTCGTACGGGAATGATGCCAGTCCTTTTAGGGTTTGGAACCAGTGCAGTGACCTACACCATAGGCGCCAATGTCCGTGTGGAACAACGAGCAAACTCAACCATTGCTGTCTACTACGGCGCGATACTTTATGCCCTCGACGTTGGACAAATTGTGACTACGCTGCCCAACTCCCTCTACAACGCTTCCTACTCTAATGCTAGCCCCTATGACACTAGCGCACCATTGATTCCCAATGAGGTTCACGACTTTGCATTTACAAATACCGAATCCTGGAACATGGCTATCGACATCTCATCCCTGACTTTCCACACCACGTTCAACAATGCAACAGAACCAGCCTTGAAGAATCCCATTTTTGACTATCAAGCCCCACCTACATACATCTCCGGCAAAGGCTGTGAAGTTGATTGGCCGTTGTATAATGGACTGCCAGCGCCGTTGCCTGCTCTACCCGAGGGTGTGAGGCATCGAAGTTGTACTGGCAATGTGACGGATGTGATACTGAGGCCGTATGGGAGTTTGAAGAATCACATGGCTGAGCTTCCGACGGTTGATCTCTCCATCAGTTGAGCATGAATGCCATGAAAGTAAGCCCGCAAAATTCGATGTACGACTCTCGGTACCGGGGGAATCGTGAGTAACACTACTTCTGTATAAGTCAGACATGTTGATGATTGCATATTGTTGCATTTACCTATCCATGCTGGGGCTGAGAAGGTGTCTTCTGTACATATTCATTGAGTCCCCAGAATCGAGCTTTCTGCTCAAGTTCCGTAGCTCTCTATTTCTCGACAACATCCATCAAGTCTTGATGCAAATAAGCGCATGAATGGAAGGGACCTGACAGAAAGCAACACAATCTTTTACAATGTAAATACAAGATTCCGAGACCGACATCAGAGAATGGGTGCAAAGCCAAAAGTGGATGACGCTATCACTCACGCGCCTCAGATCAACAACAACCAATCTGCTTCCTAGCCGCGCTTTCCGTTTTTGCCTTGATACTGCTGCGTACATAGCTTGGGTCCCGATATCGGCCGAAAGAAAAAGGCCACTCGTCTCTCGCCACATCCTGCCTTTCTCTTCCATTTCTCGCTTTGGAGACCTTAGAATAGCCATTGAGGCGTTGGTAGAGATGCATTCGAGAACTGTCGCACTTGCACTCCTTGAAACTCTCATTCAAGGAGTGTCCACTACCGCCATGTCGAGGCTGCCGCTGTTGGAAGCGCGCATCGTCCCGGGAAGTCTATGCCAGAGGCCCCACTCGTACCTGAAAGTGCCCTTGCGACGCAGTTGTTCTCGCTCCCAGTGTCAGTGTAGCGAGATGCTCAAGATGTAGCAAAAACCCTATAGATGCCAACATCTGCAGGAACCCTTTCCCAGGACGAAATCAACATCTTTGGCACCGATCCTCGCTTGGCACTTCGCATGAGCCACCGATGCTCCAGAGTGATGTGCGCTGTGAAGTGTAATAGTGAATAAAGGTCAAATTTCTTCATTTCGGGCTGCGCGCTGATCCCGGAGCGCCTTTTCTTTCTCAGCCTCCTCCTGCGGCATGATGTGTCCGGTGAGGCTTGGGAGGAGTAATGCCGCGAGACGCAGTTGCTGGTGAGCGGGTATCTCGTGAACGCATGGGGCCCATCATGGTGGAGCTCACGGGCTCTTTATACTGCCGGTGATCTCCGCGTCTCCTCATCGGCCGCGGTCTCGGCAGCACCGCAGTTCGATCCCGAAGCGCCGACGGGTTGTGGCACGCTCGAGTTCTGCTGTCAGTGTCCGTATCTATCGATCAGCCGTGGAAAGAAGAGGAATCAGATCAAAGTTGGGAGAGACTGGGTTGGGTTTGGGTAGATGATGGGGATAGGTGGTCTGGGTTGGGATAACAGTGGACCGGCGAGGATCTAGCACTCAGTACATGAGTTGAAGTAGAGAGTATGTGATCTTACGCAAACGATGTGGAGAGCATATAGACTGAGAATTGACAGGCGGGACCAGCGGAGATCAGAAGCAGAATGCATGCCGTGCCCGAGTGATGGGTGAAGAGCTCGCGTATTTGAATCAGTGAAGCTCGTGCATTTGAAGGTTTGGGACAAATAAAGGGACGACTGCCATGAAAAGAAGTGATTGAAAGATTCTGGATATCAGTTTTTTATATATTCTGTGTTTCATCTGCTACTCCTTTGCTATCGCGATAGGGCTGCTTCCCGTTCATGAGTGGACTCTTCTCGGCCTCTTGCCTCTGTTCACTAGCTTTCCCTTGCTCACCAGCGCTGCCATTCTCCAAAACCTTGGCTCCACCTTTCTTCCTCACAGGCAACTCTCCTTTGCCTGCGGTCAGCACAGTGAGCAAGTACTTGAGGTTCGGCAGCGTGTGTCTTTGATCCACCATTCTCGATCCTTGCCTACTCATCAGAAGCTCGATGTCCGAGTTGAGCAGAAACACTCCATATTCAAATCGATAAGTGACTGCCCCCTTCTCATAGAGTGGGAAGGTGCGGGCTGCATGTGATTGCATGTTTGTGGAGATTGGATCAAAGATGGTGGATGTTGAACCATGAGGTGTAGGTGGATAGGGAAGTGGAGCCGAAATATAGAACGAGAGCAGATAAGTCACGTGGGCCACAATGCCAAGAGCAGCGGCAGTCACAGCGGGGTCAGTGTTTGGAGAGGTGGATGGAGATGCAGCATTCGGTAGGTGCAAATTTCGGATGGTGAAGGACAGAGGCTTGTGGTCGATAGGCTCGATCGGGTAGATACGCAAGAGGTCTTCACAAATGCGGCGGATTTGACCCGAAACCGATGACTTTGTCGTCTGCAGAAGTGATTTTCGAGAGCTGAGGTTCGTTTGTGCTGAGGCGAGATTTGTTTGCGCTCTCTGTTGTGTCGTGTCTCCGGAAGTAATAGCATTGCGACGGGCTTTCAGGCTTGCTTGAAGCTCAGATCGCCGGGTTTGGGCGGCGGTGAGTTGTCTTCGACATGTTGTGAGCGAGCGGTTGGTGGATGCCAGTCTCTGTTCAGCTTGCAAAGAGGAGTCGATAGTGTCCGAGAATTGCTTTTGGTCTTCCAGCAAATGACTGATCTGCGAAGCAAGCTTCTCACGCGTGGAAAGAGCGTCTTGGATGCAATCATCAAGATTTGACAAACGCATCAAGGCATCAAATGAAGATGTAGGCTGCAGTCCATGTGGTTGCTTTGGTGTATTTGAAACAGCCAGGACAGGCTCATCCAGTGGAAGGTCGGTAAAGCTTGTGTAGATGCCATCTGAAAGGTGAAACAGTATGCAATTCTGAGGAAGAGGATGGTGGAAGCTCTCGAGCTAAATACTCATGACGGTCAGAATTGGCTGGAGATAACGGAGTGACTAAGACGCACTGATTTGCCAATGAACTGCAGAGAGCGGAAACACAACTGCAATTCAACCAATAAGACATACTGGTCCATGTTCTCCGTCTTCGCCCAGTATTTGACAGTCAGCTCATCAAGTCGAGTCACCGCAGGGCCGTATACATTAAGATCAAAGAATCGAAAGCTTGGGTTCATAGCTTTCTCGATGACCTCGCTCACGTAGATGGGCTCGTCTATACCGGAATAGTGGAGTGAAAACCATGTATCGGCCATCCTCTCCCTAGCCACATCCTCCAACTTCGTCTGTCTAACGCTGGGGGGCGCATTTGTCCAATTGAGTGTGCTTCTTCTTCTGGGCTTGATTGGAGGCTTCGGCCTTGCTGGTGCATCATTTTTGGAATCCTCCGCCTCGGCTAACACATTCGCTTTGGGTGGTGACCTAAGATCACTAGACGACCTTGAATACTCAAGCTTGTTCTCGCGTTGGGAGAGGAGTTTCGCGGGTGTCTTGAGTGCGTGAGGTAGAAACTCGTCATCTAGCGTCTTCCTACGGGTCCTGGAACGCAGTGAGGACAGGGTTAAATTTCGTAAAGAGATGCCTAGGAGATGTCGAAGTTTGCGATTCTGAGGATTGCCAAAGCCGTCAGCTAGAGCGCGCAGAGTTGGGCTTCACTCTGATTGTTGAAACACTGACGGAAGGCAGTAGCCAAGGCCTCTCTCTGGAGAGACCCTTGACATCATGAAAATTGTTTGAACCAATTTGTTTGGCTTTTGTTTCATGCTGGCTAGACATAATGGAGAGGTGCGGTGCACTGGATTCGCGGTGAAATCAAAGGAGTGCGAGGCATCATTCGTGACTCCTAAGAGCAGGCAGATACTCAGACTCTATACCGCATAAGACCAAAGGAAAATGAGACTCGTGCAAAAGATAAACATTAATTGCAAGTACCGTAGTCGCTCGTTCTGAGCTAGCAAATAAATCACCGCTACGGTGTTCACTGCGGCCAGCTTCCGCGCTAGCCAAAGAGCTTCAGATTGAGATGCTCTTTCTTTTTCTCTTTCTCTTTTTGTGGTCTTTTTTGGCCGGCGAGTAGTGCACTGTCGAATCACGGCAACCGATTCTTCTCCACATGACCAACAGATGGCCAGTCCCTCCGCTGTCAAGGTCTTGAGTCGCCCGGTCACGAGACTGCCAAAGGCACCTCTTCCCCAAAACACCCTTCTCATCCGCAAGCCTATACAGAAAGGCGTCCCATTGCCCACCTCCGAAAATGCCACCCAGACCGTCCATTATGGCCAGCATATCTACTTCTACAACAATATCCGCACAAACCAAGTCGTCTATTCCTTGACCCGCCATCTCAACAACGCCGCCGCGCTCTCCCAACTCCCCTTCCTCGGCAAGAAAACCGTACCCTCGAGATTACGGAAAGATCTATGGAATCCGTTCTGCATGGTGTATTTTCCAAGTCCGCATGCGGGATTGGCGGCGTTTAGGAGATTGAGAGAGTTTAGGGCATTGCATGAGAAGAGTTATCCGCTGGATATTATTAGGGAGACGGAAGGGAAGTGGAAGGGCTCACTACTACCAAAGAAAAGGCGCGGAAAAGTTCTTATGGACCAAAAAGCCAACAGCATAGCAGACCTGGCAGCCGTGCTGCAGCTGCAAAAGATAGGGCCATCGGAGGAAAGGATAGTGAATGCAGAGAGGAGACGGCGGAGGGTGGAAACTTTGAAAAAGCAGAAGGGCGAAGACAAGGTGAAAAAGGCACCAATAGACGTCGCTAGCGAGATGGGAGGCGTCGATGGTGTGAAAGTCAGATGGGCCAATATATTGGACGCGGAGTTTGCAGAGACATGGCCCGAGGAGGTGTTTCATGATTGGTTGGAAAGGAGTAGGTATACAGCTGCGTTCCCAGCAGTGGAGATCGTGGAGAATGAAGAAGGGGTGGGAGATGACTTCGTGGTTAATGGGGGTGATGGTGGGTTGGCGCAGGGAGGAGAGGGTAGAGGGTCGCATTCGGTCACTGCGTTAAGGGAGGGTGCACAGAAGCAGGCGACGGCTACGGCTTAAGCACTTGGGTGTAGGCATAGAAAGGGTGATTTTTATCCAAATCGCTGTTTATAGCATAGCGGAGGGCCAGTTTGAATTGTATGTTGATATCGTTATTCATATCATGACACGATCAAAGCTATATTTCCCCACCATCTTACTCTTTAGCCTCCCAATGTCTCTCCTGCTTCGCTTTATGAGCTCACCACCAGCGCCAACTTTAGTCGTCGAGACCACCGGTGCTGGCTTCAGACCTAATGGTAGAAGTTGAGAGTCTTCTTCATCGAGAGCTATGGTCACGGGCTTTGTTGGAAGAGCTGTAGGCTGAGCTTCGTTCGACCTCGGCTGTGTCACAGAAGAATTGAGAGAGTCCTTACCGCAGAGTAAGATCTCCCCCAACATGCCTTTAAGATAGGTGGCTTCTTCGATGCCTTCCAGTGCTGCTGAAATTTCCGCTTTCATATATGCTATAGTATCGGCAGTCTCTGTCAAATCGTCGGTCATTGGACTGCCTAGTATCCAGCCACCGGTCCCAAGACCGTCTATGACACTATTGAGGAGGTGTGCTAAGAAACACATTTGTCTGTCGTCTTGAAGGTTGAGATCCGCAGCCTCCAGGCTGTCTTCATACGGGGAAAGCCATCCGCTTCGAGCAATCTCCATTCGCAAGGTATCCACGAGGATGCGTAGCTGCGGAGTTGACAGCTCTCTCTTGAGGGCCTGCGCTACAGAAGAAGAGGGACAAGCGTATAGTCTCTTCATGGCGAAATACAGTGAACGGCGACTTAAGTTGTTATCAGGGAGGATTGGAGAGGACGACGGCGGGTAATCGGTGGTTTGCCCATTGACAAGCTGCGAGGTTCCATTTTTACCGCTGTCGTCTTCCCCGTCACCATTAGTCCAGAAGTGTTGAGTCTCCGTGGCCTCGGGGTTCGGACTTTGAGTGACAATGACAAGAATGTGGACAAGCTCTTCTGAGCTCAAAGGAACAGGACTGGCTAAGATAGAAAGAAGAATTTCCACCGATGAATCCAACTTAGCAATGGCTCGGATCAACGACCCAGCCGCCAGCTTTGAAATGACGGGAAGGGCACCATACTGTTTTAGTGACTTTTCGATTTGACTCAAGGTGAGGAGACCCTTGTCAATCAGCCAATTGCCAATTTTGTGTGGGAAGAAGCGGATGTCTAAACTTCTTGGTTTCTCACCAGCCGGATCGACATCAAGGGAAGCCTGGTCTACCAAAAACATAGTTTTCAGGACATAGCTGACTGCATGCTGGTCAACGTGATTTCGACCCCCAGAATTTGAAGCTTGTTTGTCTTCCTCGATGGCCTTCATACCCAGAGCAGTGGCCATGAGCCTCTCGAATTCCTTCTCGTCATTGTGGGCGAGGCACCGGTCCAGGTCAGCTCTCTTACTTCTCCAATCATCACTATCAACAGATGGTAGATAGCTGCCTAGATTTTTGATTTTGCGGGCTGATTCCCCAGAAGTCTTAGTGGCTCCAGTCATTGATGAAAAGCCACGGCCAATGGAATTCACAAGCAGACCCTCTCTTTTGCGCTTTCGAGATGCACGTACTTTCTGAGTTGTGGGTAATTGGACTGCTAATAATTTCCGTCCAGCAAGCGCAACTATGACATCCAAGGGGGCAAAGTACGAGAGAAGCCGCACATTTTCGGTTATCGTTGGTTTACCGTTGGGGTTTTTTGACTTCTCTTTAACCTTGGCTTCGTGATTCAATGTCAAAGTACCCTCGGCCTGGAGAGATTTGTATGGAAGGTCCATGACAGAGAGGGAAGCGCCTCTGCTGGAGGCTACCAATTCGGGCGATAGTCGCAAGTACGAGAAGGTGTCGTTCCGGACCACAGTGTGAAGAAGACAGGGAACAGATCCAGTCAGGTCGTATACAGCCAATGCGCCCTCTGCGTCTTGATAGATAGTCCCACTCGCAGTATGGATGGTGATTCGAGACTTCTTCGAGGTGAAAAGACTTGGCTCGGGCATGGCTAGCGTCGCTAACGGTTGCAGTTCTTGTCCTGGGCCTAAAGCAACACCACTTGTGTCCGAATCGGCCATTCTGATATGGAACATTCGTAATTCCAGCGTCTCAGCACTGCTGCTGGCATCCTTTGTCGGAGAACGAGTCATGACGAGCAAAAGGCTACGATCGACCGGATCTTCGTCTGGCCCCAATGTTGCTAGGATATCCTCTCTACTCCTCAAGATCGTTTTACGGGCTTGCTGAACGCTCAAGATTGCTGCTGCCTGTATGGCCGGTACTGAAACCAGATTTGAGGCGCCAGCATTGATATTTGAACGCCATTCCTCGGTCTCCAGGCCGTTTGAGTAGCCCGTAACCGTTCCGTCATCGTGTAAGGCAAGTAGCTTGTTTCCAGAACCAGCCTGAAAGGTATCCAAATGTGATACCGGCGCAGCTTCCTTGCTCAGATTGATTGACGTAGTTGTGATCTCTGCATTGGAAAACTCGGAAAAGCAGATGAGTCGGGGCTTGGGGGACGTCACTGAGCAGTATGTACATCTTCGAGCAGGCTCATCTCTTAGTCGGCGGGATCTAATAGAGCATGGTGGGCAGGTAAAGACAGCCTGGGGAGATATCGCATAGGATGTAATCAGCTTTGACGAATGAATCTTTAATGATTGTTAGCTTGCTCGGAGTAGCCTTGAGATACGGAACGTAGGCTCACATCATAGATGTTGATACCCTGGCGGTCAATCGCTAAGGCAAGCTCTGATCTCTTTCGCTTCTTTGATCCTGCAACAGCAAGCACATCGGTAGCAAGTATATTAGGTAAGCCATTAAGATCTTGCTGTATGTCTGCCAGAAGATAGGGTTTCTGGATCATCTTTCTGGTGATGCTGAATCTTCTCCAAAAGCCATAATAGCCTTGATCAAGAGCAGGCTTGACAACTTGCGCTATTGCACAACAGCGATCAAATCAAAAGACGGAAAGAAAAAGTTCGTGATTTGACTGATTGCTTCCGAAGTTTATCCTAGCGCGCTAACAGCAATTAACGCGAAGCGCGTCGAATGACGGAAAGAAAGTGCACTGTACTTCACAATGCAGTGAAGTAGGTGGAGAAGGCTTCATTCCAGAACCTGATGCCGACCTTCTCTATTCGATTCATGTAAATCCCATTACTGCCTACTAAGACAGACTTTCTGATCGATTCCGTCGAGTCTGGGACAAGCATGCTTGCTGGCAGTGACAAACAGGACTAAATGGCAGTGGTTGTGGGTATGGCTAATGACAATAGGCGAGACATGCATGCTTTCTTTATGCCTAAGGCCAGTGAGTTTCCTTCACGTCAATTCCACCTCACTCCAGAATCAATGTCTGAGGCTGAATCTGGGCAGATGCCGGACACTCTGCGGAAACAGGCTTTGATGTGAACGACAAGCGTCGCAAGAGGCAGAGGACCAGGTCACCTGATCAGGATCCCGCTGTACTAGACCCACTGGAGACACATGAATGGGTGGACCAGCTGAATGCTGCCGCTTCTGGGGCATTGCTAGGGTCCAATGCCATATACAGATCTACAGGCGATCAGGGCGAAAGCAGCGTTGGTAGGACTGCCTGGAACAGAACAGGCAGTAATGGATCAAACCTGTCAGTAAGGGGCAAAAGTCAGAACGGTTGCTCTACCGACTCTTCCTGCCCTATCAACGCAGACATGCCTTTGGCCGAGGAGATCTCCCAACCTTCAGGCGCAGATTCGAACGAGGACACCGCGAAAACTCCGCCAAAGAAGATGTTGAGAGTTCGCCCTGATGGCAAACTGGGTTCTCCCAAAGCAAAAGCCCCTGCACAAGACGCAAAGCCCAAGCGTGGCAGGAAATCCGCAAAGGCTGAGACACTTCCCAAGATGCTGGTGGCCAGTGTCAGGTACGGTACCGATGCTCAGTCTCGCTCTTCCACGGGGCGCAAAATTGCAAATATCTTCTCAAGCACGGCCATCAACCCCAGTCCCGCAAAGTCAAAGCCCAACAGACCGCCCGAACCTCCAAAACCAACGCATCCATTCTTTCTTGGAGGGCCCAAGCGCGATCGCTGCCAGCAGGAGTTAGCACAAAGCAATGATGCTAAGGAGACTAGAGTTGGAGGTCGCCCTGTAACACCGATACGAAGAGTTGTCAGCCCTACCAAGGCGAGAGTCACAAGCAAACCTCCTGGTATTTCTGAAAGCTCGGCTGCAGTCTTGAACCTTGGAGGCAATGCATTCCGCTCTGATCAAGCACGAATATCTCGATTTCCTGGTGCAATGGAGCCTTTGTGGCCTCCTGAAGGTATGGTCCATGTTAGACAAGACTACGATTCTGCTGAAATGTCTCGCCCAACACCTCATTTCTCTCATGCATCAAAAGCTCGCCGGAAGATGAAGGAAGCGGAAGTTCGCATACCAAAAGAGGAGCGGATCCTAACGCCGTACATCGATGTCGTTCAGGCCTATCGAAGCAATGATGAGGTGTTCAGAAGAGTCCATTCTCGGGAGTGGCGCGATTTTCGGCGTCCTCTTCGCCGCATTGTAACCGGTCGTGAGCTGCAGCAAGCTGTACGCCGGGAAGTTGCAAGCAAGCTCCCAATGTCATACCAAGACGCGACTGATAGACAAAACGAAAATGAACTCGGTAACCTACAGATGCCTCAAAGCCCACTCCATCCTGCTGTGCATCGTATGTATAAGAACATTGCGACCTCTCTGACTGCATTTGATATGTTCGAATGTGAAACTCAAGATTGGGTTCACAAATACGCACCAGACTGTGCCGAGCAAGTGCTGCAAGCAGGCCGTGAAGTACTCATTCTTCGAGACTGGCTGAAGACCTTGACAATCAACTCCGTTGCTTTTCGGGCCGGTGATTCTTCAAAACCCAGAGATTCCTCCGTATCCTCTCGAAGGGCTACCACGAAAAGAAAGAGAAGGAGAGCAGGAGAACTGGATGGCTTTGTGTTATCAAGCGATGAGGAAGCAAACGAAATGTGCGAGGTTACAGACTCTGAAGATGGGCAGACTCCAGGCTCGATGCTGAGAAGGTCGATAATCCGATCCAGAGATGCTGGGAACTCTGGCAAAGGCGAGCGGGTTACCAATGCTGTGGTCATCAGTGGTCCGCATGGGTGTGGCAAGACTGCTGCTGTACATGCAGTCGCTCGAGAACTTGGCTTTGAAGTTTTCGAAATCAACGCTGGTAGCCGGAGAAGCGGTAGAGATATTTGGGACAAGGTGGGCGACATGACTCGAAATCATCTTGTAAACCATGCCCATTCAGATAAAGGCGCAGATGCCAAAGAGGAAGCGGAGACCATGAACCTGTCGAGTGAGAAGCTGAAGCAAGACCTAGACTCTGGACGACAGGGAACCGTGAATTCGTTCTTCAAGTCGAAAAGAGCGCCAAAGAAAAGCTCTTCGAAAAGCAAACCGAAAGTACAGGAACTGAGCCCCAAAAAGGACCCTCCACAAAGGGACCAAAGTCAAAAGCAGTCCCTCATCCTCTTAGAGGAGGTCGACGTACTCTTCGACGAAGACAAGACTTTTTGGGCCACTACCCTCGAACTGCTCGTACAGTCCAAGCGACCTGTTATAATGACTTGTACAGACGAAAGCCTGCTCCCGTTAGAAGATATGGTCCTATATGCTATTCTGCGTCTCACGCCTGCTCCTGAGCAGCTAGCCACAGACTACTTATTGCTCGTGGCTTGCAACGAGGGTCATATACTCCCACGGGACGCTGTTCTTAAACTATACAAATCCAAAGGTTCTGATCTGCGGGCATCGATGACTGAGCTCAACTTCTTCTGCCAAATGGCAATTGGTGATACTAAAGGAGGGTTAGAGTGGATGCTGGATAAATCGCCCTCGACGAACTCCAATGACCGGAGCCAAGAACCGTTGCGCGTCGTCAGCGAAGGAACGTATCAGACCGGTATGGGCTGGCTGAGTGGCGAACATCAGAAATCTCTAGCAGAACAGTCCATGGATCAGGAAGCAGAGATGCTTTCGCAAACTTGGTATGGATGGTATATTGACGTTGGGGCTTGTGATTCATACGTTTTGCCGTTGGCCACTCAAGAGGAACCGTTGCGAACGCCAGCTTTCCAGCAATTATCAGTACTTGACCAGGTAGCCGAAAGCTTCAGTGCGGCAGACACCTTCCCAGGCCGCATCCCCTTGATCGCTGATATGGTAAGTCAACAGTGCATCATATATTGCCAATACTGACCATCCACTTCAGGCCCCGCTTGATACTGCTCAACCCGAGCTCACGGAGAAAGTGTGCAGCAATTTTGTTGAAGGCTTGAGTCTTCTTCAAGCGGATCCTGTTATTGACCAGACCGGTGTGGCCCAAGCAATAGCCTTCACAATCAAGGCCTGTGCAAGGCGATTAATGCACCCCTGTGACGAAGAACCTGTTGAAACCTCAATCAGCAATGACAAGGTAATCTACATGATCACTGAAGGCATGCAAGCCCGTCGTTCTGAAAGACTAAACGTGAGATTCGACTATGCGGCAGTCTTTGAGCCTATCGCGAGGTCTAACAAAACAGTTTTTGGTATCCCAAAAGGCCCTCAGATCTCGACGTTTGACGGATCATTATCCACCATCACCGAAGATCTCGCGCCCTACGTACGTTCCATTGTCCACTACGATCTCAGGCTGGAAGAGCAACGGCGACTACTGAGCTCTTTGCTCTCGCAACCAGGCAAAAATGGCAAAAGGCAGCGGACTACGCGAGCTAGCCGTGCAGCGCTCGAGGGTGGTAGTAAAGCTCATACGAGAAGGGAGAGATGGTTCCCAAAGAACACCAATTTTGACTTGGTGTTGCAGTCTGGGGGGGAGGGTTGGCAGGATATCGCTTTGAAGCAGGCAATGGCTGAGCGATCTGAAGAGGAAACGGGGCTAGACGAGGGATCGAGTAGGGACTCGACAGGAAGCGCGATGGAGAGTGATGCTTGATGCTTTAGATTTGCATACCATGAGGGTAGGGGCCGCAGGAGATATCAATTGCATTTTAGGTTGCTGTGATTTAGCATAGCATGACTCGCTTTGAACCGCTCTTGCAGGGGCTAGCTCTCTAAAGTATTCAAATTTTTTGGCATCTCGAAAGGCAAGGAGCCATCATCGTCATGGATTTAAGCGGCCTCAGCCTTTTCAACGGTCCAATATCTTATGGCCCAGCTCCCTTCAATTCCGCATAATTCGGGTCTCCTGTCTTATCGCCTGCAAGAATTGAGCTCTCACGAGTATTTTCACTATAGATTAATTGGGACTGTATCTTTCCGTTTCATGAGACCAAGCTTATACGTCACTTCTCACAATCTGCATACCTGCTACGGCTCATATCCACCATATTTAAAGATACAAGGGGCCATTCAAGTAGCGGTATTTACGTCGAATGGGCCTGCTCGTGCATGCCTTCGACGAATCGATCAGTACCTGCTGAGTAAAGCAGAAATGGATGTTTGCCACGAACAGATTGAATACTGGGATGACACTGTATTAATTTTGGGGGAAGAGCGAAATTATTCTCCTTCCATCTTACTCTTACTCTGCAGCCATAGGAGGCTGGACGGTAAAAGACTCGTCGGCAGGCCTTCAACATCCTTATCATCTTCTTCTCCCGAACAGGCCCATAGCTCCAAGTACGAAGATCCAAAGCCCAATCCTTAAACTTGAAGCCGTACCACTCCTTTTTTGAATCTCCACGTAATGGGACTAGCACTACTAGCCGTGAAAGGAGAAGGAGAAGACCGCGCACTTCCTTCCACTCCTATGAGAGATGCTTCGCGGTAGTGTGTGCGATAGTTGACGGTGCATAGTAGCAAGTTCTGGGCGTCTCCTGAGTCCTGATGCGAGGAAGCCTACTTTGCCTGTTTACAGCCTGAGGACCCAGAGGATAACGCCGGCTATGGGCCCACTACGTGGTTGACACGAACAGATGTTTTCGGTGCTTTGACCACGCGGGCTAGGCTACTACTTACGTAGGTTTGAGACCAGTCACTCCGTATGTGTATTCGAAGGCCACGCAGGGAACCATGAGATTATGAAGTTGAAATCGCAATATCTTGGCACAGGCTGCGAGGGTCACTGCTAGCTTTAGCGCGTCTTTGTCCGGGAGAGCTGGGACTGTACCTTCTCGGACCCATGAGTGATCCACTTGCTCCGAGACCAGGAGTACCCCGTCCGCTCCCTTTCCGCGGTTCTCGGAGTCGTCTCGACCTTTCTGCCAGCTTACTCCACGAAAGGCAGAAGAAGTCAACAAACAAGCTACCGTATTCGGTCTCCATATATTTTTGGTCCTCCAGAGCTTCCATGTAATTTTCCCCGGAGGCCAGCGGTGAGCATCATCATGCCAGCCTCGTGCACACTCGATATTGGCTGTAGTGATACCTGTGTCAGAAAGAACGTGCGATGGTCTGTGACTGGCTGAAGAAACAAAGCTATAGTTAATTATGCTGGTGAATCAATGACCAGATGCGGTATATTTGCATGATTAAAGTGGTAGCCAAAGTTTGTCCAAGGCCTACATAACCAATCATATTTTCTGTAGGTGAAGAGCTTGGCGAATGTTCCTTCAATCACACGATCGAAAGGGTGATCTTTCCTGAGAAAGCAGAAAATACTGAATACAAGAACATGAATGGCGAGCAATGGAATAATGATTTTGGAGACTTTAGCGGCAGCTTTTGCCCCAACGCAACGGTCGTATGATCAAATGTACACCAAATCTGGCTTTAGGGATCACTTTCGTCCAGGAAAAAAGGCTGGGCCGTGAATGGGCTGTTCAAGCTGGTTCTTGGAGTGTTTTGGAAATACACACACTTCAGACGAGTTCGTGTATACAGAGCTTGCGTAGCTACTTCTCCTTTATTGTTTTGGAAACTCTTCTAGAGACGGTATCCCGCGGAGTAGCGAGCAACGAATCCGACCCTGCGAAGCCCCTTGCCCAAGAGAATGAAGGATGCTTACCGGTTGAGCATTGCTAGGACACGCACGTAGATTGAAGAAAAGTATTGAGAGAAACGCCCACGATTTTTACCAAATAAGATGCGAGATAGAATGGGCGGCAGCATGACGAATTGAGAGGAAGCCAGGGTTGAAGAAGATGATAGAAAAATGTTGACATCGCCATCCTTACACTGATGAATCGGTCGACCGTACAAAAGAGCGAAAATTAAGACCATAAATCTACCCTGGTTGCGAGCAACACGTACATGTAGACTTCGGATTAAAGGTATAGATAAGAAACAATCTCGCTGAACGAGGGTGAAAACTGGTAATTGTTCTTTCCACATTAGACGTCTTCCTCGACGCTAGCCGTCGTCATCTTCAACCGCGTCGCCGCCTCGGTTCACTTGACTTCCTCGACTTCTTCCTTACATTTTTCGACCGCGCAATGCCAAGCCTTTGTCGATTGACATTCTATAAGAGGGATTGAGTGATAGCGCCGAGCCGCAACAGAGCGTTCCTAGCCAAGATGTCACTATTTGGAAGCTCCCCTGACGACTCGAGCTTGTCCAAACAGCCTGCGCGCCCCAACCAGAAATCCGCTCTTTTCGATGATGAGCAAACATCAGGTGCAAAGTCCGGTAGTTCGTTGTTCGACGATGAGGGCACTAATAGTGCTTCACCATGGGACATGCCGACCCCGAAGAAGGCCGGGAGGAGCGACTTGGTCAAGAGACTGCTGCCCGCGTCTGATGTTTCAGAGAACTACATTGATGCCTTCGATGCTTTACGGGAGACAAGTTACAAAGCAGAAGGAGGTCAAATAGGGATTGCCGGTGCAAAAAAACTGTTCGAAGGTTGTGGGCTTGATGCGTCTGAGCAGGACAGGATACTCAAGCTTGTCACTGGTGGGCAGGACACTGGACTTTGTCGGAGCGAATTCAATGTCCTGCTCGCCCTGATCGGTTTGTCCCAGGAGGGTGAAGAGGCTTCTTTAGACTCGGTTGACGAGAGACGGAGAAGTGAGCAAGACTGAGTAATGTGAAAGGTAGATTATCGATGCTAATATTTCCATTTCTAGATCTTCCCGAACCATCGGTACCCTTCATAAAGCAGATCAGGTCTGCCAAAGTCTCCGAAAACCTCGAAGAGACATCACCAAAACAGGAAGCGCACAGTGCACCGCCCAAGCAAACTACTCCCGGAAATTCTCCTCCTAAATCACGCCGAATAAGAAAAGACTCGCTGGAAAACCTAGACGATGATCCATGGTCTAGCCCAGCTTTGCACAAAGGTCACACCCATACCGTCAACAATGAGGCAACTCCGTCGTCGAATCCTACAGCGGCGAAGCCAATAAGAAATGGGGTCACTGAGCCGTCGCGGACTACGAGTGCTTTCACGACGTATTCCGACAGTCCAAGCTCAACGATGCCTTCGGGAGAAGATACGAGAGAGCCTCCCATGGATGGAGGTGCTGGAGGTTGGGGATCGGAGGGGCCACCTAGCAGTGGGTTTCCGAACGCAGGACAGTCAGGTGGCGGCTTCGGCTCAAGTGGAGACGACCAAGGCAACCACACTGGAGGGAGCATTGGAAGGTCCTTAGGTGGAGGGCGTACTATCAACCGAGGCGTCGAGGAGACCGTCAGTGTCAGCCTTCTTCCAGAGAAGGAAGGCATGTTCATGTTTCAACATCACAATTACGAGGTGAAGAGCGCAAGAAGAGCAAGCTCGGTCGTACGAAGATACAGTGACTTTGTGTGGTTGTTAGACTGTTTGCACAAAAGATATCCATTCAGAGCATTGCCATTGTTACCACCGAAAAGAGTTGCCGGTAGGACTCAAGGCCCTGTCAAATCCATTTATACTGACGACTGACTACATCCAGTCAACGGAAGGCATCTATCAGCCGACGTCACATTCATGGAGAAGCGCAGACGTGGTCTGGTAAGATTCGTTAATGCCCTAGTCAGACATCCAGCTCTAGGTCAAGAACAACTCGTTGTAATGTTCCTAACCGTGCCCACTGTGAGTGCTGTTTACTCGTTCGACTTGCATCAAAAACTCATATTTAGCACCAGGAACTTGCAGTGTGGAGGAAGCAGGCTACCATTTCAGTGCAAGAAGAGTTTGTGGGCAAAAGTCTTCCCTCCGGCCTTGAGGACTCTTTGCCTACAAATTTATCGGAGACCTTCGACACTGTCCGGTCTGGCGTTCGGGAATCATCAGAAAAGTACATCGGCCTGTGTGGTTTACTAGAGCGTCTAGCGAAGCGAAATCAAGGAATCGCAGCAGATTACCTTCGGTTCTCGCAGGCATTGATGGCTGTAACCGAGACCTCACAGAGTACATACGCGACTGATACGAATGACGTCCCACTGTTAAATGAGGGCATAAGCTCGACCGCAAAGCATCTAACGACCAGTCAGAGCTTACTAGAAGACGAAGCTCGCGCTTGGGACGAGGGTGTTCTGGAGGACTTCAAAAAGCAACGAGATACTCTTGTCAGTATTCGAGACATGTTTGACCGGCGCGATCGATATGCGAAAGACAACATCCCCTATCTAGAGCGAAGGATTGAGAGCAATGAGAACAAGCTCGCTGGTCTCATGGGCAGGGCGGAAGGGGCCCCGGCCAAACCAGGAGAACAAGAAAAGCTTGAGCAAGCTGTGAGAGCTGTAAGTGCTTTCTACATATTGGTGTGAGTTATTGCTGACACTGAATAGGACAAGCAATCAATTGTCGATCAGCATGCCCGCGGAGTGTTCATCAAAGAGTGCATCCGGGATGAGCTCGTCTTTTTCCAACAGTCTCAATACCAGGTCAGCAGGTTGCATCAGGATTGGAGTCAAGAGCGTGTAAAGTATGCTGAGCTTCAAGCTGATAATTGGCGAGCATTGAGCGAGGAGGTCGACAATATGCCTTTGGGAGAATAGATGTGCATGGGTGACAGGAATCTCCTTGTGTCCTCAATGTACAGATACAGGCCTATGTTGGCCGCTTAGATATCCTCAATGTACACAAGCATTGCTGTCCGGTGGGCAACATGAGAGAAAGAAACCGTAATCTTGATTGCTAACATCCATAATCTGGGCCCTATTGTCTAACTCGGACGGGACCTGGTAGATGGATGTTAACATATGGGCAGTTTCGTAACCCTCAGACTCAGCCCTACAAGCATCGTCATTCACCTGAAGTGAGAACCGGGGTCTCACTTCGGCAACACTCAGACAACATGATCTGCTAGCACAACTTGATCTCTATAGTACTTCACATCGGTCTGAAATTATCACAAGTTGGATCGCTTCAAGATGCCCTCCTCGTACACGCCTCAACAGAAGGCGCAGATCTCCCAGTTCGTGGGCTTCACGTCAACCAAAGACAGCGTTGCTGCTAAGGTAAAGTCAAGTCTCAGTACTATCTCTTGAGGCCTCATTTTGACTGCGAGTGTGGTATTGGTGGCACCTGCTTGCTCCATAGTATTTCAGCAACTACCTGACTCTTGCAAGAGCGATTGACTGACTTCTTTACCTCACGCAGCATCTCAAATCTCATGGATGGAACGTGGAGCAAGCAATCGACGCGTACGTATATCAATTTCTTCTAGCATTCCGTTGCATTATTTTCAGGCTCGTGACTGGAGGGACATCTTCGACGGTTACGCCTTGGAACCTCGGACATAGCTCGCAACACCTGGTCCCCTCTTGTATCGAGGCCGTGGATCCCCTCCAGGAAAACGAGGATGTTGACCGCGGAGGAGCAATGGAAGATCATCCAGGAAGAGGAGAGGAGAACGGGAGGAGGAAGGAGGAAGAAAAAGTCTCTTATGGAGCAACTCGAGGATATGGGCGGTTTCGGCGACGATCCTGACAGTGAGGAGGCCATAAGAGAGGATCTGGAACGCACGGATACAAGACATCCGTTGCAGAATTCTCAAGGGTCAATTTCCGAATGTGAAGTGTCATTCGGAGAATCATCGTTTTGGGAATCAAGAAAGAGGCTTTTCAACTCTTGGATATTCCAGGCCAATCGCCCGCGTAGCTGGATAAAAAAGAAAGACCTCCCCTTCTTTTTTCGATTTGCTCTACGCCGACCCATCATGGACGAGAGGAGCTTCCAAGCCACCTTGCAAGCCATGAACCTGCAGCTCGAGACACCTATGGGAGATGTTCGACAGCCACATACTCGCCCCATTGGACGATCGAGGGAATTGATGTTCGGCATTGATGTTGGTCAAGAGAAGAATTCACACGTCAGCAGCAGATATAGACGTGTTTTACCCAGAGGCGCGGCAGAAAACATGGACAGAGTCAGAGAAGAAGCCAGTAGGATGGTTCAGCACGATGACGAAGACGTGCAACAATTGACGCGAAGACAGCTCTGGACCGTGTATGAGCATGTGCAGAATGGTAGCGTCCCGCTCGAGACGGCAGCCTGGCACTATCGTGATACCTTCAACAATGCCGACATGAGCGATGAAACATTGCTCATTTGTCTCCAGCAATTTGGCATGCCAACGGATCACATCCCAACCAAGGAACGAAGCGCTCGTCGAGTCTCCGCCCATCGCCATTTTTCCAGCGGTGTAGAAATGTTCAGGGAAGAAATCGAAAACTTTCCTGTCCTGGATCTGGACGAAAAAGAAGGTAGAATCGTAAAGGAGCTAGTCAATTACATTGGCCTATATCGTAGTGGCGCATTCCAGGAACACGAGGTTATTCCTATGATTCAGCATTGTCTGGAGGGTCTCCCGCTTGAGGTTAATGTCATCAGTGATATCCTTACTGACCTTGACAAAGATGAGCAAACGGCTGCGATACTCATGTGGGAGGATGCTTGCTTCAATGATAATTCATCAGTGTCTTCCGAGCCTCTCGTCATCTCGTCGTCCTCTTCATCGTCCTCGGAAGAAGAGAATGAAAGGTCGCATGAAGATCGGGAAAACCCTCTTCGTGCGATCGTGGCCCCAGATCCGCATGCAAATGAAGGGAGAGATCACGCTGCTGCAGCGGCGTTACCCGTGGATGGGAGCAAGTCACCCGGTGGGCCTACGACGGAAGACATGGACTACCGAGGAGATTTCAAGGAGAATGAGTCAGAACAGTCGGAGGCCATGAGCATTGACCAAACGTCTAAGAGCCCACCAGCAGTTCCTCCAGGCGAGCGTCCGAACGTGTATAGCTATGCAAACGAGGCAGAAAGCAGCGTGCAGCCTCCAGGCACTCCAAGGCCAAAGCCTGCGTCTCTTGCGCCCGCCACTGAACAATCTGCTAGCGAAGCAGATGTAGAATCTGATCGCGAACCACCTCGTCATAGAGCGAACGTCGGCCGTAGAAGACCCTCGTCGCCAGACAACGGTATGACTACTGGGATCTGGGGCCTGCTTATGCCAACAAAGGAGGCCCGTAAGCTTGCTTACAAGATGAAGCTGCCACAAGATACCATTGATGAACAAGTCCGCTCAATCTCACCTCGAAGAACCAAAAGAAGGAGAGCAAGCTATGCGAAGACTATTGTTACCTTTCCAAAATCCAAACGCAAAGCTTCAATGGCGCTCCATGGAGACACTCCTCTTAAATCTCCAAAGCATGGCGATCATTCTGATCTTTTTGCGAGGGAAGGGGAAGACCAGGAAACCTTTGTGCTAAGCCATTTTGACCGCGATGCAATTCGTTCGGAAGATATGTGTATGAGATGCTTACGTTTGCCCTGTGAATGCGTATATGGATCATCTCCACGTTCAAGAGCTGAGCCTGAGTGCCCTAAATGCCTGCAACAACTGTGCAAATGCGGTCAATTTCCCCAGCTGGACGAAGCCGTTCCAACTGCGCCCCCCAGTGCCAACCAATCGGTTGATGCCCTCAAGGCCAAGTTGGCTGATAGGACGCGACCGCAACCAACGAAGCAATCAGTCACACTGCTTGCTTATCTAGCTCGGATGCTAGACAACGATAATGTGTTGGCTTCGATCAAGCAGTTGGAGCGACTCCACCCGGCCAATACGATAATTGCAGATACGAAAGCGATACTGGATCATATTCAGCAAGGCATCGGTGCTGGCGAAGACTTGAACACCGACGGAGAAGACGATCAAGAAGCTATCCGCATCTTACACGTCTTGATCCAGTCTTCGCGGACACTGGTCGATTATTCCCAAAGGCTTCATCGTGAAGCAACAGAGGGAAATACTTCCATCACAAGCGCTGACCATTGTCAAGACGAACTAGGAGAGGGCCCAGATTTAGAATCAAGTTTGCTCAACAGCAGCTCTGGCCACGAATACGTCCTTGCTCCGCCTTCAAAGCCAGTCGCCAGCGGAGCAGCATCTCCAGAAATCCAATCGAACGTTGCCAACAGGTCTTTCTTTCAAGCAATCGATACACCGCTCGGCAAAGGCGTTTCGCCTTATATACCCACACCTGCACCTGATTCTAGCGTTCCACGACTCGAATCCAGCAGCGACATTGAAGATGCCGCCCAGCCGTCGCGCTTCCAAGCAGGCGCATTCCCAGGCTCCTCAGCAGCAGGCGATCCGTCAAGAGCAGAAACTCATTCAAGTTCGTCAGCAGGAGGCGAATTTGCAACAGCAGGAGGCCATCCGTCACCAGCAGACATTCCTTCAGATTCGCCAGCAGGAGGTCCGCCCTCGTCAACAGCAGATCTCAGCGAACAGGTGAGCGCCAGCCCTATTGATGCGGAAGATGGCACAGACTATGACACTTTTGGAGCTTCTCTCACGAGACAGCCATATTCGGATTTACGCGATACGGGCAATGGCGAGGCTGAAACGCGATCACTACCCTCACCCAGGCCCGGAGTAAGGGGTTTGCAGAGAGATGTTTCGCCACCATCACCCAGACCAGAAGCAAAGCAATTGCCTACCAGTATTCCACCGCCATCGCCTAGGCCACCATTGATGGAGTTGCCCGAAAGTACACCACCAGCAACACCGAGACTTGCATCAAAGGATTTGTCCAAGAATACGAATGCGACTGCGCAATCTTGTTTGAAAAGTCCGAGTTTTGACTCTCTCCCACTATGGCCAGCTCAACCAGGACGTCCAGAAAAAGCCGGAAAGGAATGGATGAACATGACTCCTAAGAAGGCCTTGGAATACGCAAAGGAAGAGGCATTTAGTCATGGCAAAACTCTCGCTTTTTACCTGGAAGAGCGGCGTGCTGTTAGAACTCGCATCAAGAAAGAGAATGATTTTGCTAATACAAATTTGTCTAACCACAGTTTCTTCCAGAGTTCAAACGGATTGTCAGGCTCGTCAGGCACTTCAAACACCCCAGCTCTGAACAAAATATTTGACAAGTATCGAGGTATGTCCGATATCTATTTTCCTCTGCTTGTGTGACCATGCTGATACCGTCGTCTGCCAGACAATGCGGCGGAGGAACCAGACAAGATTGGGATCGAAGGCTCGATGCGATATCTGACGGACTTGGGCGTCAAGCTGGATGAAGTTGTAGTCCTTGCAGTTCTTACAGAGCTCGGCGCACCTACGATGGGCGAGTTCACTCGTGAAGGGTTCGTCAATGGCTGGCAAAGTCATCGGTGTGTACTTTACACAAAGCACGAATCGCGCCAGGCTCACGCACCGACTAACCATGTCCCTAAATTTGTAGCGCCGAAACCCTTCCCAAGCAACAAGGCCAAATAGCCTCCTTCCGCCGCTCCCTCGCAACGACACCCGACTTCTTCAAACGCATCTATAAACAAACGTTCCTCATCGCTCGCCTACCGGGCCAAAAAATCGTACCCCTCGAAACGGCCCTCGAATACTGGCGTCTCCTCTTGACAGCTCCTTCCTTATCGTGGAACACAGCCAGTACGCCATGGCTCACGCTGTGGCTGGAGTATCTAGAGGCGCAGTGGAAGAAGAGTGTTAGTAAAGATATGTGGGATCAGACGGGCGTCTTCGCCATGAAGAGCCTGGAGGATGAGAGTATGAGTTGGTGGAGCGAGGACGGGGCGTGGCCGGGGGTGTTGGATGAGTTTGTCTTTTATGTGAGGGAGAAGAGGGGGGATGCGACTGGTGGGGCGGAGAGTGAGATGGATGTTGGTTGAGAGGGTACTATCGACGTCAATGTCGACATGAGTGGGCATGGTATTGATGGCTAAAAGCCGGAGAGCGAGACGGGCTCTAGATGGGCGGAGACGTGATGATACCATGATGATGCCTTCATGAGAGAGGCTGCAGACTTGAACCAAGAGCAGGATCGAGTCTTGTCATTTTCATCCAATAGTGGCTACCAAGAATATTCTTTTATGGGTTCATTGAATGTCGCTTTATTTTCTAACTCTTAATGAAAGGAAGTATGGATTGATGTTGCGCATAGGGTCATTCCATAACCTCAACCTCCCCCGGCATCGCCTCCCCACCCTCCATCCTCAACCTCGGGAAATGCTCTTTACTCCACTCATACACAATCCCTTGTGCTTCCCGTTCCCTCTCCCCCGGACTCCTCCCCTCCCTCTCCGTCCGACCCGCCTGCCGTTTCCTTGCCTCATCTCTTGCAGTCAGGCCTAGGAACCAGCGCCCCACATCCCAAAACCAATGCCCAACGGATCGGATCCCGATAATCAACTGCTCGCCGGGTGAATCAATGACTTCATACGCAAATCCTTGCGTGTCGACGCTCTGGATCGAGGCAGCGCGCGAGGGGGCAGGCGATGGTGGTCGAGCGAGATGCGACTTTTTTGCAGCTTCGGCTTTATAGTCGTCGACTAAGACGAGGGCCGCGGAATGCCAACCCGCCGAGGCGACTTTGAGGACGAAATACGCTCCCATTTCGTCCTCTCTAGTGATACCATCCTCCCAACAGGCTCCTTTGCGCTCAAAGTAGCGACCTGTAGCCTCACAAGCACCCACATGCCCACTCAGCACCATTCTCCCTCTCTCCCTCGCTTCAGGCTGGCCGGACGCCCAATCCATATCCTGCAACCAGGTTTGCATAAGGGGTTCGAACCAGACTGTCGGATTCAGAGCTGGGGATATGCGACCACCACCGAAAGCGCCGCCTTCGAGGGCTACGCCGCGGAGATGGGAGATCAAACGGTTGCCGAGACCGAGGGCACCGCATCGTTGGGGCTCGAGACCGTAGGATGTTATTGTTCCAGTGGAATGGAGTGCGTGGTAGTGGTGGTCGCCGTAAGCGAGGGAGATTATAGGGTTCGATGGGGGAGAGTGGAGGAGGACGGGGGATGGTAAAGGGTGAACGGGGTGGGAGGTTGAGGCATGGTGGAAGGCGTTGAGGAGGTCTTTGTCCGCTGTCAAGATGGCGCCTGAAGTTGTGAAGACGGCGAAGCGGATGAAGGAGCCTTGGAGGTCGCGGATCCGGAATGTCTCCGATGGGCAGGCGGTGGGGAAAGTAGTGAGTTCAATTGGTTCCGGGATGTTGAAGGCCCGCATGGGGAAGATGGTCGGATAGCAAAATACTCTGTTGAGGTCGGTTGTGAAAACGATCCAGTTTTCAAGCACGATATGATGAGTTACTTGGCCGATGCGGGACTCGAGGCCGTCGTCTGTAGTACGCCCGTTGTATCGTTTTCGGCGGTAGCTGGTTCCGGGGATAGTGACAGAGTCGACGAGCATTGTGTCTGCCACTGCGAGTGTTTCTTGACGGCCGCCTCGGACGACGTCGCTGTCTTGGACAGAGGCCCAGTAAACGATACCAACGTCTATCACGTACATTGAATTGCGGTCCCAGCCTACGTCCGGATGGTCAGGACGTCCGTTATCTCTGACGCCTTAGAGGAGGGCAATTTACCTGCAATCACTCTGTCGACCTTGTTACCCACCATATCAACATGAGCCAGCTTGATCTGGAAGCCCATAACAGACTCCCACATCCAGACCTTCCCATCATCCGAAAGTCCCAGCACGCTTGAGCGACCTGTCGAATACTGTTGAATGGCGGTACTCGGCTCAGATCTTGTCTTCGACGTAGTCGGATATGCATGTGGAAAGCTCAGTCTCCTCAAATTTGCCCCCCCGCCCGACCTGAGTCCGTCGAAGATGCCATATATGTAGATTGCCCCTATTGAATTGAGGATCGTAGTCGACCATCCTCTTGAGTAACCAACATCAGCGTCTTTCCCGAACAGAACCTTCGCGTCTCACCTACCCACACTGCACATCAGCCACAATCCCCACGTCTTCACTAATCACAGGCTGCTTCGGCCATCCTGCACTCCCAGCCTCGGTCCTCCACGCACGCCCATGGACCGCAGCACGAGGGCTTAATCTCTGAGATTGCGGTCCCGTGTTGTCATGTCCCAGGTTTCCGCTCTTGTTGTCGCCCCATGTGTAGAGCCGCGTCTGCGTAAGCAGCTTCTTGTAAAGCCATTGCCAGCGCGCACCCTGGAGGAGGGGCTGGTCTGGTATGCGGAAGGTCGCACGGGTGAGAGCGTGCCAGAAGGTGGGGTCTTGGTGGTAGGTGTGGAGGGCTTTCTGGGTGTTGGTGTCAGCAAGGTGCAGCAATTGGGAGAAGAGCAGGCGTTCTACAGTGACGGTTGTGAATCTTAAGAAGTCGGTGGCGCTGAGGTAGGGGAAGATGCTGTAGAGAATATCGGAGGCTGTAGCTAGTCAGCTTGTATTTGCTGTGGCTAATTGCAGGGAGATTACGAAGGTCTGTCAATGCTATTGTGGGTGCCATATTGGATGATTATATTGCCTTACAAGTAGTGTTATAAGGTCTGATATAGGTTATCCAGTAGTGAATTGAGGAGTCTAAAGAAGGTTGTATCACTCTTTGGGAAATCGCGTCTTTTCCCTTTGGTCATGTCCTCTGCAATTTGTGTCCGAGGATCTACAAGTACTGTACATAGCGAAAATGCTCCCTGTCATAAGTAGATCGCGCGGACTCCCCTCCTGACTCCATTGTTCAAGGCAAGCTTGTGCCAGCCATTGCCAGACTTGCTGGACCAAAGCCACATGATAAAGAGGAGCCAACCAGTCAGTACACACGCCCTTTCTTTTGCCTGAAAACAACATGCTTGATAAAAAGTGCCGCCGTCGTCAGTCATGATCATCGAGTTTGCACGTTCTTCAGACCCTCGGGATCGACCTCAGGCCCTACTTCCTTCTCCTCTTCCTCGCGAATGATTTCTTGACTAACCCTTGCCTTTTCCTCTTCCAAACCATCTTCAGAGCGGACGTCACTATGCAGTACGTGCCCGGCATCGCCCATACTCTTCCTTGCCTCTCCCACAATAGCATCTGCCTCGCTGATGCCGCCTGCTTTAATAGATGGCGGATCGCCTTCGACACCGATGGGTTCTGTCTTTCGTTCAACGGTTTGCTGCAGTTTGCTGTTGTCGAAGCGGACGACCATGCAGGAAAGGTTGTCGGTGGAGAAGCGGGCAAGAGCGTGGTCGACGAGTAGTCTCGAAGCGTGTTGGGGGTCATGAGTGTGGCGGATTAGATCGACGGCTTCTTGGTCAGTGCAAACGTCCCACAACTGAAGACCCTGTCAGCAAATGGCCGAAGAATTTCATGAGAACGCGAACTTACCCCGTCACAGGCTAATATCAAGAATTCGTCAATGTCTGGTTGTATAACTGTTTCCGTAGTGTATGGGTGGCCTGTGACTAGATCTTTCATGTAGGCATCACCTAGCGCTCGAGTAACAGCCAATACGCCATTCACACGGTTGTTGAGGATCAAGCCTCCGGCATTCGAAATCCGCTTGCCTTCGTTCTCGTCGCTGCCTTTGTGATCATACGATAACCGTAGTGCTTTTCCATTGCGGCAGAGCACAATGCGTGCGTCACCAACGTTTGCAGTGTATAGTACACGCTGACGAGACGCGGAGTTTTGAAGTTTCGGCATGGGTGTAGTCGATGCAAAGCCTGGCAACATAGCCTTGCTCTGTGGAGTTGGATTTTGCGAGACATCGGACTTGCTGTCTGATGTCGGCGCTTCTGAGGCAGCTTTCACAGCAGCAGCTGCTGCGGGTGCTATTGCAGTAGAGCCTGTAGCCGAGTTCGAGTTTGGTATTCTGTCCTCCCATCTAAGAACAGCACATATAGCCGTGCATCCGCTGTTCTTAAGAGGCAGCTTGTCTAGCTGCTGATCAACATTGGTGAATGTCTGATCCAGCAGTTCCGGAACGGGGGTATTGGGGTTCTTCCGTATCATATCTTCTAACAAAACATGTAGCTTCTTTCCGCACCAGTCTGCCGCGAAGGTACCGGCGTGACCGTCAAAGATGGCAAAGTAACCGTTGTCAGTCTCGACAACATGCGAGCCCGGTGGGGGACTAGTAGACAAGCTACTGCTAGACTTTTGAGTATCTTTTGATAAGTGGCTCTTCATACTACTGGACATCGATTCGGAGTCTGATCCAATATTTGGAGCGGGCGTGCTCAAGAAATTGTAGAGATAGGCATGGGTGTCCTCCATAGTTCGTCTGCATTTCTTGTTCTTGTCTTCTGTAACTCCAACGCGGAATGTAGACCTAGGTCCGGGGCGTGACTCTCCAGCGGAGTTGTTGAGTGAACCTTGAGGTACACTCAATGCCGGATCTGTCTTCCCAAGCTTTTGCATGGCCGTCGGTTGAGGCACCAATTGACTATCTTCAGGGGTCGAATTTGGCGAATTGTGTATGTGGAATGAATTTTTGGCACTCGAAAACAACGCACCAGCCTTCGCTATCCCGCTACTCCTTCGCTTCTTCTCGCCGTTGTGACCAGTTTCATCCTGCGACTTCCTCCCCGTTGGCGAGCTCAAGCTATTTCGGCTGTCATCATCGACACCATCTTCATTGACCGCGTTCAAGTTGAGACCGCCAGGTATACTCCCAGGACCAGAAGTAGGCTTCGCGGCAGGATGTGACGCGATCGGGCTCTCATGGTGCTCTTTGGTCGGGCTGCTTGAGCTGCCGAACATTCTGTTCAAGAGGCCGCCTCCCTGAGTGGAGAGGCTCCTTCTCTTGTTCCCTGCCAGGATGATGGATTTGCTGATTTAGGTTCTAGGAGGAGACAGTTGGAGATATCGTGTAGAACGACGGTGAGACGCAATTCTCAGCGCTGTCAACTATGTATTTCGAGTCTATTCAGAAGTTGCGCGAGGTTGGTTGGTGAATTCTCAACTGTGGGGTGATGGTAAGGAACGTGGAGGTTGACAGTGAGGGGCAGATGTGTCAATGAGGGACTGAGGGGTCTGGATGTTTGAGAAATTGCAGTGTCAGCCAGGTGGTCCACGGAAGCGACTGCTATCGATCAGGATGCTGTCATGCGAGACTGGTAAGTAGTAAATAAACAGAGTGAAAGCTCGTAAGGGCTACAGCATGAGAGGGTGTGGGGAACACACAGTCTTGGCGTTCTCCAGGCAGTGGCCGTCCTTCCTTTCTGCTCAGTCCCACGTGAACAGTTGACAGGTTCGTTAGAAACGACACAAGCTCTGCAAAGGCAACGAAAGAGAAAAAGATACAATTGAGCAGCAACCTGTTTGCACGTACTCTGATGAACAGCTGAACGGCGTAGAGAATGTGGGGAGGGCTTATCGGCCGTACAGAAAGTCCGAAAGGGGTCCAGTAAAGTCACGTGTTTTAATGATGGTGGACCGTCTTTCTGTGACAGAAACTGGAAGTCAAAATGATTTATGAGTGTTGGTGATTCTATAACTCACAGACGAAAGGGAGGGTTTATGTCAAAGCAGTGAGGCATCAGGGATGCGCGGTAGAGAGCCTCCTGACATGTGCATGTGCATGTGCAGACAGCTTGCAGGATCTCCAGTACATGGAAAATCATAAGACTGAGCATCCGACACATCGAAAATTGTTTCAACGAACATTCAAGTCGTACTATGATTATGAGCATGGCTTTGAGGTGTCGATGCTATTCGAAGCGCACCGCACACTCTTCAGTGCATGTTCGGTCTGTCTAAAGATACAACACCTGCAACACGATCACTGTCCATCCGCTTGTAGCGATGATGATACCAGGCCGGTTGTCCGTATTGCCTGTCGCTAACGCTCTTGATCTTGGTCCTCCATCCGATCTCTTATCAGAAGTCGCTTTCATACTCTTTCGCAAGGGCAGATGGTTGTGAACAATGCTCGCAATCCCCATGGCTTCCCTATGCAGCCTGACTTTTGACCTCGTTCTCCACAGCCGTAAACTGTGGCTTGAACTCTTTTCCGACCCACTCCCAGTAGCCTTTCCATGCCTGCCCTTGCACATTCCCCGCGATAGCCGAAGCCGCTGGAAACGCATTGTGAAGTAATACTGTGACCTTGAGCACACCTTTGCTGGCTTCCGCTGCCTTCTCCATCTCTTGTTTGACCGAGTTCTCCTTAGGCTTGAACGCCAGAATTGCTCGGAAGCGTTCGGCGATGGCATCTAAACGTCGCACCATCTCTTCGGGGTCAAGGACAATGAGCTTCGTCAACATGAGATTGCAAAGAACCTTGATCTCATGCTCATCCTCGATTCCTGCGATGACGCGATCGAAGAGGTCGAGTGGGTTGATGCGTGTGTATGCATTCTCCATTAGCGAATACAAGGTCTCATACGCGCTCTATAAAAAGACGTCAGCTCGAGCGTGCATATTGTGCAACAGGGTCCCCTCACCTTACGTAGTTCAAGCCCATCATCGACCTTGTGCTTGAATGGGCCCATCTGAACCTCGCGTATGAGATCTGGATTAATACGTGACTCCTTCATCACTAGGGGAATCAGCTGTGCCAGCTGAGGCAGAACGATGTCTGATTTATTGGCCGTGGCGGAGTTCAAAGTGCTGAGAGCAAGTCGTCGGTTTTCTAGATTTGGATCATTGAGCATCGTGGTTAGCATCTCGATAAGGATGGGCTTGAGGACCTCATCAAAGGCATCATCGCTGTCCGCAAACGTAAAGCGGATTGCTTGGATGACCATGCCTCTGACCGTCGGCGTTGGGTCTTGGAGATAGCTCTGGGGTCACGGTCAGCGTTGTAACAATACCATCGGCGAGTAACTTACCTGGAGCAGGGGGAGGAACGTCTTAGGCTCGATGATAGTTAATCTTCCAATGCACTCGGCCCCTATGGCTTTGTTGTCCTCCGCCTGCGATGATACCAAAAGCTGGTTCCAGATCTCCTTGGTGTATGGCGAAATGTCTGAATGGGCTTTACCGGCATGTTGTAAGATTTCTTTAATAGAGTGAAGTGATAAATACTGTAGGTTGCCTGTTTTACCTGAGTTTGACAGGATAATTGGCAAATAGATGTTAATATTGCCTGCTCCTGCTCTACCAAGCGCTATGGCTGCAGCGCGAGGTACGTTCTCAGACTTGGAGTTAAAGTGATCCATGAATACGTTTGGTTCCAGGGGTGACGATGATCCTAGACGTAAGCCTGCTTCTCCAAGTACCGACAGAGCGAGACATTTGCGTTTGCCGTCTTTCGAAGACCTTAACTCGGTGGCGAAGTCATTGATCTTTACGCCCACTGTCGAGCCTCCAGACACCAAAAGGGTGCCAATTGCTTTACCTACGACAGCAGGATCACCAGATACGCCCACGTTTTGCAGTAAACTCTGCATCAATGGCTGCCCTACAGCCTGATCTCCAATGATCTTGACCAGGCCCAGATAAGAATCGAAGACGGCCCCACCCAGTGGGGAAAGGACAACGCCACACAACGCGTTATTTAGATTGGTGTCGACAACCTTTTTCGGACACCGCTTGACGAGCTTCCCCAGAATTGACATGGCCGGACCAAGAGGGTTGAGATCGTTTGAATTGATCAGCGGTAGAAGCATTCCGGCTAAGTTGTAGATAGTGTCGTCATCAAGACCTGCGAGAGCGACTGAGTTAGATACGAAGTTCCTTAATGCTGCAAGACTTGCTCCACGGAGACTTCTGTCGGCTTTGCGTAATTGAGCGCCCAACTCGAGCGCCACGCCTCGTGCCCAAGCAGGTTGAACGTCGCTCTGGTCAACTGCGGATGCCACCACTAGATCGACAGCTTTGACGCCAGAGAGACGTGTTGTCTCGTTCTTGAGTCGATCTTGGAGAATAGCAAGAGCCTTGGATTTATTGGTGGTCATGAGGAGCTTTACATTGCCTGATCCCGAGGTACGTGCAAGAAGAACACCAAGAGCATGTATGGCTCGTTGTCGTACTTCTAGGTCGGCATCAGTGGCCACGGCGCGCGTAGATATGGCGTCATAGATACTGCCAACATGCAACTTTCGTTGTTGCTCTGAGCCAGCCGATCGGGGTGGGGTGAGTATCTTGATCAAGCTCTCAATCGCAAGAAGAGCCTCGCTCGAGACTTTGTAATACTTATCTTTGACAGCCGTAACAATGCTGGGTACGATGGACCCAATGTAAGGTGCCACAACTTTGGAAGAATGTGTGTCGCAGATCGCACTAATGAGTTGCAGAGCCTCGATTCGCATCTTACTGCCGCTCGCTGCGGCCGCTCCACCTACGGATGTTGATGCTGATGCTGAACCGGTTGCAGTGGCTCCCGAGGATTTGACTGCATCAAGTAGAGGCTCTACAACTTTGCCCAGACTGTCTGAAAGCCCACCGTTTTGCACCAGAACTAGGTCACGAAGAAGAGTGACTGACGCCTGTTTTGTCGGAATCGAGTTCTGCTTCAACAATTTAGATACGCCTCGAACAATTGCCGGGCTTAGTCGAGCGAGATCCGCCTTGGGCCCAGAAACTGGAGAAGGTGACGGTGCGGGAGAGCTTAGACCCATGGACGAAGAAAAGATGCCTGGCGCGTCAAATGTGCCAGCATCACTATTTACTCTTCGCCGCTTGCGTGAGCGGGAAGCATACTCCGCTGTGAAATCAATGTCCTCCTCGACGCTTGGGCTCAACAGCGAGACGCCTTCACCAGTCTTCCGGATCAAGGATGCCAAAGTAGCAAGAATTTCGAGTCTGACATTTTCTTCCCTCTCCTTGAAACGGCCGATCAAGACTGGAGCAATTTTGTTATACAAGATGCCGTTGTCCAAGAGATCGCCATTGCTTCGGGTCGAGATGATGGCGTAGAGGGCCTTTGCAGCACATCGACGAACCTTCCAGCTGGCATCGTCATCATCACTCATGGCTCCGTCCTCCTCAAAGTCTTCCTCAGCATCATCGAAGCCATTCGTCTCAGCATCATCGTGCTCCTCGTCCTGCGTGCCGCCCATGTCTTCGTCATCTTCGTCAGTCGCAGTGTTAGGATCATAAACGACATATCGCAATGCGGCTTCAATTGACTCGTCTGTGAACACGCGCATATCGTTACTGCAAGATGAGAGAAACCCCTCCAACGCTACTAGCCCTGCTTCTCGAACCTCTTCAATCTCCAGATTGGGCGCACCATCTTCAGCAAGCTCTTCCATGGAGTCTTCGTACTCTTCTTCGCTGAGTGCACTAAGTACAAACGGAGCCAATGTTTTCAGGTATGGGCCTAGTCTCTGTGGTATCGACCTTGAGAGCGAGCCAACCATTGTAATAAGTAGTCGTCTTTTCGGCAACGTCAGATGACTGCTTCGAAAGCTCTCGATTGTGCTGGATACGAAAGTACTGAGCAGGCGGTCGGACATGTAGACCGCAAGTATTGAGATGGCAACCACCGCCTTTTTCTTTATGACAGAACCAGTGCGTTCGTCAGCCAGGATGCTCATGATGGCCTTCTGGAAAGCTTGTTTTTCCGGGTCTTGAAGCATGGGTCCGAAGCATCTTACCACCTCGATGAGAACATCAACAGCATCGCTGTTCGCGCCTTTCTCGGAGCCGATTTCCAGCATTCCCGGTGGCGGGCTAGGAAGATTCTCCAGGCCATGTGGGATCACTATGTAGCCTAGCAAACGTGGTATCAAGACTCTACTGATGGCAGAGTATGCATCTTGAGATTTTCCAGAAGGAGGCAGACCGGGCAACGGTCGTGGGAATGCGGTTATGAAAGTTCTCAATGCCGTTGCAGGTATCGAGGTGTCTACCGAATGCGTGGTTTTGATATTCGAGACTCTGTGAACAAATGGTGCAAGAATATCTGGGGGTAATTTGAGGACGAGGGCACTGACACTGTATCCTGTTGTCAATAGCGAGGTTCGAAGTGAACGAGAAACATCTTACCATTTGATGGCTTGATTTTGAACCTCACCGTTCTGGTCATCCAGAGTCTGGAGCACACCATCGATGATCTTGGCACTTGTATGATAGTCGTTGGTAAGGAAAGTAGATGCTCCTGCATTCAGTGTGTTGTAGAGATCATTCAATGACATATAACGAAGATCAGCGTCTGCATCACTGAGCTTTGGCAGTAACGCCAAAGCTTGGGCGGGTGTGGGATTCTGAGGTACGGAGGGCGCCATCATGAAATCGTATGCTTCGTTAGGACATGAGAGAATGATACGAGTCTTTAGGTATCTGTAGAGATATGAAAGAACGCAAATGAGCTTTGCTCGAGAAGGTTCGAGACTCCAGGCAACTGCAGGCTAAAATGCAGGACAGGTGCAATTCGTAGACGACGGCAGCTTTTTACACGTGGTTGATATGTCTTAACACTCTCAACGATACTCATATTCGGACATTTGCGAAATCAAGCAGAAAGACGGAAGGAAGACAAGACGTCCTAATGTCATCCCGGAGTTTATCCGGCCGATGACGATCGTTTTTAGCGGCATCGGCCGCCAACGCTCTCAAGCTCCCAACCTCATCATTTCTACAGATTACAGTTGACCATTGGCCCTTTTTGAGCGAGACAAAGGTCTCTTCCTGCGCATTTTCCTTGTCCTACCTCAACACAGCCTACCAGTTCCCGATTTGCCAGAATGGTCATCGCCAAAGCTTCCTCTCGTTGGACTTCGAGACTGTTCGCCCAATCTGCACGAGCTACTAGACCCTCTCGAACATGGCGACCGGTCCAACGACGTACATATGCTAGTGATGGAGGTCACTCTAGTCAACAATCCTCGATGCTGGCAGGAGACCTACCTTGGTATGCCCATGTCCCGTTCTGATGCCGCATCAGCATTTTTGCCAGCTACGATTCTCGAGCCTTTTCTTACCGAGGCATTGGAACTACTCAATGTATCCGAAACACGGGCAAAAGGCTGATCTCGAAGTACAGGGCCATCGCATCTATAGTTGTCACCGTACCATCAGTATATTACCTGATGCAGCCTCAAATTGAGAGGTTTCAACATCCTGAAAAGCACGGACACGGAGGACATGACGATCACGATGAGCACGGCGGAGAAGGTGAAGGCGGTGAGGAAGGCACTTCGAGTGAAGGTGGAGAGTCTGGAGAGGATCAAAGTGAAGGCGGCGAGCAAGAATCAAAAGAAGGCGAGGAAGATGAAGACAAATCCGACGACTCAGGTAGTGAGGGTGGAGAGAAGGATACTCCCAATACCTCAGATCATGAAGATTCAGAGAACACCATACACGAGAAGGAGGGAGGTCAAGATGTGGAAGGTGTACAGTTCAAGGGCGCTACTAGCGGTGGCACCAGAGAAAACGAGCAAGGCGACACACGAAAGCATATTCCAGATGCGAAGGGGTTCAATAAGAAGAGAATCGAGAGTCACTATGGTGGGAAAGAAGGCGAGGCTCAAGAGCCAGAACAGGACCCGAGTGACAAAGACATGGTATCAATTGCACCTTATGTGGCGCCTTCAGGATGGCCATTGTGCTAACATTAGATTAGGCTGCTCCATCCAAATCTGCTGGAGACATGGGCACACAATCGGGAAAGCAGGAAGGACTTTCAAACACCGACACCAAACACTCCACCAACATTGCCGAGGACCCTGAAAAGAGCACCAAAGGCGAAGGTATTAAAGCAAAACCCAGTAGGATAGCTAGCTGTTTGAATGCTAATGAGCCATAGGCGGTCCCGAGACAGCCAAGAGCAAAGGAACAGTGGACCCGCAAAGACCACAGCGCTGAGAAGGTCGATAATACCTCTTTCAGGAGGTTGAGAGCCCTTGCTGATCAACGTTCGTTAGGCTGAGAACAAAGAAGCGAGAGGTTCATGACCTTGCCACCAAGAGAAGAACTTCAGCTTCTTTACCAAGCGTGGATAGACTGTACATCACAAAAGCGATTGGCCTCTGGAACATCCGGAAGCAATGCTTACTGATTATCCTCGCCTTTCGCGGACGTTCCTGCGTGTGTTTCCCTGGTCAAGTAGGCCTTGCATTAAGAATGGAATTCCCATCAACATATCGAGCTACCATGCTGCTGCACGGTTTACATCCGCGTACGCACAGTCACGACGATATAGACTACGTATATAATGAAGCCTTGGACAGGATCACAATGCCTTACTGAGAGCATACTCTCGTCCGGTCACTGACGTTTCAGACATCTCCTATGCCTGAGCATAGAAGGTTCCAAGTTTGTCCGCCAGGATTCCAGCCTTCATGTTTCGTCACTTTTTTTCTACATCCTGAATATCTGTGAGCTAAGCCTTTTCGATCCATACCTATCATCGACTCTTAGCTTCCGTACATGCTCCACCTTCGGAAATACCTCGTTTGATTGGATCTCCCACTTCCACGAGTTCATGTCGTTGTGAACCCATTGTTGAATGATTTCGCTTTACCTGGTTCCTCAACATTGTAGTTCAGAAGCTTTACAGTGACATCCATGCCATTTGTGCTTCCCTGTGGTTACTTTCTGGTGGCCTGAAATCTGCAAGTCAAGCACAGCCGACGATTCCAACGCTGATCATGTGTTCCGTTGGGTGTCAGATCCCCCTGCTGATCAGACCCGTTGTTGAAGCGTTGAGTCTCACAATCCTTTTCTAGCAAACCCTCTTTCTGGGAGTTGGACATAGTATGAGGAAGCAGTGAAGCAGGGAAGTTGAAAACGCACATGATAAAATATACAATTATATTAGATCAGACGGCAAAGCTGCGTGCAAGTCACTTCCAAGTCACAGGCACAAGTGATGACCATTCGATCGCAATTGAGTCAACACTTGGTGCCGGTGGAGAGGTACTCAAAGGAGACACGGAACGGCCAAGTCAGATTCAAGGTCTCATTACTTTACTCGTACAATCCAGAAGTGAGTTCTTTGATAGAGCGAGGACACGAATAAATCCTTCCACTTAGCTGAATATCGGTTAATCTATTGGTGTCCTCACTCTATCAAAGAACTCACTTCTGGATTATACGAGTAGTCATTACGCAAGACCGAGGCTTTCCCGCCGCAGCCAAGCCACGGCGCTATTCTCGGCCTTGCCGGGCCGAAAAGCCAATCAAATAGCAGGAGCGTCAATCATGCCTTCTAGCGCACATCTGCATTTGCATCCAGTTCTCCGGACGTCTGGCCATGTGGGTAGCTGCAGGGCATGGAAAAGCTAACCTTTAAAGTTTAAAAATTCTTTCTCCGTCTGCAGTTGCTTCCAATCTCCGCAGATCACGGTGGCAATTGGCAACTGGCACCAAAGCCAACAGTATCCAACCTCCTAATTCCAACTACTGCTAATTGGCTCGGAACCACAAGAGATCCGATGACTATGATCCTTGCCTCAGATCCTGCAATCCTTTCCTCTCCACCCTCTCTCTTTCTCTCATCTACCACAACTGTTTCTCAACTCTCCGCACGTCCTTCGGCTCTGCCTGTACCCAACATTCATCATCCTGGAAGCTTGACGTCAACTTCCTGCCTTATTGATCATCGCACCGTCTCTGCTCTTCTTACTTTGGAGCTTCAGGTATTCAGATAGCGATCTGTAAATTCGATCGTCACAACATGCGGTCTTGATGATGTTCGATTGCCCTCCACCATGTCAATTCTCTTCTATAAACGCCCTGAATACGTCTTGCGACACAATGGACCTCTCGCAGAGTGCTCACGTAAGGGAGGGACCCCCCAGGATTGTAGCGCTGCTGCCATCCCCCCGGAGCTGTCCTTCGAGAACGTCATATGTAACAAGTGCTTGCCTCCATGCAGCTTGCAAGATTTCCTCGACTACCTCACCTACGTGACACGTGATGCCGAAAATCTCCAATTCTATCTTTGGATGGTGGACTATTTCCAGCGATTTCGCAATGCCCCCAAGTCAGAAAAAGAGCTCTCACCGCCGTGGAAAAATGGTCCCTCGCAATCCGCGTGCAGACCAAGCACCCAAATGTCAGTGAAGGGCTCGACTCCTCTCGTCGCAAAGGAGATCGATATGCACAGCGAGGACATTTCGAATGGCTCCACGTGGGAGGGGGATCAATCAGAGGGTTATGCAGATGATCATAGCCAGACACTGGATTCGGTGAAGTTTGGCATGTCGCCAATAAGCCCGCCGGTCAAGCACAGCCGTGAGAAGTTCGCTCCACAGCAGTGGCAGGTATCGCCTCAGAACCAGCCGTTTCGCTCCGAAATCAATAGGATCGTCAACCATTACATCGCTCCAGGCAGCCCACGAGAGCTGAACCTCTCTCACAACGATCGTGCTACCGTTCTCCAGGCTCTTGAGCACACCACCCACCCCTCGGCTCTTACATTAGTCAAGAGAATGCTCGATTCAACATTACGGAATCAGTCTCATCCGAACTTCGTCCGATGGTCCATCTGCAATGGTAACAGACAATGGACCGTCGCTCTCCGTGCCTTCGCCATCATGAACATTCTGATAGGATTTGCCATTGCCATAGCCCTCACCCTTTCGAAGTACTCGCGCTGGTGGCGTATCTTTGCTGCTTTCGAATGGTGGTTTGGTACCACCAATATCATAGCAGCCTCTCAAGGTCTTTGTGTCCTTCTGCACAGAATGCACACTCGGCAATACCACGCATGGGAAACGAAAGACTACACAAATGATGACGACGAAGCAATGCTCAAAGGCTTGGATATCAATTTCATAAACTACGAAAGCACCAAGTCGAAATGGCCGGTCAAGATGGAGGTGTTTGGGCCGGCGAATGACTACGGTGATGAACCTTGGGTGGACCATTATTCGCGGAAGGCCTGGTGGAGGAAATTGTTTGAGAGAAGGATCCCCGTGCAGGAGAATGGACTGAAAAGCATTCAAAATCGTATGATACGTCAGGCGGAGGCATGGGCGCTTCTGATTACTATTCCACTTACAGTCGCATTCGTGGCGATACCTAAAGGGAACTTATACCCTTCATGACGCCCAGTATTGACGCGAGAGCTGGGCTCTGACCGTGTCGTTCTTCATTTCCGCATCACACGGAGTCAATCGCGGTCATTTGTCTAAGGCGTCACAAGGATACCCATAGATCGAGGCATTTTGCACAGCATTAGCACTACGGCCAATACAGGACGAAATAATGCGAAATGACCATTCTGAAGGTGGCTGGACATATGTCAGCATAATACTAATCGACTTCGTTTCCACTCAGAGACACCCTGGGCACCATTCGGTTTTACTGTCATGCTGCCCTCGTCCAAGACCGCAATGGACCCCTTGTTCGATGTTGTTCCTCACTCCACGAGAAAGCTATTCTGCCCAGGACCGTAGCAGAGTCATCTAGCCAACTTTGGATATCCTCGAGACCTCAACCGAAGAAGCGAATGAAGTAGAAAGAACGGGATAGATAGGAGGTCAAGAGGACGGTTGGGAGAACAGATCGAGAGATTCTGGAGCATTCGTCGTAGCTGAGGGCGACGCATGTGGAAGGAATCCTTTAGAAACTTGTTCTGCGTTCTACATTCCTCGTTGACTGGGCGCTTGAGGCAGTGCACAGTAAAAGCAAGATAGAAATCCATGAGCGCTTGTGGTGATTGTGAATGCTCTCTAGATTAATCTACGTAGATTATCGTTAATAAAGATGATGGCACAGGTCCTTGACTCCTTCGATGTGTTTTACGGTATATGATTCCATACCAATTTCCAGGCGAGGCGACTGTAACCGAGCCTCCGAGCTGCGTACTCGTAATCTGGGCGCTTACTGTATCCCCATTGGTGCCATGTTCGTCATTGTGCTTGAAACTCTGCACCAACCAATTAGAAATCTCCGCACCCATCACTTCGGCGGCGCCGTCCCAAACGGTTTTGCCAAAGTCCCGTTGGCCCCAGAGCTGGGCGCCAGCGCGTATGCGACACAATAATGTCTCCGAATGGCGGCACTCTCCACGTAAGATTGTCATCACCCCTCTCTTTGCGACCGAACATACCTGCCATACACGACATACTTGACACAGACGCAATAGGACAGTTATTATGACCTCGACGCGCTCCAAGAGCAAGCTGCACGCATGAGTCAGACCCAATTGCTACAACTGGTCTACCGCAACATACCTACCTGCGGCACCCAAACCCCCTCTTCTGGGCTGAGAGCACCAATTTTGGACTTCTTGCGCTGGCGTCAAGACCGAGAGGACTGGGATCGCATAAGCCAGCATATACAGATTACTCATAGAACAGAGCTATCGCAATGGCCTCAGGCAACCAAAGATCCATGGCGCCAGCAGCGCGAGGAAACCAAGCAAGAGCAACCCCGCCGCTTCAGACAAGCAACAGTGACTCTAATCGCTACTCATTCATGGATACACCTGTCGAGATGCAGAGGCCCACCTTCCAACCATATCACCAATTCTCCAGTCCTACGAACTCTGTGATTGATGAGTCACCGATCAGCCCAGTGTCACCGACCAGAGGTCTGCCAGCCTACCAGCAGGGATCACAGGGAGCTATGACTTCGCCTATACCAGATCAGAAGGCGCAGGCGCAGAGTCCGCAGGAGATGCATCCGGCTTTCTTTGCACCATATAAAGAGGAACAACCAGCGCAGCAACAGGCGCAACAACCTCCGAGCATCGCTCCCTGCACAGAAGAGGCGCCAGCGCAACAGGCCCCACAGCCCCGAGTTGTTGCAGAGCCGCAGTCGCCGGGACCTATACCAATCAAGACACATGAAGCACCACCGCATTTTGCAGCGCCTCCGACCAGCAACAGCCCTCCGACCCAAAGTTCACCCGCTGCGCCAGAAACGAAGCGGGAAATCTACAATCCAGATTCCCTTTTTGGGCCGAATGGTGGATCGGAAACCCACCGTCCGGGCCAAGTCTCGCATCCGAATGCTGCAATAGACCCGCATTGGAGAACCGGCCTGTGCGAACCTGATACCGTGTGCTGCATGGGCATCATATGTCCCTGCATGGTCTACGGAAAGACCATGTACCGCCTATCTCGACGCGCGCAGAAACAAGATCCTACGGATATGCTAGGCTATGAGAGTTGCAATGGCTCTTGCGCGCTCATGTCTTTCGGATGTGGGTTTCAATCATTACTCGCAGCGATTCAACGGACCCGCATAAGGAAGCTATACCACCTCGAAGGCAGCTTCGGCACAGACTGTCTGAAAGCTTGCTGTTGTTGCTGCTGCGTCATCATGCAAGACGAGAGAGAAGTCCGTGAACGAGAGGAGCTTATACGGAGGCACGCCGGCCCGGCTACAGGGGCATACGTAGCTCCCGAGGGGATGACTTATGCACCGCCGCCTCGATGAAGTCAACGAGGGGATGCTGTCAAGACGGCCTTTGGTGATACTCTTTCTCCAAGCATGACGATACAGCCTCTCATAAACGCAATTGGATATACTGCAATGTCTTCAGCAAAAACCAAACCTTCCAGCGGAGTGAGCTTTTGGGATCATTCGCCCTTTCCTCCTGTCGGCGGCTCTGGAATCGCGTCCAGATGCATGATTCCACAAGTCTGTCCGGAAGCATTTGGTGACATCCGGAAAGTTTATCCAGAGCTACCGATTCGACCGACGAGCTCTAGCACAAAGAAACCAGTGTGGAACGTTGGCCGTTTTGAAGCCCACGTTTTGCATACGTCTGGAATGTCACAAGCCCTTATCCAACGGGCCTTGCCGCGGTGATAGTGGAGCTTGAAAAGCCCGGGATCGCTTCTCTGCTGTCAACAACGGCGATGCTGGGGGTTGGGGGGGGGGGGGGTGGTTTGATCAGTGGGCCTCAAGCTGTCGGAAGAACAGCAGGGAATGCACGGAGGAGGTTGGGAGCTCTACTGCGATGCGATGCTCACGATGGACAGGGTTCCGCAAGGTTCAGAGTCGGATTTCATTCTCGAACGATGGAGAAAGTATTGTTGTTGGGGCCATTGCATCTTTTGATGTGACAGCACATCCAAAGCTGTCCTCTACATGAAGAAAGCCTTACATCCAAACCAGGCTCTCTGACGGAGAGCTCCGTACGCTGTCCAAACTTAACCCCCGTGCACACTCTCATCGTCTATCCAAACCCTGTGATCTCATCGCCCGCTAGCCAACCTCGTCCTCGTACTGATGCCCAATCCCCCAGCCGCGACATCTCTAGGTTTCCCTTTCCCCGGCGTTCCCTTGCCTTTGGCTTTCCCATGACCCACGCCCATCTTCACATCCACTCTCTCCCTCCACGCTTTCACCGTCTCATCTTCATAGCCCAATTGCGTCATTTGCAATGGCGCCTCTTCGCGGTCCGGATCTTCTTGGTGCGCGCTCCAGATGGGTTTGATATCTGCTCCATTATTACCGTGAGTGTTCCTATTTTTGTCGAATTTGGTCGTGTTTGATGATTCGAGTGGGGTGCCAAGACCGTCGGTGTTCATCGTATCAACGCTGCTGGCGCGGGAGAGGTTGATGCTGTGGGATGAGAGATTGGATGGTGCCCGGCCGAGGAGCTGCCGCCGGCGGCGGTATAGGCGTGGCTGTTCTGACGAGGAAGACGCTGATGGTCCAGGGTTCGTGGAGGCGCGCTGGTGGTGAGCCAGGAGGGATGAGATGGCAGGTCCGAGGGAGGACGACGAGGTAGGATCCGGTTTCTGGGGTGACGGCATTTGCTCTGCGGATGCGGACGGTTGAGGTAGTTTCTCCGGTGAGGTGGATCGTTTGCTCTGAGAGGTGTTGGGGGAGATTTCGTGGAGAGGACCCGATGCGGGGCGTAAAGTATGCGAAGAATCATCGTCGATGTTGATGTGGGCTGTCATGGTAGTGTCGTTAGTCGTCTTCGTGTCTGGTAGTCTGATGTGATTGATGCCCGATGGTCTCGTGGTCGACCCGGGTTTCGGTTGAACGACATGAATCTGTTCACTGGAGCTGGGTGTGTCTTTCATTAGATGTTTGTTCTCTCCGTCAGATGGCAATGATAGCTTGGTGGGTGTTTTCGATATCATATCTGTTCTTTCTGAGCTCTTCTCACTCTTGCGAGATATGGCGGATTTGTCCTGGGGAATTGGAGCCTCCGCTCTTCTCGGTATTTGATTCGGATCTCGAAGTGGCTGGATGAGATACGGTCCAAATGGGATAGACTCGCCTCTTCGGATACAAACCCACAGCCACTCTGCTTTCACTGCGGGAATACCCCAGAGTTGGGCGTAGAGCAACTTTTCGTGTCCAGGGGTCATCGCATTGCACAATAGGACGGACGCTTTGGGAGTAAGGAATTCATCGTAAGTGGCGCCCATCAACTTGACGGCTTTAACCATGTGCGGCAGATCTATGCCCTGGAAACTAGTGGAGCAAATTGTGAAGTCTTCGAAGCCTGCAATGGGAAAGTGCCGGAAGGGTGTGTTCGTCACACTTGCTTGAGGCTCTTCAAATTGCTTTCGGTACAGGCACCTCTCAACCCACATATCTGTCACCAGCACTGGCTGATGTTCGTTCTCAGATATTGAGGGTGAGTCGGGGTCAGAGCTTGTATGGGGAATCAGAATATAGGCGTTTCTAGGGGCACCATCTTTGGGTGCGGGAGGTAATTGGGAAGCGTCGTCGATGATCTCGGCCCCATGTGAACGCAAGTGCTCCTCGAGTATGGCAGTCTAGCTAATTATCATCCCCAGACTGTATAAGGAATGGGATGTTGCATACCTTCTTTCCGTCAAAACCACGAAGCAAGAATGTCTTCGCACGGAACAGGCCTTCCTGTTGTGGAGCTTTGCATAGAGTGGACGACAGGTTGGCCACGGATTGGCTTCTTTCCAAAGCATGGTAGCCAGCAGCTATCTGGCCGCAAACGGACACCTTTGCTTGCGCAGCGTCTGGAGACTTGCGGTGATCAAGTGTCTCTCTCTGAGGTTCACCCCACGCGTTCGCCTTAATCTCTTCAACCTTAAGCTCTCCACCATTGATCTCGCTCCACAATCCATCATTGTGACTGCTCAGCCTCGCGCTCGCCGTCCTTCTCAGTTTCCTTGCGTTTGGCGGGATGATCTCCTCGTCTCGCGCTCGTTTCCCCAAGGAAGTTGTCGAAAAGGATTTCCGTATCCAAGCATTTCTGCCACGCTCTGAAGCTGGAAGCAGTAGATCGTATAGACCTTCTTCCAGGATCATGCCCCTCTCAAGACTCTGCTCCAACCATTCGACGGAAACCGTTTTGATACCCCACTGACCTGCGTAACCGTACTTTGCGCCTGATGCCACCTTCGCGATGAGATGTGTGACGTCCTTTGTAAGGTCTCCTCGGTAATCGCCGCCGTTGTCGTTGATGAGATCTTCTAGCCCCTTGCGGTATACCACTGTGGTGAGAGTCAGCTTTTGTAATTTCACCTAATGCGCAGTCTTCATACGTACAATCATCGAATCCAGTAACGCAAATCCTAAGCCCCATCAAAGTAGGCAGTCTGTGTGCAAGCTCAAGAGCGAGAGTATCGGTTTCCCCGCCCTCCATCCATGATGCTCGTACAGCGTCGACCCAGCTCGGTAAAAGGCATCTAACGTCAGGCCGTTCCTTTGCAACGAACTTGTACTTTGGGGTGTCAGTGTCGCCAACGATTAGGTGGGTCACGTCGGATGTGAGGTCGAATTTGTGAATGGCGCCCATCTGGGACGCGATTACCGCCAACTGTGACTATTTGAGAGATTGAAGTTATTAGCAAGAAAAGCAGCGACCCTCCCTCTTATGGCTGGTGATGCAGCTGCTGAGAGGTCAGATTCACTTACGCGCCTTTCTGGTTCAATGGATGTGCAGCATATGATAACCCCAAGCAGGGGCAATTGAGTGTCTGCCATATTTGCGAGTCCACATGGAGTAAAATCATTGCGTTCCCTGCATTGTCGTTGAAGTCGCAAGATATGCTGCTAGATTCTCATCATGGTGAAGCGGAGAAGCGCGTTGAAGCTCGACCGAAGTTTACGCGCGAAACGAAGTCACGTGCCAGATATTGCGCATGGCAATCTTACCACGAGTACGGTAGGTGTAGCTTGTTCTTCTACGGTACAATGAGTTTATACTTTTATTCCGACATGAATTGGCAAGGTGGGAATAAGTCCAACGTGCAGGATATCAGACAATGGGCATCCTTCGCCACTGCTATGGGACTGGTTGGTTTTCCGTGAGTCGACGGCCTGACGGAGGGCGTTGATGAGATCACCTCGATCATGCCCACAAAACACCCTTAGGGGTAACTACAGGTACCTACGGTACTTTAGATGCATAGAAAGAGCCCCTTTTAATCAAAGCTTGGTTGAAAGCTCGGCGACCTTCTGGCGATAAAGTATTCTAGAACTACCTACCTTACGCGTGGCCCACAATCACCAGATGATACTTGTACTATACTGCATTCTGCTGATCCTCCTTTACTCCTCTTGTCAGACTTGTTTATTTTTGTTTATTTCGTGCACTCGTATTTTGAAAGCTTGTTCTGCTGATACAAATCAGTTGGAGAAAGAATTGCGGGTAATACGTGGTTGGTAACGTACGGATAGACTGTATAATGGTTTGTATTCGTAGTAGAGAAGAGTGCGGGGTTCTTCTGCGTCGGATGCAGTGTTCTGCCAGTCATGTAAAGTAAAGCTTTATAAGTAGAGACTCCATCCTCTCTACCTAGTGTTCCATCAATCATAATCATCAATCATCAATCATCAACATCTGGATTAGAGTTGACTTTCTGCCCGTGGCTCCCGAAAGCCTTCGTCGGCTGTGACGGTCTGATCTGAGCATGTGAGTGACCTCACCGCAGCAAAGGCCAAAGTCATGCATTTCTATTTTCCCATAACAACTGCATGGAGGTAGCATCCCGACCTCTCCTTCTTAAAGATTCCTTCCTCCAAACTTCTTTCAATCGAGTGTAATATGATTCCAAGAGACAGCTGTGCCATTTAAATCTCTCGAATGTCATCAATGACACGCATCATCTAAAATCCTGGGATTTCTCTTCACCCTGCCGATGCCGAGAACCTGCTTTTCCCCATAGCTTCAAGTAACAGTCCCTAGCCATTCCTGCACTCCTCCTGCAATTCAACAACAAGACCGGAGCCTTGGATCCTCCCATGACAATTGCTTCCTTCCGCGTCAATCCGCCTTCGTCCAGAGTGTTCGCAGCCTTGAAACGCCTTTAAAGCAGATACCCGCCCCTGGAAAGAGCAGAGCCCGTGCATACCTGGACCTGTAGCGACTCGCACTTGCTGTGTATGCCCCTTGCCTGTAGGTCCGAGACATTCCGTACGTACAACAAATTTGTTCTTGCCCCCACATCCATCTCTTTTGGGAATTGGCATTCTCCCTGTTTTGCTTTCAATGGGTCTTCAAGTCCATTACCTTGATTCATTCTACAAGTGTATGCCTTCACCTTCACTGACTTGTGAGATTCGTCATGACAGGCTACCTAGAGCTCAAATCCCGCCGCGGCCGCCTTTATTATCGCCCTCCTAGCCATTGTGCCCAGATTGACGGACCTCCATTGAGCTACCTTCGGTCTCAAGCCTCCCGACACCAATTGTTTCAATTCTCGCGAATATCCACGGATTTTCGCGTATCCAATCCTAGCACAAAGCGCATTTGGGAAAGCTTTGCAGGGAATACTCTGGTCAAGTCAAAAGATCAAGCGAAACGGCTTTTGCATTCCTGGTCGTCACCTGCAACAAAGCCACTGTCATCCATATCTACTCGCCACCCTACTTCTACAAACCTGTTCAGTGGAGCAGCCATGACATCTGCTGACGAGGCCAGGAGGGGAAGTGTGAGACCTACCTCCACGGTAGGTGGACCGATCAGTGGAATGATTCATCGGCCTTCGCTTGTTCAAGATGTACGGAGGGACTCCGCGAACTCACTCTCTAGCAATGGCAGCAGTGTCGCTACCATACCCAATATGGGGATGGAGAAGCCGATAGCATCAGGTAACGGCGTTTCCCTATCAATCGCATTGGCGGAACCAGTCCTCTTTCTACAAGGGATGGACCAGTCCGAGTTGGGGAATCAGACAACGACAATGCTTAGAGGAACCTTTCACTTAAGGGTGTCGAAAAGTGCTAAAATCAAGACAATATCATTGGCTTTCCGAGGTCGAGCTGAAACAGAATGGCCAGAGGGTGAGGCTCCATGCACACTTATCTTGCATATACGGCATAGGTCTAATTGCGTAATTTTAGGTATTCCACCACGGAAGACCGAGTTCAAGGATAGGGAAAGCATCATGAACCATACATGGCCTTTTTTCAACGCACAATTTCAGACAGCAGAATACGGTTCCGGGGCAGATCATGTCAAACCACTCAAGGGCCCGTCAACAACAACCACTGAAATTGGTGTCACAGATTCCTCTCTTGAGACGCTTCATCGGAAGTCAGCGAACAACAATTTAAGCGCCAAGGACGCGAAGAAGCTGTCGTTAGCAGTCGTCCAGTCAAGAAGTTTTGGTAGAGACGACAGAGCCAATGGTGGCTCAAGTGTTGCCCAGAAGGGCTATCGCATGTTCACTCCCGGGGATTACAGCTACAATTTCGAGCTGCCTATCGACTCTCGCCTTCCAGAGACAATATCTGTCGATCTCGGTTCAGTCAAGTACGAATTAGAGGCCACTGTTGAAAGAGCTGGGGCTTTCAGAGCGAACCTTGTGGGGTCCAAAGAAGTCACCTTGATCCGCGCTCCAGCAGAAGGGTCTCTGGAGCAGGTTGAGCCTATTGCCATTTCGAGGAACTGGGAGGACCAGCTACACTACGACATTGTCATTTCTGGGAAATCGTTCCCACTCGGCTCTCAGGTGCCAATCGCTTTCAAGCTCACACCACTAGCAAAGGTTCAATGTCATCGTATCAAGGTCTTTGTGACCGAGAATATTCAGTATTACACTACCAACAAGCGGGTCCATCGACTAGAGCCAACGCGGAAAATCCAACTGTTTGAGAAAAGAGCAGACGCGCCCAGCAGCAGTGCCTACCCAGGCAGCTCAGTACGTATTACTGCCGGTGGTGGAGTGGCGTATGATGGACGAGCAGCTGCGGCAAGAGGTGATGAGAATGTCCCTCGGGACACCAACAACCTACTGGGCAACCTGGAAGGCGAGCACAATGTCGGCCCAACAGAGATGGAGTTTAACGTACAACTACCGAGCTGTCACAACATGAAGGAACGAGACAAGCTTTCGAGACTTAATTTTGATACTACCTACCACGGTATTCAGGTCCATCACTGGATCAAGGTTCGTCTCATAATATGTTGTTGAAACTTCTCCCACTGATTTTGACGTGTACAGATTGTCATGAGATTATCGAAGCCCGATGTTGCCGACCCCACAAAACGAAGGCATTTCGAAATCTCGATCGACTCGCCATTCCATATCCTGTCTTGTCGTGCCACCCAAGCGAACATTGCTCTTCCCGCCTACACTTCGCCAGAATCAACTACATTACTTACAGAGCATTCTTCGTGTGGGTGTCCTGGTGCCCCAAGGCGCCGAAACTCTCCTTCGTCACTCCTACCATCCCTCAATAGTCTTCGCCAAGAAGGCAACAATGACTCCTCCTCAAGCGTCAACAGCGCTCCTGCACCAGCCAGCTTGACTAGACCTCAAGCGGCACATGTGCACGATCCCAATTCGGGTCAGATCAGACCGATGCATCTACTGCGCAACCCTTCGTTTAACCCACCTCCTTTCGAAGATGACGATCCACCGCCGCCATTAATGACCCCACCGCCAAACTATGAGACCCTTGTCGATGGCGACCCAAGAAGTGGGTTGGCAGACTACTTTTCGCGGTTGGCGGACGAGGTTGGCGAGGATGAAGACCGGTCGGGTACTTTATCGCCTGGGACGAGGATGGAGCTGCCTCTCACCCCGGGTGGGCGGATCAATAGGAGCATGGACGAGCGGCGAACCTGGTTGCCTTTAGGGCAGCCATTCACCCAATGACCCGCAATGAACAGCATGAACTCGATGAATGAATGCATTTCTGAATATGGAGGACATGGCTTGGGTAGCCAAGGAGTATATGAAGTATGGCGTACATGTTAAAGCAATGGGAAGATAGAATTCTTGTGGCATTTTTTCAGCGGTTTGTATATCGAAGGAACATTCCACTGTCGATATATGTATAGGTAGCATTCTTATAGCACAAAACTTTTACAATAGCCCGATTCGGCTGCGGAACTGTTTTTGGACTGACATGAGATTTCACCGAGGCGTACTTTATCTTATCTCTGCAAAATCCATAGGGCTGAATCCAAGCTGGAAAAAAAGCTCCCCTTGCAAAGCAATTTCTTCTCAGCTTGTTTCCCCTTCCTTCACCACCCTTCATGGCGACAAATCCAGCCATGAGGCCTCTACTGAGGCTAATCCACCAGAAAGGAGCTTCAACATTTGCTATAACAGCTCGGCGTAGCCTGACCACTCGCTCCACCACCCTGCATCAGTCACGCGCTCTAATCAGATCATCCATCTCACAGTGCCGGAGGTCATCATTACAGCAGTCCTTCAGAAGATCATATGCCGACACGAAACCGCAAAAGTACTTCAGAAGAAGCAGGATAACTCTAAGATGGTTATGGAGGGCAGTCTACCTGGGAGCGATTGGCAGCGTTGGATATCTGGGCTACACTATCTACCTGCTACGGACGCCTTCAGAGCAGCTCGAGGCCGATCCTACGAAGAAAACTTTAGTCATTCTAGGTATGGTTTATCAATAGGAGGGTGGGTCATAGCCATTGACGAGTTTAAGGCACTGGATGGGGCGCCGTATCTCTGCTCAAAAACATAGGCATGTCCCCCCCGACTTCGCCTATCTATCCAATTCTAACGCTACATGACAGACACTGAGAACTACAATGTCATCGTCATCTCCCCGCGAAACTATTTCCTCTTCACCCCCTTACTCCCATCGTGTACGACCGGAACCATAGAGCATCGATCCATCATGGAGCCAATCCGGAACATACTGCGGCACAAGCAAGCTACGGTCAAATACTACGAAGCTGAAGCTACCAAGGTCGACTATGCAAAAAAAGTCGTTTACATAAACGATGAGTCTGAGATCAAGGGTGACGTGATGTCCACAGAAGTGCCATTCGATATGCTAGTTGTTGGGGTGGGTGCGGAAAATGCTACCTTCGGTATACCAGGCGTCAGGGAACATTCATGCTTTCTGAAAGAAGTCGGCGATGCGCAGCAGATCCGCAAGAGGATCATGGACTGTGTTGAGACTGCCAGCTTCAAAGACCAATCACCTGAGGAGCGAAAACGCCTGCTACATATGGTTGTTGTGGGAGGCGGCCCAACAGGCGTCGAATTTGCTGGGGAATTGCAAGACTTCTTTGAGCAAGATCTTAAGAAATGGGTTCCCGAGATCGTCGATAACTTTCACGTCACCCTAGTCGAAGCCCTGCCTAACGTCCTTCCTATGTTCTCCAAGCAGCTGATCGATTATACCGAGAAGTCCTTCAAGGAGGAATCCATCACAATCCGCACTAAGACCATGGTCAAGAATGTCACCGACAAGACCATTGAAGCCGAATATACCAAGCCCGATGGCACAAAAGAGAAGGAGATCATGCCGTATGGTTTGCTGGTGTGGGCTACTGGCAATGCACTTCGCCCTGTTGTCAAAGATCTCATGTCCCAGATCCCGGCGCAGAAGGACTCACGCCGTGGCCTCGCAGTGAACGAATATCTTGTTGTCAACGGAACCGAGAACGTCTGGGCTGTCGGCGACTGCGCCATCGCTAATTACGCTCCCACCGCCCAAGTCGCCTCCCAAGAAGGAGCCTTCCTAGCCCGCCTCTTCAACTCCCTCGCCAAAACCGACACCATCAACAATGAGCTTGCAAGCTTATCTGAAGCGCAAGCCAAGGCTTCCGGGGACCAACGCACACAGATCTTCGACCAGATCAAAACGCTGCAGAAATCATTGAGACGCGTGAAACAGATTGGGCCGTTTGAGTACAGTCACCAGGGCAGTCTGGCGTACATTGGGCACGACAAGGCGGTAGCGGATATCAGCTGGTTGAGTGGGAACTTTGCGAGCGGTGGAACAATCACTTACTGGTGAGTCCTGGAATCCCAATCCCCTGGGCCTTTACTGTTACTGACCATATCTGAAGGTTCTGGAAAAGTGCCTACGTGAACATGTGCTTTAGCTGGAGAAACCGACTGCTAGTCTGCGTGGACTGGGTCAAGTCGTCTCTTTTCGGTAGAGACGTCAGTAGGGAATGAGAGGGAGGTTGAAGACAGGCTTCGGTGGCGGATGATTCTTCTTTCATGTTCTCGATACACTGTACTTTGAGACCTTGCTCCGGTCCCCGAGCCGTTGATGGACGAACCATCACATAGACTCTTCTTCTCTCTAGCGTTGTAATGCAGCACACCTTCTACTCGTTGAACGATTTCATCAGAGCCAACGAGCAGACACGCAAAAACAGAATCATCCCCAACACTCCAAGAACATCCAACGAACGGTCTCGGTTCGAAAATCACCTCCTTCCCAAGCCGCAGAACCCCATCTCCGTAACAGCGCCAGCTGCCCCGTTTCAAAGATCTCGACCGCCCCGACCCTCCCCTCTCGGAGAGCGTCAGTAAGGTACATAGCCTCGTCCCAGCGACTTTCCGCCCGCCTCCCGCGCAGTCGGTCGTAGAAGCGGCATCCGTGCTCTGTCGTGACGCATCGCCTCCGATCTACGCGGCCCCGGGGTCCTGCTCCGTACGGTTGCGGAACAGAAAGGGGCCTGGCTTCGGGGGATCTTGACGGCCTGTCTGTCTGTCTGTCTTTGTGTATGTAGAAAGGAAGGACTGCGGACTACCGCTCTGAGCGGCGGCTTTGCGGTAGTGTTGTTGGGATCGGACGGGTTGTCTTTCACGCGTTGGAGGAAGGAAGTGTGTCCATACGGAAGGATTGGCGTACCTGCGACCCAGATTCGGATCACCGGTCTTGGGGTCCATTTCCACATCTTTCGCTCTCTCTCTCTCTCTCTCCCTCCTGTCGGTTCTCCTCGCAGACAATTCTCTCCCTGCGCTCCATCGATCGCCGCCGCCACCATGTGCCACTATTCCCGTACCATATACCAACACGAAGCCTGCGGTTGGACGACCGACACGGTGCTAGTGTTCTGCGAACAGACGCTGGAGACAAGAAAGTAGCGTGCGAGGGTCCACAGACGGTTGTGAGAGAGCCGATGTATTGTGCTCCGTTCTGCCCTCTGCAGCCCGTCATCAACTTTATGGCCGGGCACGGTTTGTAGGGTGCTGGAGCCGAGGGTGAAGGGGTGGTGGAAGGGGGATGGTGACGGGTCGGGGTTTTTTCCTTGGACGAGCAGGCTCGGAAGGAGAGCGCTATCGCTGGACGGTATCGTTGAGAGACGGGAAATATGGATGCTTGGGACACACTCATGTAATGGGACTAATCGCCTTACGCTGATTCCCTACCGATCAAGCACCATCCTGGCCCCTGATCATGTCCCTGTTCAGCGTGATCTTCTTGAGTATCTCCCCAGCCCCTTTCTCCACCAACTCTTGTGCCATCCGCCACCCACACTCCTCCGCCTCTGCATCAGAGCTGACATAATGCCGCCTCGTCCCTTCAACGCACTCTTTCCCATCCAGGCTGACGACCATGGCTCGCATGATCAATATACCGCCATACCCTTTTCGTTCGGGGTCAGGACCTTCGGGAAGGGCGTCATCTTGTTCGTAACCGTTGTGGTGTTTATCCGCCTGCTCAACCACTGCGTCTGTTCCCCTACCGTCCCCTTCCTGCAGTCCCCCTTCCTGCAGTCCCCCTTCCTCCCAAACACACTCCACGCCCACCGGAACCGAGCAGCCGCCTTCGAGCACCCGGAGCAGGGACCGTTCCCCTACACACTCCCACCTCACCCTCCTCCCCGCCTTCCCTACCCTCTCCTCCGCCTCCGCCAAGATGCCTTCGATCCACTCATCGCCTTCCCTCCACTCCACACCGATCGCACCCTGCCCAACCGCATACAGAACCCCCTCCTCGCTCCCCAGCCAGCCGCTGATCCTTTCCCCCATGCCCAGCCTCTGCACGCCGGCACCGGCGAGGACGAGGGCGTCGAATCCTCCAGCGGCGTCGTCGAGCTTGCGGATCCGGGTGCCCACGTTTCCCCGCACGTCTTTGATCACGAGATGAGGGTACGTCCTCCGGATCATCGCCGCCCGCCGCACCGAGCACGTGCCCACCACCCCTCCCTCCCGCAAGTCGCCCAACCCCCTCCACCCCTCCCCCCGCCTCGCCGCGCTCATCACCACGGCATCCCGGGCCTCCTCCCTCGCGCCCACGGCGGCGCACACGCACCCCGGGGGTAGCTTCGTGGGCACGTCCTTCAGCGAGTGTACGATCACGTCCACCCGCCGCTCCCGCAGCTCCTGTTCCAGATCCTCCGTCCATAACGATTTCCCGGTCGAGGCTAGAGTGTGGAGGTCTGTCGATTTGTTCGTGTCGCCGAGAGATGTAGACGTTGGGTGTGTGGTGGTCGAGAGGGTTGGGTGGGAGGTCCGGAGGAGGTCGGTGAAGAGTGCCACTTGCGCGAGGGCGAGGGCGGAGGAGCGAGTTCCTATGCGGAGGGTTCGGGGGGTGGAGGTGGGGGATGCGGGATGGGTGGATGTGGAGCCGGAGGGGGATGCGCGGGGGTGGGAAGAGGTGGTTGAGGGGTGATTCGTGCTGGTGCGAGGGAGGTCGGCCATTGTTGTGTGTGAAGGTCGTGGAGAGGATATATGGGTGAAGGTGGTGGGTGAGTTGAGTTGTGCTACCTCATGCGGTCGTGGCAATTCGAGGGCAAGACGCTACTCGGTTGAAAAGTTGTTTTAGAAAGCGGAGGTAGGATTGAGCAGCAGAAACGGCGTTAGATATGTATTTTCCTTTGAAGTAGAAGTGTAGGCAGATTACTGAAGCGGTGTCGGTTGTCAAGTACGTTGCTTACGCACACTAGGCCTACTCTTGTACTCGATGTCCTGTTGAGTAAGGTTGAGTAGTTCGAAAATACTCGCGGCTTCTTGAGCTCTCTCTACATGGCCTACTGTATTATTCCCTATGCATTGGTGGAGGAGACTCGCCCTCTGACCTTTGCCTTTGACTTCAACTCAGCATAGGATTCGTGTTTTTCAGTCATTAATTTCTATTGCTGCCAGTGTTTTCAAAGCCAACCATCGTAGGTTGTAAAAACGTTCAAGACAGACAGTATATAAAGTAGGCTTTGAAGCAATCCACCCCATTCAAAGACTGTAGTGTGATATTCTGAGAAAGGTGTCCGAAAAAGAATCGAAGTCTTCTCTTTAGCTCACAAATCAATCTTGAAGCACACAATTCCTGCTGGCATTTGGAAAGCCGCTGTCCATTCTACATTCACTTCTGCATTCAGACGAGAACCTGACCTTGTTAGCAGATTACCTGCCCTGTTCAATAGCCTTCATTTCTTCACCTCTCATATTGTTCAGCATATTCCGTCATCAACAATCACCGACTACTACACCCAGACGATTGAATTAAGCAACCACTACGAGCAAAAACATGCAAAAGAAGATGAATGCCGAGTGCGGTGCTTCTGGGCCGGCTGGCATCATTGTAGTCGGCGATCATTCAAAGTGAGCTGAACCGGCGTCACCATGAAGCACTTCAAACATTGATACAGGATGATGGAAGCCGCAAAGACGAACCCATATCTTGCAAAGCTCATGCCAAAAATGCTCGTCAGCGATAGCAAGAAGTGAGTCTTCTGCGATTTCTTGTAGAGCCATAGCTGTACTGACGGAACGAAGACGGGCTTATGCAGGCTCTTCTGAGCCCAAAAACAAGGCAGAAAGTATGCAAAGCAGGGACAACTTGTGAGCTATTTCAAGCTGATTCAGGAAAGTGTACGAGAACCGGAAGCAAGCTATGAAGTTAGAGGGGGACAAGAGATAAGGAAACCGGATCTGGGAGGTTGTTTGAGGTCGTCGTCATTAAGGATAAGTAGACTAGGCCACTGCAAAAATGGATCGAGATCAGCGCCGTCAGGGACGCGAAGATGGCAACTTTTCAAAAGAAAGTTCCTAATGGGCGACTCAAAGGTAAAGCTAGAAGGGAAGCCGGACTTCATGAAATGCCTCCAGCCACTGCGTCTTCCGCCTACACCAAGCCAACCGAAACTGAGGAGGAAGCCCGGACGTCTGGTTGAGCCAAAGCCGAGACCCAGGGCAGTCAAGCGAAGTCAGACCATCAAAATCCAGCTCTAATGCTTGCTGACATCTTTTAAACACGACAAAGGCTGTCTCTCCTCCAAGAGAAGTAGGTCCGAAGAGCACGAGCACTGTCGGCCCTGATGGAGTTACAAACCCCAATTTACGTCGAGCTCGGCTGGTTAACATAAGCCTGGCCAAGGTCCGTGCCGAAGCAGCTCTTGGAAGGGGGTTCGTTCCATACTACCTTGGCCGTGAATGCTCATTAACAGCAGACAGTGCCTACAATGGCGCTGACAGGAAAAAATGAGGAAAGGTCGTCAGATGACAAGGGCCTGGTGCATCTCGATGTTGCTACGACATCTGCAGCGACAATGATCGCAGAGAAACTCAAAGAAGCTGTCGACGCTGAATCCGTTGACGCGTGAGCACTTTGGCTTCATCAAAGTCAATACCGTCGAGGAGCAAACAATTCTCCTTGGTTTGTACCAGGGGCTCCTGATTCACCTCCCCAACCCGCCATGCACGGAGACCGTTCAAGGTTGGCAGGAGAAGACTAAGATAGCTGGAGGCATCTATGATTCACACCAGAGCCAGCATGGACGCGGCTGGTACTTCAACTGGTGCAAGTACCACCAGCACTTCGTCGACCAGACGTACGTTGATCCGCATAACGGAATGGATTGTCCTTCAGTGGAAGAGCGTCCGGACTCATCATTATCCTGGAATAGCTATGGCCATCGAGTATGATGGAGGACAAGGTCCGGGCATGAGCAATCATCTGTGATTTCCAAGCAGCACAACCGTGGTGTACCTAGCTCTTAGACTTCGCTAGACCGCATGCTGCTCACACGAAAGTCTACGACTAGGGTTTAATTGATTTTGCATGATGCCGTGGTCATTGTGACCTTCGTAATCATTGGTCTTGCCGCCACTGATGAGAACTAACATACCTAGCTGAGACACGATGCGAAAGCCTAGCGTGGATGCGGGTCGAGGCTCTTCTTGTTGCGCAGCGCGAGGCAATTGCAAACAAATTGACAGGAGAGCCGAGAGCTTCTAACCAACACATGAAGCCGACTTTGCAACAATGCGGCAACCTTGACGATAGTGCGAGGAAAAAGCGATGCGTTCGTACGGCAAGCTGCGGATTTATTTGTGATGGTGAGACCAGAGAAGCGGCCGGTCTCGCGAGGCAAAGCGAAACGCGTGTTGCAACTACATTACCCACGCCGATGAACACTCACAGTCATGTTGGTTTGCATTGCATTGATTTGCGTTTGCATTGCATCATTCGCGCTGGAAAAGCATCCTTCTTGCGAGATTCGGACTGACCGCCATGTTAGGATCGAGTTGACGCGAGTCCGTTCTCCATCCAGCAGGAGCAGGCTGTCCCCGCCCGGCAAAGATCCGAGACATGGCAGAAACTTTGATCTCCTTTCATCCATTCTTGGCTGCCATACTTCCGGAGTCCGCAGTTGGTTGTCGAGGATAGGACGGTGTGTGGTCGTATGGCTCCGTAACTTGCACCGACTAGTCCTGGTGTCGTGTACTCCGTACTCCGTATAGCAGGATCAGGATCAGGATCAGGGTATGTGGAAGCGCACCTCTTGTTTGCCTATCCTATCTGTGCTGGTGATCATAGATTCATCCGTTTGGGCAGACGTTGCAAACGCAGGCTGCGGAAATCATCGAGGAATTGTTGGACCGAGGTGGGCCTCGGACATTTGAACCCCACGGGCTGGCGCGCCGCTGGTCTCCCCATTGGTTTTTGTACGGAGTACATGAGACTTGGATATCCTCCGACATCATCATCAGCATGACGCCTGTCAGCCTACATTATGATTGTCGTGGCGCCTCCCTGCATGATAGATTATTGCTTCTGCCTGAAATGTGACTGTGAATGTGTGTGTAGAGTATGTGTATGTGGTTCCAGAGGAAGCACTAAGCGATACGCTGCAAGTGGAGTTGTCGATAGTGCATTATTGCGCAGCAGGGAACCTGTAGCCTGTGAAGTCTGGTTGATGAAGTGACGGAAGATTTTCGATACTTGGTGTATTTACGGTGTACGGTGTACGGTGTACGGGATCATCATACCTAATGTAAGTAAGCAAAGACAAAAATCACAGATTTCTTTTCTTGGCGGGCAGGGGAGCTTTACTTCTTGAGGTAATGATGCACATCTCTGGGGGCCAAGCTTGTCCCGCAAGCGCTTTTTCCTAAGCGGCAAAGATGAGGGGCTCGATTCATCGAGGGGCAATTTTGGCACCAGGGAATTTTAGGACTTTCAGGACTGTGCAGCCTTGCAGCATGCACCCGGCCGACTTGGAGACCCCCCCCCATAGCCTACTTTACTCTAGCCCCAGCCTCTTCCCCCCTTTCAACACCAATCAATTACAATTCACCTCCACATTATTTACACCTGTCCTTGTCCCTCAACCCCTCAGCAGAGCGATAAAGCGCACATTCCTACCGACGGTACTCTAAATTTTCAATCAATCTCACTCACCGCACTAGTCAGCGGTACTTTTCGCAAGAGTGGGAAACTCTGCAGGTTTTGGCCTCGCCCGAACACCACCAGATCCGACCGCCCGCGGAAAGAAGAAGAAGGAAAAAACCATAGTTAGAGAAAAAAAAAAAAAAAAAAACATACCCGAGGCCAGCGTAGCCTTTCGTATCGCAGTCGGACCTTTCGGCTTTTCTCGTGACTGCCTCGATTAATGCAATTCATCATCGGTCTGAGCCATCTTCCAGCTGACCCAGGGATCATCATCCACGCATGCCCCTCTTGGCCTTCGCAAAAGAAAATGATCATCCCTGGCACGCCTGGAACTTGGGAACATGCTGTCGTGGCCTCAATCGTTCTTCGCCTTCTTTTAGCCTCGTACCATCCAACTTTGTTCCGCAACTCCATCACCCATGATACACTTTGATTGGGGCCTAGATGGACGGGCGTTTACTGATTGCAAGGCCACTGCCGCTGAGACGTCCCACCTTCCCTGCTCTTCCGATTAGTCTGCTTGCAGTATCGCCGTCGGCTGCATCGGTTTCGGTGCACTTCTTCTCCCTTCGTCGGTACAGCACATCCAGGACGGAGACAGCAGATTGATGATGACGACCCCCTTCCCCCCCTCCAAAAGCGACACGCCTCTCGTCACGAGTGACATGTAGGATCAAGTCAGCTTGTAACAAACAGGCTAACACTCGTCGCTTCTTGACACCTCATCTAAACGTCTTCCCATCCATGTTTGTATCATCACGGCCCCAATTGACACAACAGGACCGTTGATCCCTAGTTCCTTCGGCTGGCACTTGCTTACTGCAGTGTGCTTCGGATTTCCAACAGCCTAGCGTATTATTGATCTCCACCGCCGCTCTTTATTGCTGCGCCAGGGAGGATTGCGAGTTTGTCAAACGTCGCATGCCACATGGTAGGCTTTGTTGTTCGTAGAGTAACACCGCTCGTGCATACGAGACTTTTGAGTTGTGCCGAACGAGGACCGCTCAGATGATGGGGCTTGGCCACAGATGCGTGGTATTCTCGGCAGCATGAGGCAGCATAAGTTTATTAGCTTCAGAACCAACCAAAGTCTTTGGTAAGACATTTGCTTGAGACAAAGACCCGATGACCGCCACCGGCATGAAGTCAGTTAGCCAGAGTAGTATATTTTAGTGGATCGAATTATTTCGACGGCATGAGGTGCTTTTCTCTCTACTATCTTGATTTTTTGGAAGCGGGAAGCCTGGAAGGAAGATATGGGGGAGAGGCTAAAAGTTGGAGTCCTGAAGACAAGTGGGTAGCCTGGGGGGGCCGAACAGGGATTTTGATTCGCCAATCAGCGCTGCTTCCGCGCCCAAATCTCACACACATTTCACACGATTTTACCAAAGCACTTGCTAGCGAATTAATGCCATGGCCCAAGCCTGCATTCCTTTCAAACCAGCATCAGCTGGTACATTGATTTCCCGCAGTCCGTTTGATGTTGATCCCGGAAAAAGATCCAGATCTCTCTTCGCGTCTTCGCCTTGCAGCCTGCGTCATGCCCCCTACATTACATGAGACCAGGAGTTTTGTTGGAAGCTGAATGTTTTGATGCCTATCAACCGACTTCATTTGGGCGCTATTATCTAAAATCACGGGGATGACATGGGATGCAGGCTTGCTTGCTTGCTTGCTTGCTTCGCTTCTCCCGTGCTCTATGCAGAGACTATAATAATAACACGGTAATGATAACAATAGGTAATCTACAACTCTAGTCGCGGTCGTCTCGTAGTCCTTGAATCCTGATGTACCTAGCGATACGACCGTACGAGATCACCAACTCTGACACAGCAGGCACCATTTTTTTTTTTTTTTTCGCAACCTCGCTTCCACCCACCCCCACCTGTCTCCTGCTTTCTCTAGACCACTACTCTACTTCCCTCCTCTGTAGCCTCTCATCAGTCATCACTCGGATATGAGTGCAAACAAAAACGCCAATCAGCTTCCGCCATCTGCCACTTTGCCTTTCACTGAATCACTTTTTGCTTGTCTGGCGGCAGTGGACCGGTAGCCACCTTACCTGATGTAGTTTAGACCGGCTATGCCTTTGGCAACCCCGGGCAGCCCAAAGAGCCAAAGAGCCAAACGCAACACTTCCGCTTAGCTGCTAGCATCAGACATCGTGTAAAAAGCAACAAGGCTCCTTGATTCAAAGCCGAGACTGTACCGTAGACAACACCCCCCCGATTTCTTTGCAAGGGCCCTTTCTTTTATTAACCACCACTTATTAATATTGCGTGTTCAGATTGACACCTCCACCGCGGCACGCCGCGTTCGGTACACGATGGCTCGTGTCATTGGGTCTGATACATAGCTCGGTCGCCCTTGCTACCCTTTGTGCAATGGGATGCATATTCACTCTACACACTAGGCAGTAATCATCTTAATCCCTTCATTATCCGCTTTGGTGGCTCTAGCACACTATTGAAAGCTTCAATCACCCGGAAACACACTTTTTCTCGCCCCAAACTCCTCTGCTTGCTCCCAAGAAAGAGGTCCCAGACCACACTCGAATTTACACCAAGAGGGATCAATGATCATCAGCCTCCCCTTTTAAGCTTGGAACATTTGGAAGAACCTTGATTGAAACCGCTCTCATATTGTGCCGGATGAGCAACACATCATCATCCTTTCATTCCCTTAATCAGTCTTTTGACCTTACTACCCTCTCTTAATTCCATTCTCCAAACGCCTCTGGTGCGTCTCCCGGGATATGCACTTTTTATTAATCCGTCCTTGTACGACACACCTCCCCTACTAGGTCATTTCTACTTAGATACTTCCAAATTCATCACTAGCTCTCATTCTCCCTTATTCTGAACCACAACAAAAGGGAAAAGACAGTTGAAAAAGCTTCATTGCTCCTGTCAATGAGGCTCATGGCCACCAAGCCACCGCATTCGTCGTCTTTTCCATCTCATTAACCTCTCTCCTTTGCCCTTCACTCCAACCGCCCTTGCCTACACCAAGGCTTCACAGCTGAGCTGGGCTGCGGTCAGACTTACACCCCCTCTCAGCACGTTCATGAATACCCACGCCAAAAGACATCACACCAAACAATCACGCCACCGTCAACCCTCAAAGCCGGAGTCACCCCTCTCAACCCCTCCTCTAACGACTTCTGATCCCCAAGAGCTGCTCCAATGCTACGCCTGCAGCGTCCTCCCTCCATGCCTTCAACACATTTGTCGGAACGTACCAATCTGAATAGTATCCTCCCTCCCTTTCCACCACGACGAGACTTCGATTGGGATTGGAGCAAGGTCAACGCTGCATCAAGAGCTGGACAGAAGTCACATCTACCGTGCAGCCACTACTTTCCGGAAAGTGTGAGGGGGTGTGAGCTTCCAGGCAACGAACACGGACTCCGCACCCCACCAAGAGACATGAATGGCATGAACGGCAATCCACTATTAGCATCGAATGCTGAAGGAACACAATATAAGCGTGTGCCAGTCGTTGCATCAAATGCTCCTCCCTACCAGCCATCTCTTACTACCCTCGACAACTCAAAGCAATCCAGCAACCGTCAGCCTTTCTACAATTCTTACTACTCTGCAACCCGGCCCCAAAGTCCGGTGCTACCTAAGAAGGATCATACGGCGCAGAATGAGCAGACGGCTCGACGAAGGGCATCGAACGACAGCAACTCCATCGCTTCCCACCTTCAAATACCTGCATCGATAAATGACAGCAAAGGCAGCTTGCCTGAATTCGCAGCCCAGGTGAGACAATCGACCTTCTTGTTCCCCGTAGTCGTTTATACTGACAGTGCCCAGATAACCTGCTTTTTCTGGTTCGAGTCCTATTCTACCCTCCGTTTGGTCGAAGATGCACCCTATGTCCCTAACCCAACAGGTCTACTCGTATCTGAGGCAATGCCTACCACAGGGTTTCGAAAATGGGTGACGACCATCCTTTCGATGACTCAGGTCTCTCAGAATGTTATCCTTCTGGCTTTGATGTTCATTTACCGGCTGAAGAAGTTCAATCCTGGAGTGAAGGGAAAGGTTGGGAGCGAATTCAGACTTCTAACCGTTGCATTGATGCTAGGAAACAAATGTACATCCGCTTTGCTCTCAATGCAGTTTACTGTACAAAGGCTGACAGATTTGCAGTTCTGGACGACAATACATACACCAACAAGACTTGGGCAGAAGTATCAGGCATCTCTGTCCAGGAAATCCACGTTATGGAGGTGGAGTTCTTGAGCAATATGAGATACACTTTATTTGCCTCTGAGGAAGAATGGAAGGCATGGCATGTGAAGCTCGGCAACTTCTCTGACTACTATGACAAGGCATCTCGTTTCCGAATTGAGAACATGGCTCGCAATATGCCTCTACCAACGCCCCAGTTCAGTGGACACCCACATCTTCCATCGCCCCCAGCGTCACAGAACACTTCGCCGCCGTTCATGACAAACCCATCACCAGGGCATCCAGCACTCCCTCATCCACTATCCGTACCTCCATACCTCGCACCCAACATACCTTCGCCTGCGTTGCCGATGCCGGACGTTGACCTGAAACCCTGGTCGCGAAAGCGAAGCCTTGAAGACCACAGCTTGGAACCACCGGCAAAGAGGCTGTCTTCGTTGAATCCTTCGGCAGCTTCAAGCACGACTTTGACTCCCTCTACGGTGAAGAACACCACTCCACCTGTACCAAGGCTACCAATGCCGAATCTTTCAATATCCACAGGAAGCCAGCATGGCTCGTCCCCAGCACAGCTGCCAATGCCTTCAGGAAGGGCAATGTCGACTGTCTTCCCCGGGCCCAATCGCTGGCCGCAAAATGGTACGCTGCCGTCACTTCAGTCTTCAACCTACTTTAGCCAGACTGGCAGTGCGAGAAGTGGTTCCCCCTTAACTGGGCAGCCCAATAGGCAGTCTCCGTACGCCACTGGCCCCTCAACTCCTTCACCAACCTCTTTCCACTTTCCTCAAAATGCGCAGACGCCAAATGGTCTCTCACCTTCGGGATTCCCGGCACCAAGGAGTTCGCCATACAAACCTATTCGACGTGTAAATACGCTACTGGTTCCACCACCATCAGCGTCTCTACAAAATCAACCTCAAAATGTCTCATACGATCAAATGCACTATCAGCCACTAGGAAAACCTATCAGCGAGCAGAGACGAGGCGTCTTGCCATGTCTGCCCTTCGAGACCTGGTCGCAGGCGCATCACATGCATGATCAGAATTACCTTCCCCAACCGAATTTTGCCTCATAAGGCACCATCGGTCAAGCGTTATTTTTTCTATCCGTGCTCTTGGCTTGAGCAAAGTGCTTGCTCAAATCGTCTCGACACGGTCTTGCATTTTTTTGAGGTCATTTATACTTGCATAGCGTGGCGCTTCTACCCGGGACAACAATAGCATTTTGGCATTGCAGCGAGCTGCCAGCTTTAACAGAGCGTGCCACGGCGTTATTTTGTTGGATTCGGCTACTATTCGAAATCCTAGCATCTCTAACCAGCTTGTAAATAGAGAGACACTCATATTTTCCAATTCCTGATGCAGAGCCTCCTTGAAAAGGGCCGATGTCTACACGGGTCTCAACCATGGCTCTGGAACAAGGTGAGGTGGATCTGGGCTAGAGAGAAGCCGAGCTCCATTGTCCCAATACCTCGTGCTGTGTTTCAGCGACTACGACGTTTTCGTGGAGAAAACCAGAGATCTCTGCCTAGATAATCTTGAGCCACCAATTGGAATGTCTAGGATGGCGGCATGGCTTTCTATGTCTGAGTGGGTTGCCTCTCCTGTTGATCCCAAGTTTACATTTTCTTGCTCCTCCGGTCAACAGCACCTTTAGACCAAAGCAATTCCTGTTCCCCCGAGTCTACAAACCACTCACCCAGTCACCCACTGCAAAACATAAAATCTGCGGTGCATAAGCGCGAAAATCGGGCCAATCACCGTAAGCGCTGCGGGATGACGCAACTGCAACTTCGACGCCAAGCAACAACCTCTCCCACGCCAACAATGCAGGTCACCGCACAGCATGCACAAGACTTTACTCCTTCACAGATGGCTTTAAGGTATCTCCATAACTGTACCTACTGATTCAGGCTTTCACTGATTGATAGCAGGGCGGTGACGATACCTTCGGCGGCTTCCCAGGTTTGTCCTAAATCTCCAAGTCGCGTCGCTTCAAGTGTTCTTCATAACCCCTTTGAAGACTTTGTAGTATCTCTAGAAATTTTGAACTGTCTTGTTTGAGAGTATGATCCTCAGACTGAAGCCTAGTAATTTGCGAGTCGCGTTTCTCCAACCATTTCTGAAGCATGGTAATCTGTAAGTCGCATTCCCTCGAGAGCTTCACTGGGACTCGTGCTCGCTTTGATGCTTTGATTGTTTGACGTCTTCTTGCGTCGATCAGTGTGGGTTGAAGCCTTCTTTTGAGCGTGTAATTCCTGCCTGAGCGCAATCTCCTCAGGTTTAAGAGGATCTATTCGCTTCTCGAATTGTATACATCTGTCTCCGTCTATCGCCCGCAGCACTTCGTGTTTTACATTGAGCTTGGTGTAGTCTTGATCCCTTTGACTTCTTCCTTCGATCTGCGCAAGGTCAGGTTTGAGAGTGTTATTCTGAATACAATTTTGATCGGGCACTCTATGGGCGGCATAGTTGCAGCGGACACCCTCCTTACCATAATGTCTGACTCGTCTGTTTCGTTCTTCTCCGGTATCAATTCGGACCCGACTGATCCTCTTCCGTCCACCTCCGCACATACTCAGAAGACGACGTCAAAACCTGCACAGACAAATACACAGAAATCTTCACGTCCTTCCACTCCGCAGCCGCAGAAGGGTTATCGCCCTTCGACTCCCCGCCCTGACGGCTCATCGTTCGTGTTCCCTTATATCCAGGGTATGCTCGCCTTCGATAATCCCTACCTCGGCATCTCTCCAGGTGCCGTCGCCCACGGTGCTGAAGCGCACTACAAGAATGCTTCGACCGCCTATAGTGCAATCTCCGAAGTTGCTGGCGTCCTCGAAAATGGCTCCTCCAACAATAAGAACACACCTAAATCACCACAGCAGCAACAGGCAAGTCGCAAGTTGCTGACACAAGGTGCCGACGCCATGTCCGCTTCAATGACGAATGCCACTGGCGATGCAGCGACCGTACCGGCTTGGCAGAAATGGGAAAAGTATCCTAGGTTTGCAGGTGCCGCCGGGGCAGTCGCTGCTGGAGGGGCGGCGGCGTATTTGAAGAGGGATACAATTATTGAAGGCTGGTTCTTCATTGGGTCTCATCTTGAGTTCGGGGGACGTCTAGCTAAGGGGAAAGAACTGAAAAGCCGGCTGGAGAGTATAGCCAAGCTGAATAAGGAGCGAGGCATCGGCTTCGCAGACCTCATCACCGGCCTCGGAAAGGGTGCTTCTCAGCAAAAGAAATCAGGCACCCCACTCGCCGGCGGTTTCGTCGAAATCGGCGCTGTCGAAGGCATGGCTCCGAACGGCAGGACTTTTTGTACCAGCCCCAAAAGCGAAAAAAATAGGAAGTTCTTCGAGGAAGCAAAGAACGACAAGGCGAGCGATGAGATGCAGGCTCATATGAATATGTTCGGCGCGAGTGGGAATAGTGGATATTTTGCGCTGTGTGAGAGGGCGAAGGTGTTGGTTGCGAATTGGGTGGGGCCCGAAAAGAGTGCGTGGTATGAGGAGAGTACGCCTCTGAAGGCGACGGCGAGCAAGGAGTTGGAAGACGTGGAATTAGGCGATGGGCAGAAGGCTGGGGAGAAGCCTGTTGTTGTTGAGAAGTGACGCTAAGTATGAGGTTTGAACTGATGAGGTGGGTCCCACGATCGTGGAAGACATACGTCTCTGGCCAGGAGTTCTTGGACTTTACGAGAAAGATGATAGAAGGAGTGGCGTAGATGGATGATACCCGTGCGATGATTTTGGAAATACTCGTTCCTAAACGAGTAAACCCAAGCTCACTCACTGTCGGGATTCAGGATTACCACTCGCCGAACCGTGCAGAGGGACTCAATGGACGGAGAGAACTATTGGCTACGCTGTGAGAGGTCTCTTCTGGCATCTCGATGCCGGAACTTTCGAGCCAGACAGAAGAGGCCGTCTCAGGGGCCTCAAACGCTAGAGCAATTATGCTCACAAATGCGTTTCTTGAATCCCAAATTGGCCTCCCCCCTTAGCCTTGAATGCTCATTACATGCAGTCGTCTCACATGTTCTAATCTGCCATACTATCGCCGTAGACTATCCAATCGAGCTTGGAGATCATCATCGTCTGTACTACCTCCACCGCCACCTGGTCCTCCTCCTCCTCCTCCTCCCCCGCCTATAGCTTCTGCGACTCGGCCGTCTGAGACTGCGGTCTTCCGGAGGCCGGAGGGTGTTTCGCCCATCTGCATTAAAAAAGTAAATCAGCCATCGGCCCTGTCTCAAAGCCCAGATACCTGCTCCCTGGATCCCACCCTAAGAGTACGCATACCGCCTGGCCCAAATCCACCCCAATCTCATCAAGTAGCTCCTTCACCACCTCCTCTCCTTCCTCCTCATCCTCTAACCCGGTCACGTCGTCTATCGCATCGTCCATCATCTCTTGTCTTTGATCCATGATGTCGTTTTCCTTTTCGAATTCCATGGCTATGCGTTGTAGAGCAGGGAGGTTCATTTGCCGGTTCATGGATCCGAGGAGGGAGGTGGCGCCTTTCATGCTTTGCATCATTTGCTCGTTGGAGCGCACAGTTTGGATGCGGAGGGATATAGCTTGTAGTTGGGTGCGCATGGAGTAGAATTTTTGTATGTATCTAGGATGGGAGGGAGAAGGTTAACTTCCGACGGCGTCTCGAAAACCGTCTGAACCATTAAAGGCAGAGATATCAGAGGGAACGTTGAGGTACACACCTCCTCGTCCTGACCAGATCTTTTGCTTGGATTTTACAGGCTCCCATTTGCCCATTCTTTGCGCTCTTCTTTATGTCTTGAACGAGCTTCTTCTCTTGATTCTCGAGCTTTACTCGCTCACGGTCGAGCTCTCTTTGTGTCTTCTCTAGAGCTCTCTGGTGTTTGCGTAGTCTTTCTGCCGGCGTCATACGCTTCCCGAAGGCCCATTCGACGATCTGGCAGAGAGATTAGCTGTGAGCTTTAGATTTGAGCGGGGGGTTAAGAAGGGGGGCTACTTACATTCATGTTGGCGGACAAAAACTGTTGCTGGGAGGAGACGGACGCGGGAGGATTGAGGAGGAATAGGAGAAAAAAAGAAGTAAGTTCAATTGGATAGAAGTACACTAGGAGCTTGCTGCCTTGCGAAGCTGTTGAAGCTTGATAGACCGCGGCCGGATGACGCTGCTTTCTAAAAGGCGCTAGCGGCGGAACATGCCATTGGAAGGACGGCGGCGAATCATTTTCGCAAGCAATGACCAACAATGAACTCTTTCCATCACCACCTACCGAATTTTTTGAGCCTCACGTCTTCCTTACCGCTTTGATATATTCCTGATCATGAGTCAGGACCACCATCCTCGCGATGGCTCCGCTGGCTCTTCCTTCGGTCGCTCCTCACCTACTCCCTCATCTCCACATCCACGGACGCCGCGTTATATGACAGTGGGCAATGGGTCGACTTCAGCCAGCGCGGCAGCATTAATGTCGACACTCGACCACGACTCAGGCTATGGATCAAGTATTGCTGGCGACAGCTATACTAATGATGGTAGCAAAGGGTGGCATCCAGGACTAACATCAGATCAACCCACACCAGAATTTACTTCGAGAATACCTGACGAGATGAATCCAGATGCAGACAAAGATAGGAGGATAATGGCCAGTCATGTCCACCAGCTATACTACAACCAAAACCGCGCTGCGCTCGGTCGCCAGATTACGAAGACCGTGGAGACCCTTAAGGGTCTACAGCAGATGAACTCGAAATGGCCTGCGCAATACCCTTCTGTACGAGAGCCCCAAAAGCCAAAGTCAGATCCTAGACCCGGCTTCGCACATACTCAATCAACCGTCGCTGGTGGAGACATCCACAAAGGAAAAGACAATGTCCCTCTACGACCTGGTGCTCCACGCAGGGCTGCCACTTCCCTTGGCGAAGAATCGACCGCAGAGTCGAGTTCTGCAGCTGAAGCCCGGAAACCTCAAGAGCCAGAAAGACTCATCACACCTCAATCAGCACAGGACTTCTCGGTACTGAAGTTGAACATGAATGTCCAAGGATTCACGCAGGCCGAGATTGCACATTCAATGAAGAAAGAATCAATAGCATCTTTATTGGATGGGAGAATAAATCAGAGTATAAGGCATTTGTTACGGCTGCGGGATCGGATTGAGGATACCTCCAGCAAAGTCCTAGTCACAGGTGACTTGAATGCCGGTAAATCGACATTCTGTAACGCGCTGCTGAGAAGGAAGATCCTACCGGAAGATCAGCAACCGTGTACGAGCATTTTCTGCGAGGTCTTGGACGCGAAGGAGAATGGCAATCTAGAGGAGGCGCATGCAGTTCACAAGGACGCCACGTACAATCGGAATGACGAAAGCACCTATGATGTGTACCCTCTGCAAGATCTAGAGAAAATCGTCACAGACAATCAAACGTATACACAATGTAAGGTTTACGTTAAGGACATCCGGACGATTGACGAATCGTTACTCAACAACGGTGTTGTGGACATTTCGATAATAGACGCACCTGGTCTTAATTCAGATTCTCTGAAAACGACTGCGGTTTTCGCGAGACAAGAGGAAATTGACGTGGTCGTATTTGTCGTCTCCGCCGCCAACCATTTCACTCTCTCTGCCAAGGAATTCATCTGGAACGCCGCACACGAGAAGGCGTATATCTTCATTGTGGTCAATGGATTCGACAATATCAGGGACAAAGACAGATGTGAGCGCATGGTCCTGGAGCAAGTTGCAAACTTGAGTCCAAGGACGTTCAAAGAGTCTTCTGAATTGGTACACTTTGTTTCAAGTAACGCAATTCCAGTCGCGCCTGCAATTGGTCCAGGTCCTCCCGGTGGTGACGGCGGCGGAGGTGGCAGCGGTAGCAGTTCTGGCCCTTCGAACGATTTCCCATCCCCGGATGACGATGACGAGATGCTGGGTAAGCACGGCGAGCCTGGATCGCCTCCGAGGAAGGACAAAGGAAAGGACAAGGAGAAGCTGCAGGACTTTGAGAAGTTGGAAGGCTCACTCCGACGATTTGTGCTCGAAAAGCGTGCTAAGTCGAAGCTCGCCCCTGCCAAAACCTATCTCCTCAATGTTCTCACCGATCTCAATTTGCTAGCTACCGTTAATCGCGATGTTGCCCAATCAGAGCTCGACCGCGTGTGGCAAGAACTTCAAGAGATCGAGCCAGCCTTCGAGAAATCGAAGAAAGCTCGCGCAGAAGTCAGCGATGATGTCGACAAGACAATCGAAGAGACATGCTCAGACATCTACAACAACACCCGCATCATCATCAACAACGCTATTTCCCAGGTTGCCGCCACTGATCTCGGCGTCCCATACCCTGGCCTTATGAGCGCCTTTCAATACGCCGAAGATGTTAAACAGGCTATGCTCGACCAGATTTCCCAAGCGGTCTCAATTTGCGAAGAAAAGGCCAAGCATCAGACAATCGGCAGCGTCAACACCATCAAATCTCTAGGCGTACTACATCTTGGTGACGAGTACAATGACTTGAATTTCAACTCGGATCGGATGTTCACAAAGAGACGAGACCTACTAGCCCGACAAGTCGATTTCGAAATCGAGTTTGCGGATTTCTTCGACATTAGCAGTCTCTGGGAACAAAATGAAAAAGTCGCAGGTACAGGCATGGCTTTGACGGTAGCAAGCGTGCTGGGTGGACGCATGATGGGCGGGTTTGGCTGGGTAGACGGAGCTGTCGGCGCCGCTAGGGTTATGGGAACGCAGAACATGCGGAGACTCATCGTTCCGGGTCTCATTGCAGCAGGTACGTCCACTTTCCCCCTCCCATCTCCTCCTTTCCCAGAAGCTCGCGCTGACTGACCTGTGATACAGTGGTTCTGGCAACGACCTACACCCTCCACACAATTCCCACTACACTCCCTCCTCGCCTCTCCCGCCGCATCTCCTCCACCCTGTCCGCTTTGGACTATACCCACACCAACGCCTCCCGCGTCTCCACCGAAACCCGCAAAATCCTCCGTTACCCTGCCGAAAACTTGCACGCTGGGCTTCAGCAAAGTGTTAGAGAGCTGGGGGAGAAACGGGAGGAGAGGGTCAAGGTTAAAAAGGAGTCAGAAGTTGCGAGGAGGTATTTCGGGAATTTGGTTAGGGAGACGGGGGAGGGTCGGGGGAGGGTCGAGGATGTGGATCTAGAAGGCGCGCAGGTCCCGGGGTTGGCGGGGGGGTATGAGGAAGGTATGATGGTTTGAGAGATGGGAGAGATGGTCCACCTGATGAAGGGTCTCTTGCCTGGCGTTAGCGGGAAATGAACGTTGTATCCCTACCGAAGCAGGCGTTGTCAATTGATCACAGCGAACACCGGTGGCCGGCTCTTTAACTCCACACACTTTTTTTTGGACCGTCATGAAGATGATGGCCCTCTTATGGAAGTGCGACGCGTCTTGACCAATAGAATCTTGGCTTGGAGCATTGACCAGGAATGAATATGTGACATGTATCGGAATATTTACCCTAAAACCAAACAAAGCCGCAACGTCGTAACTCATGTCTCCGTAAAGGGTCTTTCGGACATCAACTCATTCGATCACAGACCTCCTATCCCTTATATATATAGACATACCGCAGCGACCAAGTCTTGCATGTGATTCAAAACTCCATCGCGCCTTCCCCAAACCCATCGCCTTTGTACCCACTATCGTTAACCAGCTTACCCAACACCTCAAGGTTGTTATGCGTTTCGGGCCCGAAGGCGCCAAACCACGGGTTATCCCCACCTTCCACACCGTCATTCCCAAGCAGTGGTTGAAGATCAAGTGTGAGCCAGTCCGAAGGGAAAGCCATGGGGTCGTCACCGTTTGAATAGAAGGGTTGCTGTGGCTGATTATGATGTTGGTTTTGGTTAGGGGACTGCGTGAAAGTGTTGACGAAATTATTGTTGGGATTGAAGGAAGCATAGTTGTTCCCAATGGGCGGCATAATGGATATATTGCTGTCGTGAGGGGAATTGTAGGTGCGAGATATACCTGCAAGCGGACCTTGTCTATCATCGTATTGGAATCGATCAGAAGGGTTAAAGTTCTTTGTGCCGGTTTGATACCCATCGGAAGCAAAGTGGGCTTGCTGCTCACTGAGATGGGTGGTACGCTTTGCTTGCTCTGGGGTAGATAGAGACCCCGGAGGTAGTCTGACAAATTGGGTGTTAATTGCTTTTATCAAGCTCTCGAGAACATCGGCGATGCGTAGGCAGAGATGAACGTCGTCGACTACGCTGGTACGCAACGCTTTGACCGTATCTTTCAAAAGGCGCAGCGATACTGCTACTTCGTCCTCTTTCCCGCCGAGGGCGAAAGTCTGAAGGAATTGTGAGACGAAGGCAAATCGAATGGGCGAAAGGGCTCCTTTACCTTTAGAAGAAACATAGCAGCGGAGATGATTCGGAAATAAGTCCGCACAGGAGCATGCTTGAGATGGTCATTTGGGAGAAGAACGTCCAACACATGCCGTAAGACTGTTCTCGAGGAATCAATTACCTCTCGAATGTAAGGCTCGTTCCGATTGTAGACGCTTGCATAGGATGAGGACATGGTGGAAACGGGTGACTGCGGGCTTTCGCCTTGGGGAAGTGGATTGGCCTTCGCAGCCCAATGCTCCATCACAGCTTGAAGCGCCAGGGAATTGATGTAGAGAGCTGTAAGAGGTCAATGAGGGGAATTGATTATAATCGGCGTATAAACACTTACTGATGTAATGATACTCGATCGAAAGGATGACTCTGGGGTACACTGGAACTGTGCTCCGTTAGTCAGGTCTAAGGTGTCTACGTAGATATGTAACTCACGATCCAGAGCGTTGAACCTTTTTTGCCATGAATAAAGGAGAGGCTGAAGTTGGTGGAGTTCTACGATGTAGGCTTCAGTCTGGACCAGCTTTGTGGTTTGATCTTTAGACGAGAATAGCCGGTCGTTGCAGTCTTTCATTATGATCATCAGCTCAAGCCAGCTTTGCTGAGTCCTGTCTACAGGATCCTTGAGCATGGTCGAGTCCACTGACATCATATCAGCGCACTGTAAAGCCCACCAACAGGACACATACCTGAGACAAAGCCTTCTTTCACACTCTCGATTGCGAACTGGTTGATCTGGTCTGAACACATGCTCGGAATCCCAAATCTGCCACTTGCTTGCGTAACAAAAACGTAGAGCATTCGCTCAATTCTGTCCGCTCGTTTATTGTACTCAGTCGCTCCACCTTTTCGTTTCACTATTCCATCAACAGAAAGAACCCCGTCGGAGTAAGTACCGAAGATGCCGAGCTCATATGCTAGGACGTATGACGTTCCAATAAGGCTCCAGCACATTCGGTCTGATCGTACAGCTGGCTCGCTCCACGTAGAGCCCAAATATAGGGCTTTTTCATCAGCAGGAGTATCAGCATCATCTGCAGGAGCTAAGATGTCATCGTCATCGTCCCTGGGCGGAAAATGCATGGACCTAGGATGGAATTCGTTCAACAGAAGGAGGCTAAAGAATTAGTTAACCTGGTAAAGGAAGAACGAGACTGAGAACGAATACCTCTCAATAGTGCCAAGCGTTCGCAGTCCTCCCTTTCCAGAATTGGGCTGACCTGGTCTTCGGGTACCTGCGCCACAAAAGCCTCCTCCGAACTGCTCCTGTCCCCAGAACATGCGCGTGATCATATTTTGCAAGTACGACCATAGCCTCTCGTGGATCATGAATGATCGAGTCTTGCCCCCTGGGCCTGAGAGTTCCATGTATCGAGAAGCAATTGTAAGCACGGTGACTGTAAGCATTGGCTCATCGTTGACAAGGTTTGAATAGGCTGCATGTGAATCGAAAGCCGGCAGACTGATTGGGGTAAGAGGCGAATGGCATTTGTAGAAGCTGGGAATGTCAGCCTAGCCTATTTGAGCCAAATAAGGGACGTGCGTACTAATCGATGTACGATATTGCTTCTTTGGCGGTAAACCATCCAGCACGGACGAACCTCAGCCGCGACCACAGTCTGAGCGCTTCTATTGGGATAGGAGTGTCGTCAATATCTGCGTTGCTTCCTGAAATTGCTGGGTCTATATTCAAAGGATAATTCTGCCCTGCTTGGTCGTGTGACGAAGGCCCGGAATTGTATCTGCCATGCATGATGTTCGAAGTTCGCACGGACTGGTTTGTCGACCGTTCTCCTAGGCTTGCTGTATCTTTACGCTGCATATGCTCGCTTTCATCGGAAGCTTTGAGGAGCAGATGCAACGCATCGCCGGGTACGTTGATAGGGCTCTGAAATAGTGCGGCAGCAGTTTCATTGGAGACTTCCTGATCCTGGCCATCTGCGGCCTTACCCAGCTGTATTTTCGTAGCGTAAGGGCTGTCTTGCTGGAGAGGTCTCTGCCTGGGTAGATCGTATCCATCCAGAGGTGAGGTAGCAGGTAGAGGTCCCGAGGTCAACGACTGTTGGCCATTTGGTAATGGTTGTTGATCGAAAGAGCCAGAAGTCCTAACACTCTTTTTTCTGGCAAGGTGTGCCGCAAACTCCTCGTCTGGTGGCCCGTCTCCCGCAGATTGGCCATCCTCGCTGTCGGCCTTCCGTTTTCTCCTGGTGGCGGAGAAGTAGCATTCCTTGGCTTCGCGACGACATCTGACACACGGAGGGTCGTGAGGTTCATCAACAGGTCCTAGGTCGCAGCGAACTTTTCTCTTCCTGCAAGGAATCTGCGGAAGCCTACATTAGCAAGCGTGGGGGATGTGGACAAGGTCGGCTATACGCAGGCTTGATAGGTCCTCTTATGCAGTGGTGATGCAGAGATATCTCCAGCATGTGAGGCGTTTTGTGAGTTTCCGGAGATTGGATCTGCAAGCTGTTGCGGAGCTGCATTTGCCATTGTCGTGGCTTGAGAAGCAGAGAAGGCAAGAGACGGCTAGCTGCGGAGTAGGATATCGAGGATGCGCCGTTAGATAAACCCTTGGCAGCTCGAGCTACTGAAACAAAGCTTTACAGCGACGACACTCGTCAGATATGGATAGCTGATGGAAGGGTTTCGCCGAGGAATCTGATGCCTTGTGCCGATTGATGAAGTAAAGTAGTGAGATACTACTACAAAATTTTCTAGCTCTGCGGTAACTTGTCCCCCTCTCGGATCCAATCAAACCTCATTAAACAAGTAGTTCTTCTACTGCTTATATCTACATAGTCCAGAACCTCAAATCTGAGGACTAGACCCGTTGTATCTGCGAAGATTAGGATTTGCCAATCGTTGCTCTTTCCATTGCCACATGGGCCATTACCAAGACGCCAACCCATGCCCCAGCTATCCGAAATAACTCCGTCGCCATGCTCGAACATTTTCCAAAGGAACATCTACGACGTTTCTTCGGACTAGCCGCCATAGTTCGAATCGCGGAGGGGGTACGTGCTACTTGCATACTCCGAAGTGCCGTCGTGATAGATGGTTCCCCGTCGGTCATCTTCAGGAAGGAGCTCCTTGACTTCCCAATTGCCTTGCTTCGTGCCGACGCTGAATTCAAGATCTTCCTTGGTAATGGAGTCCCAGTACTAGAAGTTATGTAAGCGGTACTTCTACGCGAGGTTTTCTCTCCTCGTAGGCTTACCTTGTAGACCATCATGACTGCTAGGAGGTTGCATATTGTAGCGAAAAATAATCCGTCGAGGTAATGCGATACGGCGTCGCAGATAGTATCACTGAACACGTAGAGGATCACCTGGCCAATGACGAAGAAGAAAACCCCAAAGGAAATATCTCCGAGCGGCCAGCGATCTTGCAGGGTATTCGTAACGAGTATGATTTGCATGGCCAAGTAGATCAACAAGCATATTCCATTAATCAGGTACAGCACCACGAAGAGGCCCACAGTGTTGGTTGGACCCAACCCAGCTCTCCCTTTGAATGTCAAGATGGATACTGCGCCTGAGATAACGAACATGCCGATCGAAGAGCCTCGGAGTAACCACACGGATTGCCTTGTTCCGTCTTCATACAGCTGAAAACCGACGAAGCCATTGATCAGGAGGCAAGTGCACAGGGCGGAAGTGAAGCCATTCTGCACGGCCACGAAGTAAGGGAAAGTGCTCGATCCCGGAGGTATGACTCCAGCGTCCAGTATCAATGAGGTCATGGTCAAAGCCATGTAAATGTAAAAGAAGGTGGTGATCTCTTTCCGACCTATATTTAGAAACACCACTGGTCAGAAGGCATTCAGAAGGACGGGCAGGATCCAGGCCCGACTTCCTCACCGACAGCTGTAAATTTCGAGCGCACATGCAGCACCATGATAGCCGCCATACCTAACGCCAATATGTGTATGAAATCGGTTGCAGCCTCGAAGATGATGGTGTTGGCCAGTTCAATGTTTCGGGCGTAGCAGGTTGCTTGGATGCCTGTCGTGCTATTCGAAATAGGATTCGTAGGACCCACAACGGAGCACACTGGCAATGCACTCTTGCGACATATCGTCTCGAAATCTCCAAAGCCCATAGCTTCTTGGCCGCTTGGGGTGCGAAGGGCGGTGGTGACGAGATGTCGTTGCCTCGGATAGGTGTGGGGGTAGGGTAGGTTAGGTTGACGGCAAAGGCGGTGTGCTGCTACGTAATGTGTAGCAAGGCGCAGACAGGTAGCGAGAGCAAGTGAGTAGTGTATGGAGTGTATGAAGAATGAAGGCAATGCGCCGTTGTAACGTCAAAAGTCAAAGAAAAGTTTGTTTATTGTTCAGGAGTCTGAGGAGTCTTGAGAGTTGGGGCCAACTCGGCCGAGAATCGTATATGCGCTTACTAATCCTATGTTTTAGCGTCAATCAAAACAAGCCCCGGGCTGCAGGCGCCAAGCACTCTTCCCAAAACCAAGTATTCCCCATAATCGCATTCAATCGCATTCAATCGCATGAACGATACTTCCATATCCGACAAGCGACCCATCAGAACCCTTCCAAATTTATTCTGAGCACGAGGCAACGTCCCGGCCAGCTTCAAAACTGGTCGTTGGGCATCCATCTGATCACGGTACGAGAGACGAGGTCCACAAATGGAGCCTGCTCCTAGCGGTCTGTGCATGCAACGTTCAACCTGGGCGCGCGCGAGGCTCAAGCACCTCGCCTTCGTGCATGCACCATTCGGCATTGACAGGCCCATATCATTTCACTGACGCCTTTTGCATGCCGACCAGAGGCTCGGATAGATCTATCCTCCTTTTGGACATTCTCATACGAAGCTATGAGGTCACTTGGCCTCTCTAGCTGGCTAACAGAGGGGGGAGAGAGGTTCATCAAGCAAAAGCTAGGGTAGCAAGCTTGTTTCAGCTGATATGAGAATAGGTTGCTGAAAGTGAGAATTTCAACACGTTGCGGATATCAGACATGCTTTACTATGACTTGCCGCCTCGGAATCTTGACCAAGACTCCCCCCCCCCACACTGGGTCACCTCGCCAGGTCCCGAAACGTTCAACCCGGCTGTACCCCAGTTTCCTTCAGCTGTTTGACAGCTGCGATGATCCTACTACCACTTTTAGCCTTGTCCTTTGATGCGCTCCAACTCAATAAGTCAAAGATGCTCATGAGGATCTCAATCAAGCTGTCCGGCGTATTTTAGGTTACAAAGTTTAGGTTTGATCACGATTTCTTTTCGAATTGCAGGCCCAAGCTTCAAGGAGGTCCTTACTCGCTTTGACCGCCTATGAGCGTTAATGCTCCATAACTCTCGTTTCTGATACTTTGCGCGAGCTACTGGCCATTATACTCCACGCCAACGATAGATTATCCTTCGTTGCTCGGGTGGTACTCGGATGATGCTGGAGCGCAAAGACATGCATGCTTGTTTTTTCCCCTTGCGACATAAACGGCGAAAAATTTCATGGCGCCGCGATCTGTTCAAAGCTCATACTTAATCATGTCACCTTCTACCAAATCTATATTCAAAAGCATCGTCTCCCGGGAAAGTCAGAAAGATGTCGCCATTCTTCCCAACACGGCCTGTATCCTGATCACCAGAAGTGAACCGTGACTCCAACATACAATTCTCTTAGAAGCTTAGTGCGCCAACAGATACAGTGGTCAATCTGCCCATTTGGTCTTCAACAGAAATCGAACTTTTAGCTCCCCAAAGTGCAGGAGGACTACGGTGCGTTTGTCCGCCCAGTTCTCACAGTAGGAGCACTGCAGCGCTATAGATTAATATTCTCTGTGCTAATACCATTCCAGATCAGGTTTTGATTCAGATCCCTGCTCCCCCGTCCGCAAGCCCTCGTCAACATGTGCGAATACACACGCAACTACTACGTCTACTCGAACTGTACGGACCCAGCCATGCACTTCACTAGAACCTCGACGGAAGGGAATGCAAAGAAGAAATGCGCCAAAGCACCTCACGAGCGTTTCATTGTGGTCTCGGGTACCTGCAATATATGTCGGTAGCACGTACACTCGTCACGCCATCCACGAATCAAGGGGTAGAGAGCCTTTTGGGAGCGCTTGCTCGTCTACTCAGCCCTCCAGGGTCGCAATCACCACCATTCAGGAAAGAGGGTGCCGGCGACGTCGAGGCCTGAATGCTGGGCAATTTCATCATTTCCCACGCCCACACGAGGCATGGAGGCCGCGAAGCTTAGACTTTGGACATGGCGGAGGAACGCCCGTGCTCGCCTTGCTTGCCACCAACTCTAACGAGGCGGACGATCAATATTGGAGAATGGAGAGCGCGGGTGGTTGGATTTCTTCGGCAATTGTCTGTCGGCCTCGTGGGCTTGCAAGGTTTACCCCGGTGCTTGATTATGTTCGCTTCTTTTTCACAATGTCACACATTCCGATGATCACTCTTTATTAGTATTACGCGCTGTATGGTTTGTCGGTCGGCAAAAGTGATTTCAGGCATATACCCTCGGAATCTTTACGTCGTTTAGAGCTTGATACCCACCTACCTATTCTCTTGACCGAGCGTCTTTTCAAGAATTTTGACGCCGAGGGCCCTTTTTACAGCGTCATGTCGCGTGGTCCATTTAGGCTAATCGTGCATTTTATTATGTGCATCGTCCCGCGTCTAGCACGTGCGTTTTTTGCTCCCTCCCACTTTTTGGATCGTCCTTGGATCCCGCCTCGCTGGGACGCGTTCTACCGTCAGACAGGAGAGAGAGTCCCTGCATATGCCCCAAGTCTCTTAACTCCGAAACTTTAGCTCCGACTTCCAGGTCTCTAGGACATGACAAAATGATGAGTAGGTACTTGAACCTTGTCACCTAATAAAGTACCTTGGCTTTTTGAGTCCCATCTCTCCTTTCACAATCGTAAAGTCATCTTTCTCTATAAGCATCATGTGTTCGATGTAAGATTTATAGCGTCAGAGCCCCGTTGCACTTGAGTTCCAGTATACATAAGGTACCACTGCCACCCAAATCTCGGAGATTATGTTGTAAAGCAAAAAATAGCGTTAGGTCTAGCCTATCCTAAAGCTTTCCCAATCTTCGTCTCACCGCTCTCCGATGAAGGACACGAGAGATGCGAACCATGTCTCTGGGTCTGCTGCCTTTTACATTGCTGGTTACCTTTTTCGTCGCTAACCTATGAACCGGCGGTCACATGCATCCGGTACCATGACCCACGCATCCTTCAAACTGACCCGACCCTTCTCATCCTCTTCCCTGACCTTTTCTGCCAAATTAATTCAAGACGGTATAACTTTCATTCTTCCATTCGCTAAAAGTGACGACCCGACCTTCCAGCCCCACCCATTCCTTCCACACCGCTTCTTCCGTATCATCCTTGCTTCGCGCTTTCCCATTGCCCAAATAGTCCGTCCGGCAGGACCCTTTCCACTCCTCTTCCTCCTGCTCACGCCAAGCGCTTCCTTCCCGTACCATGGTTCTGCTTCCGACTAGCATGGCATCCAGGAGCGTCGATTATACCTCATTGGTTGGCGCTCGATCCATGAAGCCACGAGCTCCAAGTCCGAGCAGTGTACTTTTCAACACATGAGCTTTGACAAGGCGGCCGTGCCTGCACTTGACGCTACCGCCCCCCCCCCCCAACTCATATTCCCCAAGTCTGAAAAAAGTGGCCATCAGGCCCCAGCATCAAACACCCTCCCTCGCCTCTTCCGCACGAGCCAGCCGGCGCAATTCGCGAAACGATGCCAAAGCTGCTCGGGTGGCCGGCCGGAACGACGAATGCCCATCGCTTTAGCAATCCATCGAATACCCATCTAAAGTCTCAGCCAGCGCAAAACCACCCTCACCGTAGACCTTCTCCGGATCGCCCGTAAGGGCGGAATGACCTACAGCTTCATCGCCCATCCCCTTCCTCCCCATCTATCCATCCACTAAGCGGGCACAGTCTCGCTTCCTCGCCTCCGTTAAATCATTCCCTATCACCAAGAAAGTAGAGAGAGAGAGCGCTGCGTATACTACTCCGAAGTGTTCGGCAGCGCCACGGTTCGTGGAAAGGGTGACGGCCAAGTGCCGCGGGCGTGGTGGGACGGAGGTACGGGCAAGGGAAATCCACGATGGAAAATCCAAGGTGAAGAAAGTGCCAAGGGGAGAAGGGTACGGGTTACCGGGTGGGTACATGTTCTCGGTGGCGGGGTAAGCAGCCGTTTTCGAGTAAACTAAACCAATACACTTAACAGTGCGTGAGACAGACACAAGTTGGATTTCGAAAACGAAACCTCGGGTCTGCAACATGTTATGTGGATCCCTGAGTGGCTGCATTGCGAAAGCTCTGGAAGTGATGCAGGGAGAGTCCAGAGACGTACCGGGTGCGGGGGAAGCCAGGTGCTCGTGAGGATTTTGACAAAGGTGATAGCGTGCTTGGGGAGGTCGAGGCGCACTGAGATGAGTAGTATTCTGTGACCAATAGGCGATGAACAGAGGCGAAGTCTTTCCTTGTCCTCAAGCCCATGCTTAAAGAAGAAAGGGTGAAGTGTTCTGGGTTGGTGGAGACGGCGACGTGAACCGTCCAGAACTGCGACTCTCGGTGTCATGGCTAGCCAGGAAGTGCAACATCTGGCAAGATGCCAGGAACGTTTCAATGTATTGTTCAAGTACAATCTATACTAGCTATCTGAAGTTGAAGCTATCTCTGTAAGCAGTACGCGATGGCGGACGATAGCAAGTGCAAGGTGCAACGAGAGGCACAAACCACAGACACTGGAATTACTGTCGGCAAAAGCAGGATCGCTACTCCATCTCATCACCTCTACAAGGATATTTGGTCAGGAGAACACTGCCTTCGGCCAATGGAGACCATGACTCAAATCCATCCCATTGAACATCCATCGCTGCAGTCAAAGTTAGCATCCCGGTCTTGACTTTGCGAAAACTGAACTTACTAGTGGGGAAAGGCCACCAATCGCTCCAGTCCTTCGTCATAAACACCTTAAACGGTCCGTTGACAGTCTTACTCTTCAGCTCCCCTCCGGGTGCGCGGCGCAGATTCTTCAGCTGGGCGAAGACGCGAAGCTGGGCTGCCATGGCTGTCTCAACGATCGGCCGACCGATACAGCCATGTGGGCCCCATCCATGGTGGATGTACTTGTCCAACGGCCGGGTGAGGTCGATTACCTGCGGATTAGGAAACACCGTCGGGTCGAGGCTGGCTGTCGCGAGGTTGACGAAGATTCGGTCGCCCTTCTTTACCCGGACAGAGCGGTTGCCATCTTCAATCGTGGTGTCAACGTCTGCAATACGTGTGAGACCGAAGGCCGGTGTATTCAGACGGTAGCCTTCAAGAGCGTATCGTTTGAGCTGTTGGAATGCCTCGGAGCTGTCGGATGCCGCGAGCTTTTGGATGGCTGGCCAGTGACTTTTGTAGGGGTCAGAGAGATAGAGGTCCAGCATCTGGGCAAAACCCTGAGCTTGAGTGGCGACAGCTGCGGCAGCCGTAGGGATAATAGTCCAGGTGACCTCGTCTACACTCTTCCCACCGGCTTCAAGTCTGTCGAGGAGACGGACACCATAATGGATCAGGAAACTCGCTGCGGGGCCTTTTCCGATGTTGTACTCCAAGGAATCAAGACCCTCCACAGTCTCATCGAGGGAAACCTTTCTTGGTAACGCTTTTTCACAGACCGATCGAACGACACGGCCTAGTTCTTTCGCGGCATCTACAGCCGCAACTTTGAGCGTAAATGAACTCGGAGGATCGAGGTCCACGAATATATAAGCAAAAACGAAGGCCAAGTGTTTGTAAAAATCCTGGTCGATGTAGGTGCCTTTTCCGTAGCTCGAGTCAAGCATGGGTATCTTGAACATGTAAGCAATAAAATTTGCGTGCGAAGCGTTCCCGACGAGTCGAACGGCATCAAGCTGGTAGATCTTCCCAAGCTTAGCGCTATTCTGGCGTACCAGTTGCATGGTCAGAGTCTCGTAGAACTGCCGGATCTCTTCCAAACCGTCAGGAGGTTTGTAAAAGGCATTGTGCACAAACCATTTTTGTCTTGCACTGGCTCCAGAGTCATCACTCAGCATATAGTCGTGACCGGTCAAACATCGGATGCGAGGACCCCATGGGACTTTGAACTTTGCCTGATCATCGAGCACGCTCGTGACTCCGGTCCATGACGCAATGGGGATAGGAGGGTCGACGGAAGATGGCGGACTGAAGTCATAATCGTCATCTTTTCCTAAGGTCTGAAGTATTTTGCGAGTCTCGCTTGGAATGGTGAAAGGGAACATCGCATAGACTGAGTTGTCGACGTAAAAGCCAGGATATGCCCTCATTAGCAGCTTGTAGATCACGCCTCCGCCAGCAACTTGAGGGTCAGCAGAGGCTTGTTTGTAGCCCCAGTGGGTCAGAGACCCGGGAGTATAATCCTGCATAAGGTCAGTTGGTGGGCGTTCGATGCTTGCTGACCAACATATGTGAGGGAACTATACCATAGTGTAGTATCGATCACCCCGAATCAAAGCCACGGTATTCAAGAGAATTGCCTTCGACACAGTGGAGCCAGGGCACAATCCTTGACCTATTGTATCTGGAAGTGTCGCTTGTTCGGCGACAATTCCGGGGTAGAGTTCCACTAATTCGACTTTGTCATAAAGTTTCTCCAATGTTGCCGCAACATCTGGATCTGAGTTGATCTCGATCCAAGTCTCATGCGGTTTAAGTTGGAAGAACTCTCGAAGCTCATTGAGCGTGGCCACTTTCCAACTTCTCGCTTGCTCCATGCCGAGTATCTCGACAGCCTTCATGATTGCTGGGACATTGCAGGCACCGAAAGCCCCTAAAAAACACCTCCAGTTAACGGTGAGAACCCCTTCATTTGATATGCGAAAGTACCTGCAACGTCTTCTGTGCTCTCTTGAAGAAGTTTCACGAGCTCAGCATCTTCGAAGCTCCCGTTTGCTTGCCTCTCCAAATTCCCAAAAGCCCTCTTCCCTGGATCTGGATTCACGCCGTGTTCCCATCTTCGGAGGCCTTCAATAAAGGCTGGCAGTGACAATGTTGCCGGATCGTCATTAGGAAAGACATCTTTGTAGAGATCATGGGCCCATACTTCGTCCTTGGCACTCATGGCGGTGTGCCATCTGTAAAACATATTGAACTCGACGCTGACTTGGTTTCCAGTGGCGGATGGGACTGTTGTCTTCCCAAAGTCAGCCAGTGGGTCAAGGTTCCAGGTCGATTTGCAACGATTCAAATTCAGGATCGTCTTGAAATAGTCGCCGATGATGATATGTACGTAGAGTCCGCAAGTTATGCTGGGGCCTCAGTCAGTAACGGTGCAGTTTGGGTAGGATGATGAAAGACGGAGGAGTCCACCGTCATGGTGACCTTCACGTAACTTCAGGAATGACTTGGCACTCCCCCCTGGTTTGTATACGACACAAGGGGAAAGGATACTCACAGTCTCCCGACTTGGAACAGATCATTTTCACGCTTCTTCATCGCAGCCTTGTAGAGTTCATCTTGAGCAGACTCGACGGGAAGACTGAATCTGCCGCCCTCGTTGATGTCTGCTAGTTCCTCGACCACATAGTTGTGGAAGCGGTTGAACGAGACCAAAAGAGCACAGACCCCCGGTGGAAATCCGAGGACTCTGACCTCCGAGAATGCGTCAGGCTTCAGCTTTCCATCCACGAAGGTCCGGACAGCAGCTTGTTGCTCTTCGTTGTGGCCATACAGAGGCCCAAGGTCCAGGTAAGAAGAGCTGTCAACCTTGTTGTAGTCATGCTCATTCGTACGAAAGACATCTGATGTATGGTAAGCATCCATCAGCTGAACGGTAGGAAGCATTTGATCCCTGAAATAGGGGTGGGTCTTACCATGAATAATGATTGTAGTGAGGTAGAATAGCATACTGGAGATCTTGCTAGGATGCTCTTTCGGAGGCCCATCTCGAGCAAACAGAGCTGTTTGGAATTAGCCCAGCACTCAAGCCTGCCTTTGGTAAGGGGAGCAGCTATACCGTCAAAGATCAAAGACGGGTCAGGAAGAACAGCAGGAAGCACCGTCATGGGTGTGACACTGCGTGCATAGGCGGACCCAGCTTTCCCAAGATTGGGGTAGATGACACTCTACACCTTGTCAGAATCTCTTTTCTGGTGGAGAGGGACTGGGATACTTGCATTGTTTGACCCATCAGCGGCACGGTACTTGTACTGGTCTCCCAAACGTGTGAGTGGTGGATGGTCGAGGGTTTCCCATAGATTCTTGACCAATGCCCCAGCGATAACGTTACCACCTTTCGATTCTTCAGGTATGGATGCAGCCAGTTGAACAATACGCTCAACCTATTGTTCACTTAGTAACCTTGTAAAGATTTATGCTAGACAGAATCGTTGTCAACATACTAGGGGGTTCTTGTGATCGATTGAGCCGCTATGCAAATATGCCTGGATGGCAGAGATGACCACACCGACGTCTTCTGGTAATTTCATGTCTTGGGCGTGTAGCTCAATGAGTACACCTCGTAGGAGGCCGTGATCGATGGGTGCATCGATTTCGCTGGTAGAGGTGTGGTGATTTTCTCCGAGCGTCTGTCGAATTATCTCAGTGAGCTTTTCCATAATGGTCCGAAGGTCATTTGGGACTGTGGGAATTGAAGCAACGCTTGGACGATGACTCCCATCCTGGTCAGGCGAAGAAAGAAGGTCAATTTCCATGCCATCGTGTGCAGCATCGTCGATTGCCATGTCGTGGGTAACCCCGTTGGGGGCTGATGCAAGGAATGATGGCATGGTGGGAGGATGTGAATGAGATGAATGAAGAGAGGAAGAAAAGGAAGTACGAGATCCGCAAGCAGTGGTCGGAGAAGAAGGTTTTGCGTGGATGAAGGGGAGAGATAATACAGGATGGTATAAACAAGGCGAGACTCAGCAGGGACGCTTGGAGACGGAAGGTAGGAGGCGAGATTTGATGATGTAAACCTCGCTTGTGGAGGTATTTAGGAAGGTACAAGGAAGAGGTAACCCTCAACCCCCAGTATGAGAGACAAAGCAGAGCCATTCACCCAAGGAGACTCGGAGATGTCTTTCTTTGCTTTCAGCATAGCATTACGAGGAGACACAGAAGCCAGCCCGGATCACTTCGAAGCGTAACCGCCTCTCCCTCATTCACTGAGAGCAGTTCGTACTCCAACCTCTATCAGAAGATGAAACAGTGTTGGTGCCTTCCTTTGCTAAATGCTTGCTTTCCTTTCCTGCTCAGTGCTCACTTGCAGATCTTTGCATGACCTCCCATCGAAGAGATTCTGACAGGATCAGGGTTGGCTCGTAAACAATGCCAGGCTGATCGTCTTGGACAACGCATCTTGGACAATCTGAAGGCATCTGAAGGCGACTGCTTTCTTTCGTTGACCTCGCATTGCAGTTGTATGAGGCAGCGAAATGTCCGGCGGATGCCAAGAGATGGCGCTAAGGAACGTTAATCTTAGTAGCGGACTCTTGCCCTCACCCGTGAAACATTTTTGTTTGCCATTCGACTCCAGACATTGCCATACTGGCAGATCTGTCTTCCAATGCCATCTCTGCTTCACTAACATCCCCCAGCTACTGCGTGGTGGTTAGGATAGACGGTATACTCAAAAAGAAACCTTTTGAAATTGGGGCCGCAGGGTTCATTGAAAATGACCGGCGCGTCATAGTCTCAGTATTCAGACTCGCTTAGGGGGGTACCCTATGGCCAGCCCTACACTCGTTCCTCGCTTCGGGGGCCAATCATATCGCAAGCTCATTACGGTATACCCCCCCTCTAGAGTCTGAGTAGGAAACCCTGGAATCGCTATATTAGCCGTTATTTTATATGAGATCCTTATCAAAATTAATCGGAATAGAAAATAAGTAGTTTCTTTTATATATAACTTTTTACTATATTAGTATATATAAAAGAATAAGATAGAGCTAAACTAGAAAACCTTGAATTTATATATATAGCTAATTATAAATTTAGAGTTACTACGCTCTTTAATTAGATCGACTAAATTAGCCCGCTAGCCCTCTTAAGCTCTCTTATTAAAAATTTATATATAGAAGTTTTACACTCTAAAATAATTAGCTTTTTATAAATACTATTACTTTATAATTTCGTAAATTATAGAGTTTAGTTTACGCTTTCTAACGATATAAAAATAATAAAGTTTAGTTTATTATTAATAAATTAAATAGATATTTAAATATAATAGTTATAGTAGTTATATTAGACGCGTCTAGAATCGAATAATAATCCTTTTATCTATTTATATAATTATTCTTCTTTTATTATTTTATTAATTTACTAATATAAATATAATCATCCTCGATATTTCTTATAAAAATATTATTAAACGCTTTAGATATGTATTTCTTTCGTTTATCTTTTAAATCTCTTATTAATATCCTTAGGTTACTTCTTAACGAATCTACTATTATTAATAATTAAGGTTATAAGCGAGTTTAATAGCTATCTATTACTACTTATAAACGTATTAGAAAATCTTTAAAAAGAGCTTAAATGAATATATTCTTCTCTATAGATTTCTTCTAAGCTAGCGATAATATCTTTTAACTTAATAATACTATCTTTTAAAACGCGTCTTTCTCCTCTATTCGTTCTTTATTACTCTATTTTAATTATATTTCTTCTATAATTCTATTAATCTATTAATTATAAATATATTTATTCTCGATATTTCTCGTCTAAATATTACTAAATATCTAAGATATATATCTCTTTCGCTTATCTTTTAAATCCCTTATTAACGCTTTTAGACTATTCTTTAACAAATTCGCTATTATTAGTAATCGAGATTATAAGCGAGTTTAATAGCTATTTACTACTATTTATAAACGCGTTAAAAGACTCTTAAAAGAGAAGAAGTAAGAGAAGGAACTATAATAAGTAAATGCGGAGAATACTACGGAGAATACTGCGAAGAATACTACGGAGAATACTACGGAGAAATTAAGCGGTAATAAGATTATTATTATTAAGAATACGACTTAGCTCTTCAAGATCTCACATTATATACTCTCTATAGTTCTATATTAAATTATTACTTAATAAGCGGAGAATATTACTATAACTTAGTTTATTATCTCTATTATATTAATATAATATATTACTATAATAACGTTATAAGAGAAGAATCTACTACGATAATTATAGCTAATTAAGTCTCTATAGAAGAAATATTAAACGATATATATTTAAATAAATTAAAATTATCCGATATCTTACTCTGATAGCTATTTTATTATTCGAAAGATTTTACTGCGGTAGAAGATAATATAGAATTTACACCACTAATTAGTATATTATCTCTATTTCTTTTTAATATTTTAATACTTCTTACTATAAGAATATAGCCTTTCTCTATTTTTTATAGATAATTATTATAGATTAATTTTTTACACTTAATATACCTTTCTAATTAGATCTTAGCGCGCCTCTCTTTATATATATATATCTATATATTATATAGATTAAATTAATTTTATAGTAGTAAAAGTAGGTTAAAAACGTATAATAAGCGATTAGAGTTTGATTTAACTTAGGGCTAGGGCTAAAATTCGATTTAACTTAGAAAAATCCAACTCCATAAATTTAATTCATAGGCCTTTACTTATACTCTAATAAAAAAATAATTTTCTATTAAATAACTATTTAAATATCGTAGAATTAGATTTTTTTTTTCGATTTTTAATAAAATATCTAAATTAATTATTTTTAGAAGATTTAAATTAGAGTTTTAAAAACTATATTTTTAACCCCCCTCTTATTCTTTAATATATACCGAGAAAATTCTAAAAATAATCTTAAAATATTCGTTATATTTATAAGTTTATTTTAGAATATTATTATAGAATATACCCGGCCAGATTTTTTAAAATAATACTTATTAAATTTTTATTTAAAATTTATTTTTCTAAGCTATTATCTTAAGTAATTTATTAAATAATTTATAATTTTAAATTATTATTTAATAATTTATAGATATAAGTAAAGATATATAAAGTTTTATTAATAAATTTTTTTATTTTATTTAATTATTTAATTATTTTAAGACAAGTAAAGGCCTATGAATTAAATTCATAAAGTTGAATTTTTCTAAGTCAAATGAAGTTAGATTTTTTCAAGTTAAATGGAATTTTAGTTCTAGCCCTAAGTTAAATCAAACTCTAATCGCTTACTATACGTTTTTAATCTACTTTCACTACTACGAAATTAATAAAGGAAGTAAAAGCCTTAACTCTAAGTTAAATCGAACTCTACTTGCTTTCTATACGATAAATAGCTTACTTCTATTACTATAGATCGCTAATTAATTATATCTTTATCTAAGAAAGAAGTATCTACTTAATAATCTTATTCTTAATATATCTCGTCGATTAAATAGATTATCTTTTTAATAGATCGTTTAAGACTATAATTAATAAACTAGTTTTACTAATAACTTAGTTTAAGATTATATATAATTAACTATAAATAAAGACCTTAGAATATAGATATAAGTCGATATACTATAATAACTAGCTTTAGAACTTATTAATCGTTATACTAAAGACTAATTAAATTAGAAATTAAATATATTAAAAGAGAGTATATAGATCGTTTAAATTAGGCGGAGTTAGAGGGATATATAATATATAGTATTATTTACTATTATATTCGCCTTTAAGAATATAATAATCGAGTATTTTAGATCTAATATATTTAATTTATAGATATATTTTATTATATAAATTTATACGCTACTCTAAATTTCTTAATAGTATTACTATATAATTTTATTTTAACTTTAAATAATAAAGTAAAAGCGAGGTTAATTCGAAAATATTTATTATTTTAGTAGATAGAAGAAAGCTATCTTTCTTATTAATAACTTAATCTCTACTATTATAAATAATCTTAATTTTAGAGAATTTATTAAGAACTTAACTATTAAATTAAGTAATATTCTTATTAAGAGTATAAAGAATCGCTTTAAATATATAGAAATTAGCTATTTAATATAGGCTAAAATTATTATAAATAGTATTAATTAGCTAAGTAATAGAGTTATCTAATAATTACTCGATAGACTAATTAATAACTTCTTATTTTTTAAAGCTTATTAAGATATTATTATCTATATCTAATAGCCTTTAAGCGAATTTCTTTATATTAATTCGATTTTAATTAGTTAAATTCGTATTTTAAAGTCTTATATTTTCTATTAGTCTAAGAATTTAAATATAATTTTAAAGATAAAACGCTCTTAACGTAGTTTAAGCGATATAATCTAACTTAATACTCTTAATAACTAAAAGAATTTAATAAAAATTATTATAGAAATATATAACTATATTATTAAAAGGAGTAGAATTCTTTTAAATATAATTAATGGCCTTAATATCGTAGCGATTTTATATAAAGATCTTATTTTAGAAAATAAGCTTAGTCGCCTTTAATAATTAAGCTAAATTAGATTTTATTAATATACTATAATTAAATTAAATAATAGTATTAAGAGAAATCTTAAAGCGAGAATAAGTAATAATATTATTTTAAAGAAGAATAAAGATAATATTAGATAAAGCTATAGTAATAGCTATCTTAGAGTTATATTATACTCTTCGCAATATAATATTCTAAAATATAATCTTATTAATATTTTTATAGCTATTAAGAAAGAAGAGTTAGCTATTAAAATAAGAGATTATATTCTAAATAGCGTCGGCTATAATAATTTAATCGTTATTAAAACTCGCTTATATCTACTTCTAAATATTAATTCGATAACTATATTCTTCGTATAGAAGTCGATTTCGATTATTAATATAATATTATTTATAATCTTATTAGATCGCGAATAGACTAAAATTAATAATAAAACTAACGTTCTTTATAGAGCTAGTATTATTTTTCTTTAAACGAATTTAAATTAAATAAAGATAGAAGTCTTCGGCGATAACCTACTTATATTATATATCGTTTAATAAAAAAAGAGTATAATACTAAGTTTAAAGAATATAAATAATATTATTAGATAATTTAAATAAAGAAAAATATATATTAGTTAAGAAATATACGTAAAGTATAAGAGAAGAATTAAATTATTTATAGATAAAAAAAGAAATAATATATCTAGCGCGAAAAATTTTAGTAACTAAAAAAAGAATATTATATTAAAAAAGTTATAATATTTTAAAACTATCGTTAGCGCGAAAATCTTCTTATTCTATAACTTAAAAAACTTTAATTTATAAAAGAAATTACTAAGAAAAAATATATCTAACGCGAAAAGTTTTAATATATAAAAAAAGAAATATTATATTAAAAAAAGTCATAATATTTTAATATCACCGTTAGCGCGATAAGCTATTTATACTATATTTAAAATTTTTCTACTCGATATAGAAGAAATTACCTATATATCTTATTTTATAATTATTTTATAGATTTAAAAAGTTATCGAGCTTATATTATAATAGAATTATTACGAAGAAACTTCGTAAGTAATATCCTTCTTATTAAGTTACTACTTTATTTAATACTTAATTCTATTTAGCGTTATTATAAAGTAAATCTTTTATTATATAAATATTATAATAAAAAGAAAGAATATTACTATTTATCGTGTGTAAGTCTTTAAAGAATATAAAGTTTAATATATTTAAAAGGAGGTATCGTAGATAGAAGAGCTTTCTAGCGTTTAAATTAATATAATATATTCTTATAATAGTATCTCTACGTCTCTAATATAAACTCTATTTGAATATATCTTACTTTTTTTTTTTTTTAGATATATTACTTCGATAGATCGATATAGAAGAGATTTTCTATTTATCTTCGCTATCGACGTTATTAATTTAGCTAGAAAAAGACTATTAGCTTAATCTAGCGTTTATATACTATATCGATTATTTAATTTAAGTTATTATCGTTATTAAATATTACGCTATATTAATTTAAAAGATAAATAGATAATTATTTAATAGAAGAATTATAATTATATAATTTAAAGCTAAAAATCCTTTAATAGACTTCCGTAGAGCCTATTTATTATATATCTTAATACTTTTAAATCTTATTTATCTAGTCTAGACCTATATCGTCTTAATCTATATCGCTTTTACGCTCTATTTAAAGATTAATCTAATTATTATCTTTATAAATATATTTAAAGATATATTTATAGACTTTAACGTTAACGTAGATCTCTATATTAATATAAGCATTATACTTAGCTAATAAATAGAGACTATAAAATATTATCTAGTAATTCTATTTAGATTTATTATCTAATATCTTAATAAACCTATATCGATAATATATAAAATATTTAAAATCTAGTTTAAAGATAATATAGTCGCTAAAGTCCTTCGAAAATCGCTTATTATATATATTCTTATTTAAGTCTTAATAAGATAAGATAGTATTTATTCTATTAATAATATACTAGCTATAATTTCTATAAAGTATATATCTAGTAATAGTTATATAAAGATTAAGAAATAGATTTTAATTAGAGATCTTAGTATTAATAGCGATATTTATCTTAATAGCGTTAAAAAATTAATCTTTAGAGTGTAATATAATAAGGATATAGATATATAATAAACCTCGTTTTTAAAATTTTATAGTATAGGTATAGGCGAAAATTCGATCTATTACTCGTAAAGTTAGTTAGAGTTAAAACTAATTAATATTTTAATTAATTATATTTCGCCCTTATAGAAGTAAAGAAATTTTTTAAATAATACTATAAAACTAATTAATAGAAATTACGATGTATAAGAGGCTAAATTATACTAGAAATATCTCTAGAGACTATTATCTATATTAATTATCTAACTAATATATCGCCTAAGAAATTATCTTATTAAATAAGAAGGAGAAAAGCTATTATATTATAATAAGGGGTAAAAAGAATAAAAGTATATCTAATACCTTTCTCTTTAAAATATTATTTATAAAAGCTTTTAGCTTTAATCTAAATACTCTAGTAATTAAATTAAGCTAATTAGTAATCTATTCGCTAAATAGAAAATTTTCGATAATCTTAATTTATTTTAAATTATAGATAAAAGTTATAAAGAGATTTAATTAGTTAAACTTAATAAATAGAATAATAATATTCTAATAGAGTTATTTTATAAATTATAAATCTTCTTAATAGAAGAAAAGAAGATCGATACGTTATTTATTAGCTTAATTACTTATAGTAACTTTATTAATATAAGTATTAATAATTATTTAATAAGTATTAACTCGAATAGTTTTCTAATTTATCTTTAATTAATAAAGTTTATTATTTTCGATAGCTATATAGATATCGTAGATGAAATACTATAGTAGTTTATCGTAATAAAGAAAACGATTAAACTTACTAAAACGATTTTATATTATATATTTATAGAAAGTTAGCGATGAGTAGAATAGAAGAAATAAATAATATAGATTTATAATATAAGATAAGCGTTATTTATATAGAGTTATCTCGACTAATAATTTCTCTAATTTATAGAATAACTTCGCTATTCTTACTTTGCTAGATAAGAAAACTTCTATCTAATATATTATCTATATAAAATATATTATTATACTATAACTATTTATTAAATAGAAAAATAAGAGAATAGCGTAGAGATATATAAATTAGATACTAATATAAAATACTAAATCTCTTACTACTTTAAGTCTCTATTAATATATCTCTAATCTTAAATATATCTAGTAGATTATAAATATTATTTTTCTAAGCGATAATAACTTTATCTAAAATAGAATAATTATAGATATATGAATTATAGTATTATAAGTTCTTATAAAATAGCTTATAGTCTCTTATATTTAAATTAATCTTTAGTCTTTTAGATATTAATTTAAGAGTATTAATATAAAAATTAATACTTTTAAGAATTATAGCTATTTTGCGATAGAGTGTCTAATTAATATAATTATAATAACTATATCTAGTAAAATTAATATAAGAAACGCGATTAGAAGAAAGTTATATCGTATTATAAATTAATTTTAAATATTATTTATAATATAGATTTAGCTAAAGATCGATTTTTTACTCTTTAAAGACGTTAAAGCAAATATATAAGTAATAATTACTTTTTAAATTTTATATATATAGAGGGTAACTAAATAATTAATAGTAATCTACTATAAGGCTATAAAGGCTATATTATTATATTAAACGCTATAGCGACGAAATTCTTTATAATTATTAATAAAATTTAAGATCTCTAATATTAAAGAATAAAGGATTTAATTAATAGTATACTCGCTAAGATTAATTAGATTATTTATACTTATTTTAACGCTCTTATAACTTTATTCTATATTATTTATTTTTTAATTAATATCTATTTTAGATATACTAACTTTAATCTTTTCGCTATTATAGTACTATTTAACTATTTTATCTTTTTATAATATTATATTATAGCTATTATAAATCTAATCTATAGAATTTAAATTATATTATATAAGTTTTATAGTATATAGATAATGCGCGATATAATTAATAAGCTTTATTAGAGATTAAATAGAATTTAAATAAAGGCTATAAGATAAGTTAGAAGAATATAAGCTATCGAAATTATTATTAAAGAAGTTTACTAATAAGTCTTATAATAGAGAATCTTTAATAGCGTTTTTCTCTTATTTAGAAGCTTCTTTTTAACGATATTTAAGATCTAATACGCGTTAAAAAACTTTAAAATAGAGTAATAAAAAATAGATAGGGGAGAAAGATATATCTTAGAAGATAGTATTGCTAAATTAAAAAATACTATCGCTAATTTAAAAGGAGTATATAAGAAAGGATATATTTATTCGAGCTCTTTTTAAGGATTTTCTAACGCGTTTATAAGTAGTAATAGATAGCTATTAAGCTCGTTTACAATCTTAATTACTCGTAATAGCGAATTTATTAAGAGATAGTCTAGAGGCGTTAATAAAGGCTCTAAAAGATAAGTAAAAGGGGTATATATATCTTATAGATCTAATAATATAAAAGCGAGGGGTAGAGAGAATAAATATATTTATATTAATAGAATTAGTAGAATTAGTAAAGTAATAGAGGAATAATAATTATATAAATAGATAAAAAGATTATTATTCGATCTTAGACGTATTTAATATAATTACGATATTTAAATATTAGTTTAACCTACTAATAGTAAATTAAACTTTATAATTTTTATAGTATTAGAAAGCGTAAACTAAGCTTTACAATTTACGAAATTATAAAGTAATAATATTTTTAGAGAGCTGGTTATTTCAGAGTATAAGACTTCTATATATAAATTTTTATAAATTTTTAATAGTTATAAACGCTAATTTATTTACCCGCGATATCTAATTAAAAAGCGTAGATCTAACAAATTTATAATTGACTATATATATAAATTTAAGATTTTCTAGCTTAGCCCTATCTTATTCTTTTATATATACTAATTTTTAGAAAAAAAATTAAAAAGCTTAATATCTTTAAAGACTTCGAACTTTCAATTTAGAAAATTTGATATATTATTATTATATTAGTATATATAAAAGAATAAGATAAGACTAAGCTAGAAAACCTTGAATTTGTATATATAGCCAATCATAAATTCGATAGATCTACGCTTTTTGGTTAGACATCACGGGTAAACAAATTAGCGTCCGCAACCATCAAAATCTCGCCCTCCCGCGCCTCCCTCATCAAAAAAATAGGTGTATATTATTAACACATAGAATAACTTTTTTATATATTAAGAATATATTTATAAGTTTTTATAAAAAGTGATGGTTCGGTTATTAAGTAATGATATATCGAAGTTATAGATTATTAAGTTTCTTTGAAATAGTTTCGGGGTAACTCGCTCCGAGGTAACAGCTACCCCGGAACTTACTAATGCTGATATATACCCAGGGGTAAATATCTCATATCAGCCAAACCACCAAAAAAATGAGGCTTGGCACGGTTTCCTGCTCAGACCCACTGCGTGGGGCCACTGAGACTAGGCGCGTCACCTTAAAAAAAGCGATGTCATCATTAACATCCAATTTGGAACTCGCGTGCTTGCCTCTCCTCTCACACACATCATAATTCCTCTTATCACTTTTCAGTTCATCTATGGCCTCTAGAATCTTGAAGGCACACCGTTTACTGTCAAGCTCCGCTCAATCATATCTCACATCACGCACCATCAGTCCAGCACCTCGAACACTCTCCCGCATCAACGTATTTCACTTTCACACCAGTACTAGAACCATGGCTGAACATGCATCTTCATACCGCGCCAACGGCGACAATGGCGATGAGGGAAACACTGAAGGCGACCTCAACGCATGGAAGCATAGAGCACCCTACAAGGTCCACGACAGCGACCCAAACTTTCACGCTCGCTATGAAGCCAGCTGTCATTGCGGTAAGATCCGGTACCAACTGAGTAGGGAGAAGCCACTGGATTCCAAATACTGCCATTGTACGACGTGTCAGAAGCTTCATGGTACGAAAAATCCTCCCTGCCCTTGTTCAGAAAGTATATGCTGACCCCATATCTTTTAGGAGCACCATTCCAGTGGGCAGCCATCTTCCATAAGGAAGACATCAACTTCACCCACGGTCACAGCGACCTGGGCTGGTACGAGAGCTCAGAAAAGACTACCGTGCACAAGCTGCCATGCAAAGTCAGCTGTGCTTACTGCCGTACACCTATCATGGACGAGGGAAGGAATATGATCCTGCTGTTTCCGACCCTGATCAACTTCAAGTCTCCTGAGGACAGGAAGAACTTTGACCCTAGGTGAGCATTGTCAAATCTTTTCCAAACCCCTCAGGGATAGCTGCTGATGGTCACTACCTAGCTGCCACATGTTCTACACTCGTCGGATCCTCGACATCAACGACGGCAAGCCGAAGTGGTCAGGCATTAGTAACGACAGCGAGCTGATTGAGGATTCACCCGAACAAGACAAGAAGAGGAAGCGTGAGGAAGACGCGGCGGAGGGGAATGATAAAAAATCATGATGGGTCTGTTGAGCATGGCGCATGCGTGTTCCACTAAGAGCACGCATTCTCGGTCCACAGAAATTGTTGGGTGAAGCACTGGCTTTATCCAGCTTTGCTGCTCTTGGGTCCAGCAGTGTTGTGCCGGTGATGTTGCTTCGAATGCACAGCTCGGAGCTCGTGACTGGCTTTACAGTGGAACATCAATAAGAGATCAGGTCACCTTGATTTTAGACTGTCCCCAGCGTCCGTGCTAGTGCTCTATCGCTTTCCAATTGCACCAGACGATTTGCAAGCGGTATTCAAATCTACAAAAAGCTCATACATATGGAACTCGATTTACTGAATTCTTTTCTCGATTCCATGCTACCCTCTTTCCTATGCTGCCTTCAAAGAACAAAAGCTTTTCGAGTATCCGTGTCAGAAGCTTGAATTCATTGTTTGATCGTGAACGACATGTAACACACGCGGTTTACTCCGGGGAGTCGTACGTATTGCCGCTTACTGTTAAAGAATCAAGTCATCGAAACACTGAATCATCAGTCCCATGTCTATTCCTTAATGATAATATATGAGGCGCTTATTGAAAACCTTCCTATTCGATGTTTTCCCCGCAAGAAGTCGCGCATGCCTTTACGTACATGCGCATCAAGAATTTCATGCGGTCCACCTTTTTGCGAAGTTTTGCTCAAGCCCCCAGATCTTGTTTATGGAAGAAGACTCCGTAAAAGCTCGGACGTGGTCAACAATGTTTTATGATCCTTAACTCAACGTCATTGAACTCTTCTCAGTACACAAGATGCATGCCGTCACGACTCTGTTTCTCTTGTACCTCACAAAATGCATCACCGCCAACACCACAACCGCCGCTCAACGAGCTCAGCAGAAAGCCGTTGCCGCCTGCCAAAACCTCACCCCCTCAACCACTAACGACGGCACTACCACTACCATCCTACCCTTTCCCGATCCATCATGCTGGGTCACTTTGGGCATGACAGACTGGATGAAGAACTGGAACACCAGCACCACAATCTGCACAGCTACACAAAGCGTACTCACGCCATGCCAATGCCGAATATATGAGCCGTGGGCAACGTGCTTCATGCGGCTGACATATGAGAGAAACCGAACGGCTAGCTATGTTTGTACGAATCTGACCAAGCCGGAGGAATGCACGGAGCCGGTACCTGGGCTTATGGTGCCGGGGCCGGCAGAAATATTCTATGGCGCTTATAGTGTAGGTCAATACAATTTGGCTCTAGAAGCAAGACATGTGACGGTTACTGACAGTGAGATAGATCTGGTGTAGGTCAAGCAAGAAACTCTGGTAACTCAGACTTCTAAGCTAATCATGCTCTCCTCAGCACTTTTCAGCTACCTAATAACCTGGCACACCTCCCTGACCTCCCCCAGCGCCCTACCCGCCATAACAACCCAGCTTTCCCAAACCAAAACCAGTGCTCTCTCTGCCAACAACCTCCTCGTAGCCCTCGTCCAAGACTATGCCGTCGATACATCCCGTGGCCAAGCTTTTATCTCTGTCATGACAAACGGGCCACTTCTCAGCAAGAATGACGGCCGCACAAGGCCGACGCTGTCGAACGCGCAGGAATTGCTTGGTCAGCTATTGGAGCAAGCCTTAGAGGTCCTTACGAGCGATTGGTCTTGCGGGGACTTTCAGACGATGGCGAATGGGGGGATGTTGTTGAATGGAACGCTAGAGACAACTGAGATTTTGGACACGAGGTTGGGGCAGCAGGAAAAGATGTAAAGGGGTCATCAGGCGTTAGAGGCTTTAAGAGGGCATTTGATCTTTTCGGGTACTCGAGGGGAAAAGATTGTCCCTGTTTGATTCTATATCCCTACCATCAAAATCAACTCCCTGGAGGAGGGAGACCCTTTGCCTGGATGGCTTTAGAGGCTTCAATGGCATGGGACCAACCGAATGTCTCCGGGTTGAGCTTCAGATATAGTGACCCTGACGGTCTAGACAGCATGCGACCAGGCAGAGATTCGGGTTCAGATTTGTGCGTGGTGTTCTGATGACTTGAGCAGTAGGTAGTTGCGTAATCAAGCAGTCCATTCGGGGTTCGATTAATGATCTTACGGCCTTCAATTCTTCAGCAACCTGCGAATGGCATAACAATGGGGTTCGCAGCCCACGACTCCGTTCCAATGAAAGTTGTGAAAGCGTAAGATGCCGCTCGTATCGTCCATTTTTATATAAGATCTCGATGCCTTTCACAATTTGCTCCTCGGCAGCAGGTGCAGCAACCCAGGGTCGCCACTGGCCATGCGACGCCAGATCCCTGTCAGTCTCGACGTGGACTAGCGGCAACTCCAAGTTCGCATGCCTTCATCGTCTGTCGGCTCCACCTCTTTCACACTCCATTCGAGACGACGCCTCGAGCATATTTGCTGGATTCTTGTTTCGAAGTTAGGGTGAGAATAACGCGTATCTTGCTTCTCTGTTTTTGTTGCAACCAGACCGTCGAAGCTTTCCCCACCTTGCCAGCAACACCTCGGCTTATCTCACCCGAAAACAAAACAATCCCTCGCGGACCTCAAACCATCCATAGTGTGTGCACCATTGTTTTTGACCCCTAGCAGCTGATTGGCTGACTGACTGATATCCAGATATCTTGACAACGCCCGTGGCCTCGCCCTCTGTCCTCGCGACCAGCTAATCATGTCCGTCAAATTCGAGAAAGAGACTGTCAAGGACACTCCGATTCCTGGATTGGGAGGACGGAAACATGAGATCGTGCACGAGATTGGCGAGAGGTTGACGGGAGGCGAAACGGCACGAGGCTACCTCGCTGTAAGCAGTGGAGTGTCTCATGTTCCAGTGCCGGAGGACTGACAATCTCCACGAGCCAGGCCTACCTCCAGCAGCTCCAAACCAACCCCTTGCGCACGAAAATGCTCACATCTGGCTCCCTCGCAGCTCTACAAGAAGTTCTCGCCTCTTGGATCGCAAAAGATGTTGGTCCATCCGGCCATTACGTCAACTCTCGAGTGCCGAAGATGGCAGTGTATGGCGCTTTCATCAGCGCGCCGTTGGGCCACTTCTTGATCAGTATACTGCAGAGAATGTTTTCCGGGAGGACGGGTCTGACCGCGAAGATTATGCAGATTCTCGTTAGCAATTTGGTCGTATGTCTGCACCATCCTTAGGCGCAAAGCAGGGCTGACATTTCGCAACTTGCAGGTCGCACCCATCCAGAACACAGTCTACCTCGCCTCCATGGCCGTCATCGCCGGCGCCAGGACCTTCCACCAGATCAGAGCGACCATCAGAGCCGGCTTCATGCCTGTGATGAAAGTCAGCTGGGTCGTCTCGCCGTTGGCATTGGCCTTTGCCCAGAAGTTCTTGCCTGAGCAGACTTGGGTGCCTTTCTTTAATATTGTTGCCTTTGTCATTGGTACCTGGATTAACTCTCAGACTAAGAAGAAGAGACTTCAGGCTTTGAGGAGGAAGGTAGGCTGACCCTATAACCCTGTGATGATGATGGCTGACGGCATTTCAAGCACTATGGCGACGATGGACGAGGTGATGGACGAGGTGATGGGCGAGGTGATGGGCGCAGCCAGTCGGGCAGAACCGACTATTCGAAGCCTGGATACTAGGAGCGTTATGAAAGGATGGCGTATTTAGGATCGAGGTCGTATGAAAGCAGTTTTGGGGTAATGGTCGAGCATTGACAGCCGCATTTTGCCCATCTCTACCGTTCGAACACACCAACTTCGTCTTGGCGACTTCTTACTGTCTTGCTATGTATAGGACAAGATTCTTCACGAGCGAGCAATACCCGTTACTTAGCTTCCGACTTGATTCTTACTTCTTGCGCGAGATAGTTATCTGCATACGTTTATCACCTCCCGTGCAATTACCCTCCTTGTCGCCCATCCATTCTACTATCCTCCTTGCGTACACATCGCCAAAGACCTACCTATCTCCGCGCTTTTCAGCAACCGTGTGCTGCTTTCCCACCTTCCTCTTCCGTACTCCGGCAAATCCTACTGATTCCAGACCACGCACTCGTCGGCTTACCAGCAGCTTGGTTTCCCGACCTCTGGCAGCTCCCGTCGACACCGCTTCGGGGAAGCAGTTCCACACTGATGTATGCGAGCACTACATTGAATCGCGGTCGCTGCCCGTGTCTTTCCAATATTCGCTCCGACGCAAACCCAGACGACGCCAACCGCATGACCGCGGCGCGGCCAGCGGCCCGGAGCCTGCAGCGGTCAGTTTACAATCATCGTTTCAAACCATGTGCCAGAATTAGTAATGATTCCATATCCAATGATCCAGACCTTGCTTTCCGCCTCCTTCCGCAATACAAATACATGGGTAGTCTAGATGATCTGTCCCCCCTCTTCCCCCCAATCCAGCTTCTCCTTCGCTGTGGGAACCGAGCTTTTCCCTGCGTTACTGGGGTCACCGAGAACGACGCTAGGCATGCAGGTACGCCTTGCTGAACTGTCTCTTCGATTATGCATTACAGGTATGCTCGGACGCCTGTTGTTTGCAAGGGCAGGCCTGCGAGGGAATGCTTGTTTGTGGCTTGCTTGTCGTCCTCCAATTGTTGTCGCCGGTAAATCAGTCGTGGCATCTTCTTCTTCTTCTTCTTCTTCTTCTCCATCCTCACGCAGTTTACCGAGCATGTTCCTTCCGATCCCCGAGACCGGGCCGTATCATGTCACACTGGTGTGATGAGCTCTCTTTTTTTTCTTTTTTTTCTTCTTCTGAAATCCAATTCAATTCAAATATCAAGATCGCATTCCCATAGTCACCGTTTCTATCCTGTACTTGATAAGAACAAAAAGTGCCTTCCGCAATGCGCGTTCCTCGGCTCCACCTCATCCCCAGACTCGCCCTTCTTGCCATCATCGCCACCGCCGCCGCCGTCACGTTCATCGTTTGGTCGAGACGACACATGCAATCCGGCAGCCAAGAAAAGGCCCATGGTGGTAGTAGTTCAAAGGCTGGAGAGTGCCTTACGCGTGAGTCGCTCGCCACATAATCAGTTACATTCAGTCACCGCTGGGGGTGGTGCTGGCGAATAATAACGTTCCACAGTCAACGCAAGATGCAATGTCTACAACGGGGATTACTGCTGCGGCAAGCTCTACTGTCACGAGCTGCCGAGTATGGGCGCGACTTGTGTGTCGCCTGGTGGGTCAGAGTACTACCAGGAACTGCTTGCGGATGGTTGGTTGGAAGAGGAAGATTCCAAACGGTGCGTTGACATGTGAGGGAAATGGTTCGCACATAACACTGATGTGGGTGCTATAGGTGATGATAATACATTGAGAAGAACGAAAAGGATGACAGGTTAAGCTCCCAACTCTCGGTCCGGTAACGACGGTTTGAAGGGTAGAGGACCGTGAAATATCGTGACGAAGGGGTGGAAACACAACGCCCAGAAGCTCCGTAATCTCGGCTCGGTAACAAGGGCATGAAGAATCATAGTGACACGTTACCCTCACTGCCTCGCCATCAGCGGCTTCTCAACATTGCCAGCGCACTTCGACCTCCGCAGAAGCAGCCCCCCTACCCTTAACCTGTCTCTTATCAATCTCGCCAGCCGCTCACTTGCTATTCGCCACCGCAGTGCCATCACCGGAAATACAATCCCCATCGCAGAATGGATCCTCTACATAGTTGAACGTCAAATACCCATCCTTAGGACTATTGCCCCAATCGACCGTCGCACTCCCACACGTCTTACACTTATGCTCCAGCACCTGATCCGCCAGCGGCTGGATCTGCGCAAGTGTCAAGTCGGCGCCAGCCTTCAGGTAATTTGGAAACGCGCAAATGCCTCCGGTGCCGATTGCGACGTCGAGTTTGTAATTCCCGCCGGTGGACTCGCTAGCGCCGGATGCATCAATACCCTTGCTGATGTCGGAGCCGATGGTGACGGATTCGGACGAGGAGATGCAGACTACGTGCTGGCCCTCGGTGTACGTGGTCGTCAAGGGTTTGGAGGTGGCGTAGATGGCGTCGCGGAGGATCTGGACGATGGATTCGGGATCCTTGTTTTCGAATCTGGCGAGGGGACAGAGGCCGGAGCCGCGGCAGTTGAGTCCGAGGGCGGCGACGGTGGAGATGACGCTGGTGATACTGGTGACGGCGAGGAGAGAAGCGAAGGTTGTGGAGGGATGCATAGTAACGTGATGAAGAAGGGGCTGGGCCGGGGGAAGGAGTTTAGGCCAGGGGTTCGGGCAGCCGTGGCGGGTAGTTGCTTGAATGTAATATTGTCCGTAGCTACCGTGAGCCGCTGTTGTGGATCGGTGTTTGAATAATCCGAAGAACTTGCGTGAGGGATGGACGCCTTATACACGTTCTGCTGGTCCATGGTTTCTTCAAAGAAATCGATCTGCTTGATACAGGTCGGAGCCTCGACTGGGAAAGATTCCATGTCCATCTCTGTTCAAACCGTTCATCGAGAATCAAGCCGATCAATGCCAGTTGAGCCGTGCCATGTCGTATCCGATCTCCTGTGCAACTTCCCGTCAACGGTTGACTATCTTTCCCTGAACGAGTGCCGTCAGCTATTGGTAATTATTCTTAGTTCAACCACGACCGCTATGCATCTGCAAAATAGCAAAGACGACGACCTGCTTGTGTCCATTGGATTCCTCGTTCCTTATCTGTGGCGGCGTGGGGGTGTCGCTCGGAATATTAGCATGGAAACACGCTCAGCTGGCAAGGACTCAGGTGTGTGGGCTACCGTGATTTTGTCTCTTGCTGGTCTACTCTCTCTCCCGTTCATCGACGCTTTGAGGGGAAGTTTCGTGTCAGGTCGTTGTACATGAACAATGGCCAGCCATTACCGCACAAACCATATCCATCTCGATGTTCGTTGCAAATCGTCCGCTGCAAGACTCGATGGCCTTCTAGGTCTGCTTGGCAGGGTTCCCCCAGAATCTGGACCCTGATGCATTCCAGTCTCTTTCACTTTAGTGCTGAAAAGGAGGTTGATAGGCTGGGATAGACAAAGTCGACAGCTTTAGCGGCTTTCTAGGCCTAGGATGAGGAGTCCACGGAGATCGACCACGATCGTCTGCTGGTTGTTCCCACGACAATCTTCCTAAAGTCCCGTAGCATAACGGGGTTGCTTCGGCCGAGGGAAAGAACAACATGATCAGGTTACGTTGCAACGCTGTTGCTATCGCTGTGGGATGGTTCGCCCGATTGGGGTTGGGTATGTACAAACTACCTCTCCTTCCCCACATCTCGTATCTCTCTGATAGGATGCTCCTGCTGATGGAGTTGAAGCGGCACGTTGAAGGATCAGACCGTCCGAGGTGGTGCTTGTGGGGCCGACATCGATTGGATGGGCCTTGCGCATGGTCAAGCCGTGACGTTGAGACGGAGCGATAGTGTGGGAGGCTTACATCATGTAAGCATCATTATTTGCATGAATCGATAGTGAGATGCCCCGTACGTATGCTGTTTATAGCCCAAAGCCGGCGGGGTTTGTTCCAGAAGACTGTGTGTCTAGGAGGATTTTATAGGCACGACCCGTGTCTAGGAAAATTGTTTCGTGGATCGGGACGTACAATTGGAGCGTTTCGAAACACTCGTGCTAGTCTGCGAGGCTTGAGAATGATGGACACCGCGCAGGGATATCTGGTCGCTGATGCTCCAGTCGATTCGATGGTTCAAGTGCCGTTGTTTCAGCCATCCATATGCGCTCAAGTGAATATGTACTCCCAACGTCAAGCGGGGTTCTTCATCCGTAATGTGTGTCCTTGAATTCCACTCGCGTCTCACCAATGTTGGAGGATGGAAGCAGGACATTGACAATGTAGTAGATCGTCATGGTCATGGAGCGGGTCCTGAAGCGTTCAACACGCAAAGAAAGGATGACCCCCGCACCATGGTGGGCTCTGCATGACGCAGGGAGGCCTCGAAATGAATGGTTGCGCAAGGACTTGTTGATATTCTTAGCCTAGGACCATCCATCCTGTTCCAACGTGCGTATCTTGCTTCTCCAGAAGCCTTTCCTTCTCTCTCTGGGACATCTTCGCACAAATGTCCCCCTTCATGTCCAGCAACACGTGTGAACAACAGCAATTGCTTTATTCCAACCACAAAGACCAGCAACCTCCAGCCATGAGCTGCACCTACTCCCAGCCAACAGCCCATAACCCACATCGCCGGGCAATGTCAGAGCCCATGAATGATTCTCACCGGCACAAAGCCCTTCCCCGTCTTCCCCATGACCATGAAACATACCGCAGCCGGTCCTTGCCCGAAATACCTTCAGAGACCAGCAGACACAATATTAGGCCGCTGTAGATACAAGACTGTTGGACGAAGAGGAAACTCTTTGCACACGAGGTGCAAGATTGTGCTTATGACTGTGCATGTGGAACGGTTTGAGGTCCTTGGTGGTAATGGCGTAATAAAGGGATGACTGCGACGTACCGGGGTTTCATGATGATGGTATCTGCGATTGAACTCTAAATACGGGAGACACGGCAGCAATGATCAGCCAAGTCTTGCATGTGTTTAACAGAATCAAGAACCGTAGGCGTTTTCACTCGCACGGAAGATGACCCATGCACAATTGACATTCTTTCCCTTAGGCCATGTAGAAGCATCAGTGAAGCGTCAACTTAGTAAGGTCTTTCCACCCGCGCTTCTCTAGCCTCGGTGCCTCGCCAAGAGTCGTAGATAGCAGCCATAGAGCTCCTGGATACTATTGCTCACACGCGTCCGTCATTCTGTTTGTTCATATTTTGGTATGGTCCGAGCTCGATGCTTTGTCCGTATCGTTCTCGGAAAGCTAGACCCTAGTCTGACAGAGATGTAATCCAAATTGCCACACCAAAGTGATAACCTAGAGTCTGATTGCATGATTGCGGGTACAAACCATTGGTTGCTGGCCTACTCCCTGCGGTAAGGTTCGCCAAATCAGACCGAGGACGATCCAGATTTGGATGAGCTGGAGTCTCGCAATTGGGAACCCGAAAAGAGGATGTAAATAGCGCCAAAACCCTTGTTTTTGATCCAGTAGAAAAGAGATGAGATCATCCCCCACAAGATGGTCCTTGCCATCCAAGGGCCTTTCACGAGAGGTTGTTCATCTGCAAAGTTCTTAGCATCGTGCGGTCGAACAGTCGGCTTTCAGATCCCTTACCTGGTTTGTCAAGAAATAGGATGAGACGGTCCACTTCGTCATCATTGTTCATCCACTCGTCCCTGGCCTTACGCCAGTAGGGATATTCGAACTCGGGTGGGTAATACCCAGAACATTCCCAGTTCTGGAGAAGAACGACCTGCAATGTTTTCGGATCGACCCATATATATTCTTGCGATATTTCATTGTGGCAGAATACATATCGGTTCGTGTTTGATGTTCTTGCAGGCCAGGAAAGTCTCTTGTCACGCTTCCAGACTCGAATAGGAGGAATGGTCATTCCAATTTTTCCGCCAAGCTTACTCGACCGCAAGGTATTGAGTTGGGGTAGGACGATCTGATTGACAAAAGTGTTGACGTGCGTAAGAAGGATTGCCTTATCACGGTTGCTGAGTCTTCTAGCCAAGATGTCCATCCTTGCCCCAGGAACAGGGATCTTTGTAGTAAGGCTGCTGATTCCGGCTTCTTCATTGAAGGCATGAACGCGAGCCACGGGTATTGAAGTGTGCTCAGCAATAAACTCCAGTGCTTTCTTCTCGTTTTTCAGCCGCTCTCGAGACCACGGAAATGGGGTGATTGTCCCCTGAACACCGAGACTTTTCTCGTAAGGGCGCAGTTGGCGTTTTGTGAACGTGGATGGAGTGAGGGTACAATGTCTATCACGATCTTCCGTCTGCCACATATAGATTACCCCGTCCGGAATGTCAATCATTGTGACCGGGAAGTTTTCTGCTGATGGTTGGTCCAGAAGCCTGATCAGCCGGTCTGTAGAAGCTTCATCTGGCACATAATCCCGATACGATCTTGACCACATGTCAGCCTCGAACTCTGCAGGATAGAACCCTGATGACTCCCAGTCAATGATTGCTGTGACCTCTAGTGTTTTCGGGTTGACCATGATGTTGTGCCTTGCTAGATCATTGTGACAGAAGGTAAACTGGTTCTCGGAAAACGTTCGAGACCTCCATTCGGGCCTCTGGTCTCGGAAGGTCACACGGTTTGGTGGTATGACGAGTCCACTCACACCACCCAGTCTGTTAGATGTAAATTTCCTCAGCTGTGGCAGAACGCTTTGCTCAACGAATGCTGTTACATTGTGGATGAGTCTTTTCCGGTCTTCTCCATCTAATTCATCGAGTACAATTTCCATGATGTTGCCCTCGACGCGTTCGACGATCAGGGTGCAGATGCCATCTTCCTCCAGGAAGTCTAAAACCTTGGGGACCGGAATCTTCGTGTGCTCGGCGACGAATCTGTACGCATCTTTCTCATTCTCGAGCCGCTCACGTACTCGTCGCGGTACTATAGTTCCAAAATTACCGAACTGTCTCTTGTGATACTCGCTAGGTTTGAGCTCTCGCTTAATGAACCTTGTCCGGGTGACAGTATAGTCTCTTTCAGCAGTCTGGAAATGCTCGATGATCTCCTCCGCCATTCTTCGACAGAAATTGAAGGTTTGTGGAATTCGGTGGTTATGAAGGGTGTAAGTGACACACAGTCGGAAGGAGCAGGACGAGTGTTGCTGACTCAGCGCTCGCACGTGACATTAATCCGAAGGTACCTCGAAGTAAATGGCAATAAGTCGTTACTTATGTGCATAAGGTACCTATGTGTCGCACGCTAATCCCCATCGCTAAAGCAGCCCGTATTTCTTCTCCCGCCCGGACCACCATACTATGTAATACCCCCATTTCTACGCGCATCGGCGTAGAGCTTCCCAATGCCCTTGCTCGTGTCTGCTGGGCTACCGACCTTTGCGAGGGCACCGCGCCCAGCTCCAACGGCGGCAGCGCTTTCAGCGGCCGTAGCACCTCCCTCGGTGCCACCCACATTGGCAGTCTCCTCTCCCGTCGCCGCATTCATAGCTGCTATCGAGCTGTTGATGCTAGTATTAGCGTGGTCTATCGTATGTCAGTTAACCAATAATATCTGGGGATACACACAGTCTTACGCGTTGCGGACGAGGTTACCACCGCCTGATGGGTGACAGGAGGGATTTCACTGCAGCGTTCATCGTTGCAAGGGCGCCCGGGATAGCCGCCGCAATGGAAGCACTGAGCCTCCGAGAACGACATATGCTTCTGACAGTGCCTGCATGGTATCAAAGGCATCATAGAAAACCAGGATTTCTACCTACCAAAAGCATTAGCATTGACAGCAGTACTTTTGCTTCATATACCACTTTGGGCGAATTCACCTTGAATTATGATGTTGAAAAAGGCCAAAAAGTTTGGTATAGTATCAGATGGATAGCAACGATGGTGGTGGGCGTTTGCAAAAGCAAAAAAGATTCGCTGTTATCTTGCAACTCTTGTCGCACAAAGTGAGGGGAAGAGCTTGATCACGAGTATTCTAACCAGCCGAAAGGAAGCAATTTGCCATCCCGATATTCGGGCCATTACGTAGGGCCATGCCAAGGCGGCCTATCCGAGGATGACAATGCTCGCAGGTCTTTGGAGCAGCTCATGATTTGTCATGTATCCTGTAACGCCCAAGCCAGCTCCAAGCTGCCATTCGTGGTCACTCCCGTCAAGGTGCCATTGGACACAGAACCCACGCCGGGAGGATGAATCGCCTGTGATGTGATCATGTAGTTGTTCAGGATAGTCTCGAATGGCGCTCCCACAGCGTAGATGTACAAAGCCATAGCTCCGTCACCAACGGGGTCTACCTCATCAGCTAATTGTATACAATTGAGGTGGATAGGCCGCCAGACCTGCAATAAAGATAACACCCCCGCCTAACTTCTTAGCCAAACAATTCGTGGATAGCCTGAGGACGTTCCTCTCAACGAAAGACCACGTCGACACAGGCTCTGGATCGATGACCTTACGCGAACTAGCAGCGATGGGCATCAAGGCGAAGCGACAAGACTCTACGCAACGTACTCTCATCAGCATTGACCACTTCGTCTCCCGTAAAATCATCCACACTGACTGTATCTCCAGAATTTTGGTAGCTGCTACGCAGATTTCGAGTCAGCATTGCTATTACGAGGTAGGTAATGGAGTTGCGACACGGGTCTTGGGAGTAAAGTGGTCTGCTTGCTCTTGAAACTTGTCTTGCGACTCAATCTCAATACCAGCTGGGAAGGATCACTTCCGAAATGTACGTACCTCCATTGGCGCATCCAGTTCGTTCTGACATGTACTGAAAGGTGGCTCTAGATATTGAGGTTCGACGAACTTGCGGACGGCCACGAGCTTGGTAGTCGGGCTCTTTGATGATGCGTCTGGCATTGATAGTAAGGTGCCCGCGCAATCGTCCAGCTTTGGTCGACCGTAGGTCCGGTAGTCGCATTTCCATTGGCTGAGAACAACTTGAGCAAAGGGAAATAGAACCAAGATTAAGGATGTCATGGACTTCATGGCCCGATGATCGTAGTTATATCGCACGACAAAAGTTGCACGAGGGAAGCTCGAGGATGTGTCCGGCTCTAGACATGATCTCAGAGTCGCTTGTATCTGCGGTTCGTAAGAGACGAGCGGCTACTCCTCAAACATCAAGATTACCCGCTGTGGATATTGGCCATAAAAGAGCTGCATCCGCCGGAACAACTGCATCTAGAAGCAAAACCCTGGTGGTGGTCTTCGAGCTGTCGAGGTTCCAGAATTGGAGACTCTTTTTGTTCCCCAGTATGATGCGCGGTCATGGGCCTCCTCCAACAAGGTTTATCCCCTGTCCTCATGTTCTACTTGCTGTGTCCGTATACTGCAGCTGCTCAAGCCGCAAGTTGCGACGTATCCACCTACGGCAAACCGGAAAAGCGTGATTGCTTGACTCTCTTCGAGAAGTTCACCAGCTCTCAAAACCTCCAGACACGGTTTTTCGATGAGGAGCAACTGCGCGTGGACTCTGACAGTACTTGGCCGGGAGTCGCAAATGTCTTTGAGCAGCCTATCGTGCAGTTGCCGAGGTTCTATGCAATGAGTATGTCCATTACGTGTACTGCGATGTTTCGTAATTCAAGAACTATGATGATGACACTCCATCGCATAGATACCTGCAACTTCGCGCTCATGCCATACACGAACCCTGCAACTCGTTTGGCCAATCCATTGGACATTAGCAGCTGGGGGATCATAAAGTCGTATGGGAATTCGCTCATGCAGGATTGTTTGGAGGAAAAGTCCGCCGGTGGTGAGATCTTCATCAAATCGAGTACGTATCCTCATACCTGTCATTGCAACCCGGAGATCAACATTCTCTGTTTTACCGCGCATGTCGAGGGCTGAACGTCCATCCTGGCAGGTACATCCATGAATCCAGTCCTGGTGATCTTCATGTGGGCTAGCGGTGCAAACTTTGAGACAAAATTGAATCAGTACGAGAATGACCCTAGCTTCTCTCCGCAGTTGTCACTCGCGGAAGGCGGTGTAAATGGGACGGACGGCGATGGCATCAGGGTGGCATAATAGGGGGGTAGGCGCCTGGCACTCGAGCAACCACTGCCGTGCTGATTGTTCGGAGAGGAATGGCGGCTCCAGATAGAGACACGTCACAATCTATTAAAGTGAGCAAAGGCCGCTTGTTAGCGACTTTGGAAGCTCCGACTAGGAATGAGCCAATCGACACTACTCGTGCAGAGTACGGCGTTAGATGCAGTTGGATATGCTTTGATATATACAATGCAAACCCTCTGACGCGGTCCTAGGCACCTTTTTACCAAATTCTGTTGTCCCCCGCCACTGCCTTTGATTTCGACGTCTTTCGCATAGCCATCTTCCCAGTGCCTGGCGTCTTGAAGAAAAGACTAGGCCCATGCCCTTCCGGGACCAGATGGCTTAGATATCCCCTATGCGCGGGATCCCGGTAGTACTCGATATCCTTCCTGCTCGTAGGATCTGGCAGACGGTTGTAGAAAGATTTTCTCGACATCTCTTCACCCTCTTTGATTTGTGATTGGAGTGAATTGATAGGGTCCATCTTCCCTTGCATGATCCTGCGCATGGCAAAGCGCGTGTAGTATCGAGTTGTTACGGAACCACCAGCAGCCTCGATAGCGGCTATTGCTTGGGCGGAAGCTCGTGATATGACGACGTTGAGCGGAGCTTTCAGCTCCTCTGCGCCTTTTGCGAGTAGTTTAACACCGTCTTTGACGTTCGTGATGCAGCGGGATTGCAGGAGCTCTTTGATTGTAATGGGCTTTGATGGGTCGAGGCGGCCTTGGTCTACCCAATCTTGCACCTTGTAGAGGTTGAGGGGCTTCATGTCCACGGAGAAGCTGGAGTAGTAGACATGGTCAGTAGGTGAAGCTTCTGGGCAGGTTTGAATGACTCACTTGCTGAAATTATGATCTCCCCGTTTGCCATGGACCACCTCGTCTTTCGTTTGCCCTCCATTGAAGCCTCGGGGTACCTTGCCATGCTGCTTTTGACCTTTGTGACCCCTTCCTGAGGTTTTACCCTTGCCTGAAGATGGACCACGTCCTCTTCTTATCCTCTTATGGAGTGCACCGGGATTATCTGCCAAGCTCGCAAGAATGTGAGCACCACGTTGTTGAGTGTAGAGGAAGGGTACAAGGAATGGTGAGAGCTCTGTAGCTGGGCGAAATTTCGATTGAGAAACTCTTAGTAAATTGAACGGCCTGGGTGGCATTGTGACGACAATATTCTGGTTGACCAACGCCGGTAAGCATAACGGTGGTAGGAGTCGCGCAGTGAAAGGCTTGACTCGGCAGAATTGTGGCTTGGCACTGGTGGCACCAACAGAAATCTGCGCCCAGCCAATCGGCGAGGCTGCCGCTTTAGGGTCAAACAAGCTACTAAAGTACTGAATGAAGAGAGAGACAGCTATCTTGCTAGAGCAATATGTCTTGGCCGGAAGTGGACCAAAGGGTGTCGGCAAACATGAAGCCTACAAATGGCAGCTACGGGACCATTAAGCCAGACAACCATCAGCGCTTGAGGCAGAGATAGGCAACATTGAAGGAGAGGACGTGGACGAAGTATCTCTCAAAAGGAACCCTGCCCGTTCAATGACACGATATCTGGACGGCCCTTGCCGCTGAGATTGGTGGCATACATCAACGAAAGCGTCTGCTTTGCTTTCACACGAATTGGGCACCTGCAAAGCATTGAAGGAGAAAATTTCATCCAGCATAGCTGAATGATTTTGCTAGCGTGCATGTCTTTGAAATGCTAAACCATCGCTTTGCATTCAGTGATCCCTTTCAATATGCCAGTGACGCCTCCCGCCTTGTCTTGGAGCACAATCATAATTAGTAAACGCTTTGACTCCACGACCTCCATCATATCTTCCTAGCCATCCAGTGATGTAGACTTTACGTTTGCGGCATGAGGGCCAAAGGAGGAAGGTGCTGTAGCTTGGCACTTGGTAAAGGGTGGAGGGATCAGGAAAAGTCGTCCTCGTGGTCCGTAATCTTGTTCTTGATCCTGTGTAGAGTTTCTCAGTCGATCATCAAACACGCAACGCGAAGATAAAGGCATACCTGAGCAAGATAGTCGTGCACCAGGAGTTGAGGGGGCTGAGCTGGTCATAGCGAAATAATTTTTCCGCAAATACCTCGGCGTCACTATGCTCCACCGCTTCGCCCAAATCATTTAATAGCTGATATTCTTTCTGTGCAAGGAAACTTGGATCAAGGTCCCGGTAGCTTTCCAGAGCACGCTTAGCACCGACAATATCAAACGCCAGATGGCAGATACCAGCGCGTAGAAGGTAGTCTTTGACAGAGTATCGCATCAAGTTATTCGATATCGACTGGCGGGCCACCTGCTCAAAATACTGAATTGCGGGTAAATAGTCCTCGTCCAGCGCTGCGAGATCTCCAGCCTTGAGATAGAGCTTGTTGGCTAATGCAGAAGCATTGTCGTCGTCGTACCAGGTAGCAGCAGCCTCGTACGCCTCTCTTGCTCGCCGTCGGTCTGAGAGCTCTTCATATAGTTCAGCGAGGTTCTGTTTATGAACAGCTGCCCTCCTAAAGTTGCCTTTCGAGAGGTAATGGTCGATGGCTAGAGATAATACTCTTGCAGCCTCCTCAGGAGCTGTTTTCCGATATGCTTTGAATGCCTCTTGCAGGGTGTTCGCCATGTCGTCTGGCTCGTTCAGCTTAGTCTTCTGGATCATAGCTGCCTAGACATCGCATCGTTAACATCACTCATGAGAGCTTGTGGGAGGTCGTGCCTTCTCATATAATGAACCGGCTTCTCTGTAATTCTTCTGTAGCTTGTATGCGCTCGCAGCACTTGTATATAGTTCGACAGCGCTCTCGTACTTATCTGTACGAGCGCCGAAGAAGCTGAAGCCGGACTGGGCACTTTGTGCTGCTTTGTCGGCTTGAGACGCCAACGTAACAGGGTCTTGCGCCATCATCACCATACACCACGTAGAGGAACTTCGGCGAGTTGTAGAGCTCGAGAGCTGTGGGACAGGGAACGAGGCGAACAAGATGGAGACGAGGACCACATCACGAAGGGAGCTTTTTGCCGTGAAAATCGTAGAGCTAGCGGTTTTTGGCCTAGTGTACCCTGATCAGTCTAATGCAAGATTTGGGCCCAGAGTCCAGCATATCTCCTGAACTCAATCCCGTCAACACACCAGCCTTTTGCCTCTTGCGATGCATACTAAAAGCTCACCATGGCTACAACGGTGATATACAGATGCTCAGCAATTCTTTCGGCTGAGCTGCCTCCAATGCGCCGGAGGCTTGGCATCAGACTGTGAGGATGGTGTCTCTAATAGTCAAGCGACGACTGTTCTATTCCTTCGCTGCACTTGCGTTGTTGGCTCTAATATCTAATATCGTCGTATTTTCTGGGCTTTCAAGTGACTCCATCAAGGATCAGTTGGGTGATATCAAGGATCAATTGGGCGACATACAAATACCTGGGAGGCCAAAGAAACCATGGCACGCAGGCGAAAAGCCCGGCAGTCCACTGGAACCTGTCGATGCGCATCCCATCTCTCTGCTGATGCAAGAGGCCGATAAGAACTGGCGCAAGTACGAGGACGGCAGGTCTGTATCGTTCAAGCAGACTGTGAAGACATACAGGAGGAGGTACGGGCGACACCCTCCGCCAGGCTTCAAAGACTGGTACAAGTACGCTAGGAAAAGGAATGTCCACAACATCGACGACTTTGAACAAGTCATGGATGATATACGCCCATTCTGGGCTGTCGAGCCAAAGGTCATACGGAATCTAGCAGCCAATATGTGGAGGAACCCAGATGAAGGAGTCGCTTGCATCCATGTTCGCAATCACAAGGTTGTTAAAGAGAGCAATGGATCTTGGAGGTCAGAAACGTTGATAACGCTGATCAACAAGTTTGTTAAGTATCTACCAGATATGGATATTGCTATCAACAGATTAGACCAACCTCGAGTCGTGGTGCCTTGGGAAGACATGCAAGACCTGCTTAAGAAGGAACAAGAAATACGCCGCACGCCTCCTGAGACCATCGATGAGTTTAGCACGACCATGGAAGGTTTCATGAATATGACAAACGAAGACAATGGCGGCAATTTTCAAGACCCGCAATGGTATTCTCACGCCGGCAAGCAATATATGGAAATCGCCAGCACCGCCTGCCCACCAGAATCGCCTGCACGCCGTGACAGTGTCAGTGCCCAAGAAGCTGAGCTCACGTACAAAGACCGTCTCGGAGGTCTCATTACCAACTTCAACAAGACATCAGATCTATGCGCCGTCGGCCCACAGATCCAGGACAAACATGGCCTTCTCTACTCAAGCTCCTCCCTGCTGGCCACGAAGCGACTTGTACCCATCTTCGGCGAATGCAAAGTCAATGTCAACAGCGACATCCTTTTTCCAGCAAATATGTACTACAAGCACGATGAGAGGTACGACTATGATGATAAATCAGATTTGAACTGGGAGGACAAGAAAGATGTAATGATCTGGCGAGGCGTTACGTCTGGAGGGACTCAGGTTGCGGACAACTGGCAACGAATGCATCGCCAACGCCTTGTAATGCAAATGAACAGTACTGAAATGGCAGGCAAGGAGGTCCGTATCCTGACCGAGCAACCGGAAAAGAAGGGCGAGTTCGAAAATTACAGGGACTTCCATCCTTCGCACTTTGCTGAACAGCACACTGATGTCGGGTTTACCGAGACCTGGGGCTGTATTCCGGATTGCAGCTTTTATGAGAACGTCTGGACGTTAAGGCCTATGGTACCTATGGCAGAGCAATTCGAAAACAAGGTTCTGGTTGATGTTGACGGCCACTCTTTCTCCGGTCGATGGATTGCGTTTCTTGAGAGTAGGTCTCTTCCTATCAAGGCCACTATCTTCCGTGAATGGCACGATTCGCGACTGTTCGCATGGCGGCACTTCGTTCCCATGGACAATCGATATGATGATGTCTACACGCTACTCACGTATTTTCTTGGAGTCGGCACACCCCCGGATCAGCAAACATTAGGGAGCGAGGATGCAAATGGCAAGGCGTATGTGGCTAGACACGATACTGAAGGGAAGAGAATAGCAGATCAGGGACGGGAGTGGGCCAAGAAGGTCTTGCGGAGAGATGATATCGAGGTACGAGCTGTGGTTTTTTGAACTCGCGGAACGCAAGCTGATGAAGTGCAGATATACATGTTCAGGTTGCTTCTCGAATATGGCCGGATCATTGACGATAATCGCGATCGCATTGGCTATTCAGGAGATGGCAGCGAACTGGACAAGTATGATGGTGTCTCACCGTTCGATCAAGGCCCGCACCGTTGATTTATGAGAAAAGGGGTCGGATCCCTTGTTGCTGGAAGCATGCATGGTTTTGGGATGTAAGGCATGTGGTTTTCATGGTCCATCCAATATACCCTAGAATATTGCTTTATATGAAGGATGGTGGGAAAGTGCTGCCGTCTTGGGTGGCATGTGTTTGTATTAGTGATAGTGTAAGAGCCTCCAAACGCTTAACCATGCGGTTCCTGGCTCTCTGAGTACCTTAGCGTTCTAGCCCCTTTTCACGCTAAAGTATCTATTTCTTGGCGTGTCTAATGCCAAGGCTATCGCTAATCGGCAGATGAAACAATCAAGGTTCCTGAAACCCCTCGTTCAAGTTTACCGTAGCACTTTTCTTGAAAGCTGAAAGCGACGACGACGATAGTAATCTTATGAACCCTCTTTTGCCTAGCAGTTGCAGGAGTTGATTTTACGGAGCTCTGACGACTCGCAATACGCAGTCTGCTCCCAATTCTGGCTACGCAAGAAGCATCCCTGCCAGCCTCCTCTAGACGATACCAACATTTTTTGAATCGTGCATGACGGCTCGGCGCCTCGACTTCCTTTATAGAACCTATAAAATTCTTCTGTTGCATCCTTTCCGGATGTTTAAGAACTCGGGCGAGGGTCACTTCTTTGTCCGGCAACAGTCTAGCCCTAGAGCGCAGAGGTGACAAGAGGGGGAACAATGACACGACCGAACATTATCAGAGCTGGTGAGAAGAACCCCTGGCACTATGAGGCTACAAATGCGAAAGTTGCTGTGGAAGCGAATGGTCGAAGCATGGGAGCGTCACTGATTTGAGCGATGGCAGACACGATCGATCTTCAAAATCAGAGTGCTCCTTCTGCGAAAGATCATACACGTCAACCAGCTCGCCCAGGTCCACTAGGTGAAGGGCCGCCAGCTCCTCACCAAGCAGATGCGCTCAAACACGTTGAGCAAGAATTGTCGGAACAGCATGGTCGCAGCCCTCGAGCTTCCCAAGATCTTTCGGGTAAGGAGCTGCAACTGCTACATGAAGACGGTGATGGATACGGTAGCACCGATGGCATCGGCCAGGACTCAAACAACCTGTTGCGCAACGCAGGAGCAAATGGAACAGCGGAGGAGGACGTCGGAGACACAGACGGAGACGAGGGCATGGACGATGATTTAATGGACAAAATCTCCAGCTCTCCGTCAATTGGCGACGATGGTGGGTATCATTTACCTTTACCGTGGCCCAGCAGGGTCGCTTCCCTTCGTTCGAATTCTTCCCCCCCAGAGAATACACCATCGCCAAAACCCCCATTGGACGATTTCTCTTCTTCTCCCTTTTCCGAGACACCTACCCATTTTCCTCTTTCGTTCCCGCGAAAAGACCACGATCAAACCCCGTCCAAGGATCATCATCAGAAAGGTGGGTATACCAAGGATCGAGAGACGCTTTTTGCCGTGGACGAGCTGGATGCCGAGAGTCATGACCGCCTAAGACCTCTAATCAGCGAACGGCGGGACACCCGGTTTCAAGAGGATTTTGAAGATATGGAAGACTCCTACGAAGTGGACTTCGACCCTAACGATTTTAACCACTTTCTGCTCCCGGCAAACGATCCTCTCCTGGACAACAGCTTTGATGATGCGCCATTGTCGCCTTCTTCGACTGCCTCAAATGCCTCGACTCGCTCTTCCTCGCCAGAATCTGCCACCTCTTGGGACGACAAGACACCGGATACAAAAGATGATGATACCGAAGATATTTCCTTTCTCGATGACCCCCGTTTTATCGACTCAGGATGGGGCGGAGAGTGCTTACGAGAAACAGAGGACATTGATTTCGAGTTCGTGTACGCGCTACATACATTCGTCGCAACGGTCGAAGGCCAAGCGAACGCTACGAAGGGTGACACCATGGTGCTGCTCGATGACAGCAACAGCTACTGGTGGCTCGTACGGGTCGTTAAGGATAGTAGCATTGGTAAGCTTCGTTTGCTGCACTGACAGATTGTTGCTAACGGTCTCTAGGCTATCTACCTGCGGAGCACATCGAAACACCTTTGGAGCGTTTGGCGAGGCTAAACAAGCATAGAAATCTCGATGTAAGAATAAGTTCCAAGCCTAGGGTGGGTTCTCAATTGACCCTATATCACCTTTTTAGCTAGCTTCAACGATGCTTGGCGACGAGGAAGACAAAAGGGCAGGAAACCCTCTGAACCCTCTGAAAAAGGCCATGAAAAGGCGCAATGCAAAGACCGTTCAATTCACAGCACCATCTTACGTGGAGCCGTCGGATGTCGAATATTCCTCTGACGAGGAGGAGGGCAATGGAGAGTATGGAGCCCAGGAACAGGATAGCACCGCTGCCCAGAGCAATGACCAGTCACATCAAGTCGACGAAGGCGTGGTAGAGCCACTCAAACCTAGAAGTCAAGATCGAGATGTCAGGCAGAATGGAGATCCCTTGGTAGCTCAAAGTCTTAGCAGTGGCGGAATTGACCAAGGTAACCCTCCAGATGCAGCTCGAACGAGTGATGAGATATTCGACGGAGGTGAACCTAGCCAGTTGGAATCTCATCGATACCTTTGGCTGACCACTACAGATAATGGTACTGCCGTTACATCAAGGAAAGGGACCGTGCGCAACACTGATTCTTTCTTCAAAGACGATGGGGTGGAAACCCGAAAGATCAATCTTACGCCCAGTCTCTTGCGGGATGATTCCAATGGGTCCGTGTTGAAATCAAACGAATCCAAAGACGTAAGTACTCCTCGTCGCGATAACGAGGACTTTACTAAAGTTATCTCAATCAGCTCAAGACCAGAGCAAGTCTCGATTCTCTCGAGAAAGAACCCCCTCCCGAAAAAGGCAAGGAAGACAAGAAGCGGAAAGAGAAGAGAGGCATGCTGGGTGGCATGTTTAAACGAAGAGACAAGAAAGGCAAAACTGACGACAAGGAACTTGAAGAGAGCAAGAAATCATCGAACGAACTGGCAAGGCAGGCATTGTCACCCCCGTCGAGGTTGTCGCCACAGCCAAAAGAATCGATGGAATCATTGACCCAGGACCCACAAGCTGCCAAAGCTACTTCACCACAGCAGAGGCAAACCGGCAAGTTACAGAAGACTCCGCCCGCGAAATTGTCTCCCAAATCATCGTACTCCCAAAGAGAAGCAACCAACCAGAGACCGACTATCACAGAACAGCAGAACACTTTCACTCCAGAACCGAGCCGGGCGCCGCCCGCTTTCTCCGAGCCGAATGGATCTATGCGCATGGTCCAGACGGAGCCAGAATTGGTACCAGAGGACAGGGGTCCAGCTTTGGATTTCAACCCTCCAGTGACCACACGTGAAGAACCTATGCATTTAGGGTCACCAAGAGATGCGAGGCGTGGCATGTTTTCGCCCGTCAGAGATGAGGAACCAGTGCAGTCAGGATCCCCGAGAGATGCTTCGCGTGGGATGTTCTTGCCTGGCAGGAACGAGGAACCATTTCAATCAGGGTCACCAAGAGATGCCTCGCGTGGGATGTTCTCGCCTGTTAGAGACGAGGAACTAATCCAACCAGGTTCACCAAAAGACATCAGACGTGGGATGTTCTCGCTTGTCCGAGACGAAGAATCTATGCAATCGGATTCGCCAAAGGACGCCAGACGCGGAATGTTCTCACCTATCAAGGACGTCCTCAAATCCGCCCCTACGGACCCAAAACCCGAGAAAGTCAGGAAAGCCAAGCACCGCATGCACATGGACGACTTCGACTCTTCCTCCGAAGACGAAGAGGCTGAAACCTTCTCCGAACGTCCGTCGTATGAGGAACCAGACTCTCACCTTGCTATCGCCCAAGACGCTCAACATGGAAACCACGAACCCCGAGCTCCTACAATTCCCCACGCCGAACCACCCCGGGAAGCAGCCCGAGAACGGCTGTCCGAATCTCCCATTGAAGTTTTACCTCCTCAAGAACACGACCGCAACCCTCAGCCTCCTCAACTCATGGTGGACACTTCCTCGCAAGAGGACCCATCCACCTCTCCCGTATCTCCTCTCTCGTCACCCGAACTCATCGAAGCACCTAACGAGAATGCCGCCCGTGAAGAGACCCCAGCGTCCACTGCGCAGTCATCGACGCCTACCTGGAGCGATGCTAGTCTGAGAGCCTATCTGGAGGATGATAGCGATATCAGAGACTTACTTGTCGTGGTTCACGATAAAAGCCAGATTAAGCCAGTTGGCCGGGATCATCCCGTGGTGAAGAAGCTCTTCAAAGAAGAAAATAGGAAGCTGGGAGAAATTTCAAACCGACTTGACGGATTGCTGGGCGACTATTTGGCGCGAAAACAGCAACGGACGGCGGTACGGTGACCTTGCGGATTCGCCCGGCATATGTATTTGCAATGTGTGATTTTCTGCTTTCTGAGGAAATGGCCATCAAAGGTGCAATAGGTTATGACCATGATGGACGGACTGGAGTATACCTTCTTGCTTGAATGGCTGAAGCGTCGCCTTGCGTGAGCTGTACAATCTACGCTCTACTGTACTAGCAAAGGTTTGGCTTTCTCTCTCTGTTGTTTTGGGACATACGATATCGGGAATATCTAGCTTCTGGCGATGACGTGTATATAGCCAAGACAAGCATCCGCAAATCACGACGAGCAATATATATTAGCCCATTGTCTATCAGCCGCACTGCCAGAAAATGGGCAGTCGTAGCGGTACAAGCCTTCTGAATCTCGAACCGTATCAGCGTCAAGGGAAAGGCTCTTCGTTCATGAGACTGCCTTCGGCTTGGCATATCTTACTCGGGGGTGGTGGGTATCGACACACAATGACGCTGCTGCCAACAGTCATATCCACGAGCAGATAGTTTCTTTTTTGCTGTACTCAGACAACTTCTAACCACCGAAGCCTGAAATTCGATATCAATGTCTACTCGGTTGACATGCTTGTACTATCCACCTCACCCAAATAGAGGTCAATGAGCAGGACCAAACGACCATTCAAAGAACAACTCTTATGTTTCGGTATTTGGCAACTACCTACTCGAGCGACGCAAATAATGTCGCTTCAGATCTAGAGCCCACCATCCCGCACCAAGTAACCTTCTCCCACCGCTCCGCCGGCTCTCACAGCATCCCGACAATCAACCCTGCAGCTCCCATAGCCAAAGCTCTCGCATTGACCTCGCCCGTGGCCCTCGGCGCAGCGCCGGCCTTACTCGAAGCCGACGTGACTCCCATGCTGCCCGCTGCAATGACCGGATTGGAGCCGCCACCTGATGCGCCGCCTTCACCACCGCCTTGGCCACCGCCTGCGCCGTTGTTCTCTCCACCGCCTTGGGCTACCCCGGATGCGGCTGCGGTGAAGGCGGCGCTGGCCGCGGCGCTGGCCGCGGCGGTAGCTGAAGGGCTGGAGCTGGCGCTGGCTTGGCGGGGGATGAGGTCAATGTTGCGAGGGATGAGCTAGGAAGAGGGATGGTTAGTCAATTGACTGGATCGGAGACAGGAAGGTGGACAGAAGACGAAAGAGGACAAGCCTACTTCAGCGCTTGCCCCTGCGAATAGGGAGAGCAGACAGCAGAGGAGGATGGCGGATGTTGATGTGCGGAGATGCATATTGTTTTTGCTGCGGACGCTGAGATGGAGACTCGAGACTGTTTTGGAGGGATTCAGTCGACCTCAGAGGACAGGTTCGCGGACAATTGAACGAAATGCTGGCGGAAGGGGTCTATGTACTCGAGGAAAGGAAGATAAAAAGCAAAACGCGGACATCATGTTAATCTTGATCTCAAAAAGCGATGACATCTTCATCATTCCCAACCGTCAATCACATCCTTCCCATTCAGCAGCACTAGGGCGACGTGTCACACTGCATATTTCCCAGAAAGGCAGCTCATAGATCATGATCGATGGCTATTCTTTCCACCTCGACCCTTAGCTCATTCCTAGGCTGTGGGACGATGCTTGTGCTTATCTCTGCTGTGAGAAGTGAATAACGCATGACGATGGAATTGACGTCGCGCTTAAAAAGCCACTTCGAGGGTCTGGAACGGTGCCCGGAGGCCGGCCCCTAAACGTCCCCAGAGGAGGCCTTATTTTAGCGTGAGGGAGGCTCCGCACCGCCCGAGACCCACCGCTTAGGCAAAAGTCGAACTTTTCACATGTCTTGTTTATGCACGCTCTGTCCCAGCTGAAGCGTTCGGTCCATTTCTTTCCCACAGCCTCGAACTGCTCATTCCACTGTAAGATCTTACCCTAAGGGTCAAGTCTGATTCACCTCTAAGCAAGATGGCAGCTCACGGTGATAAGAGACGGCGGTATCTCTCAGATCCAGGAGCATTCGCTGAGCGACGCTCGCAAGGAATCGTCCACATGTCAGCGCTAAAGCTAGCCGAGCATAAAAGGGGGCCAGCCTTGTATTCATACGCCGCGCTTGCTGTGAGTGGATCTACTCGTTGTATACCGTTGAGCTCGACGTTCAATAGAAAAATCCTTGTGTTGCGCGTGGAGATGTTATTGTTTCCCTGCTTTCCGTGTGAACTTGCCCAGTTCTCCTGTCTCTTGCATGCATGATTAGATTGAAACCTCCCAATGCCCGCTTGCACTTCGTGCATCACCACCGCTTTCTCTTGCTCTTCCTTGGGAATGTTGCGTACTGTTTGATTGGCCCCAAAGATGATCGATCGAGGCTGTGGATAGCTCGGGGGAACGGCTCCGTGCAGTCTGCTGCTTGTCTTGCCCGATGCGGCCACGGAGATACTCGCCCTGTATGCATACCTACAGAGCCGAAACGTCCTCGTCATGTTCTTGCATCCCTGCAATACCAACCTTCTGCTGGTTGGCCCAGCGTCTATCCTCTCTCTTATTATTTCTCCTTTTTGTATGTGTGTCTACATATAATGCTCAGCTTTATGACCAAATCAATTACCCACGCATTGAGTATGCCAACTTCTCTGGCTTCTGACCGTCCTTACAATGCCTATTGATGTTTTGCCTCTCCATCCGCACTGAACACCGACGCAAAAGGCGGAATTCTCGTATGAGCGGGCGTTGTAAGTCATGGCCGTTGTTCTTGTCATTTTCTTTGCGAGCCTCGTCTGGTGCCTTCTTCGCCGGCACAAAGCGAGCGCTAGTGGAATATCGCTTCGGCTGCTCGATGAAAGCGTAGTTGGGGAACAGGAACTGAAGCCGGCATTTTGGCTTATAAACTGGAGTTTTCGGGCGAGGTCGCACGGAAGATGGACGGCGAACTCGAAAGCAAAGAGGCGTGGAAAAAAGAAGACGACAATTATGCCCATTGAACTGGATTCCGATGTTACCGTTGGGGAGTTGCAGTGATCAACTCATTCTTGAGCATCTTGACTGGGTCCACTCAACTCCAACCCAGACTCTAGCTCGAGCTTCCAATTGCGGCTACTTTAGTGATATCAAGAATTTGGCATTCCGATCAATGATCTGCAAGGAAATTTCGAAGGACAACTTGGAAGTCGCATCCAATAGGTAAACTTCCAACAAATCCCGAGAGAGGTCCCCATGTTTGACAATACGAGAGGATTCCTGGTACCTTTAACGAAATGGCAGTAGCGAATGGGCTAGGTGCATGATAATCTAGCATTTGTAGGCCGAATCTGCCATGATCGGAACATGACTGGACAACCACAAGCAATGAGCGGGATATTGTCTAGTCCGTGGTCAAAATGTCAGCTATGGACATATCAGATGTTAGATTTCGATGAAGAGAGAGCGGAATTCTTGAGATCATCTCGTGACCGCCCTTTTTAAGTGCTTGTTGTGGTTCTCTGAAGTCTGATCCGAGTCAAAGCCTGACAAACGACCGCCTTGACATGGAGTAATCAGGATGTCGCAGACCTCATTGTTTGCCTTTCCTAACGTCAATACTTGATCATCAACTTGGAAAGAGAGGGCCCTTTCAAACCTGGACATCACCGAAGAAGTTAGGTTGTATTGCATTAGTTATCACTATAGAATGGGAGTTGGGAGGGAGAATCCGAAGCGGTAGCCGGCTGCGTTCAAGAATATATCCGTCCCGAGATCACATGACCTTCCTGCTAAGGCTTATATTTCTGTGCAACAGACAGTGCTCCCCTCCTTCGAACCTTCACAATCTTCCCAAGTTTCCTTCCACCATTCACACCCAAGTCTCATCGAGTTCACGATGACAACCAGTCAAACTCCGTCAAATCTTTCTCTGAGAGAGCTGGGAAAAGGCATCCACCGGTATGTTTTCCTTTCATGTGTGCAAACACGCGAGGTTGCTGATCACGACATAGCCTTTATAAAGACCGCGAGCATGCTGACTGGACCCTCAAGACGGGCCCTTCCACCATAGAAAGGGCCCACAGCTTTGTCCTATGGGCTCGATCTACTTATTTCACTGCTGCTTGCAACGGCAAGTTCAAGGCAAGTCTTTGCCCCCGGCCTGGTGTAGTCTGGCGCTCATGATCTTGTTAGGAAGCCACAATTCGAGAGTCCGACATGACGGAGTACGGTCCCTTCATGGTCCACCGGATGCTGCAGTATTGCTACCTGCTCAGCTATGATGACAACCCACTCTCTTTACACGGGGTTAACGAGACCTATACATCCAAGCTATGTACTAACGTCCACATGTACAACATGGGAGATTACTATGACCTGCAGGGCATGAAGCTGGAGGCGCTTAACAAGTTAAAAGAGTGCTTGAAACTCTCCGAGGCCGAGCTGGCCGAGCAAGATGTTGCCAGTCTCTTGGAAGTCCTTCCGTGGATCTACTCGTCGACGCTGGATTCGGACCATGGCTTGCGTACAGTTGCTGCTTCGTTCGGTTACCGTCACTGGGAAACATTGGTTGCGCGTCCCGACTTCGAGGAAGTTGCTGCGGAAAACCTCAAGTGGGTTATCGACATCATCTCACAAAAGCGCGGTCAAGAGTCCAAGATTGGCCAGTCATCAGAGTACCAAGATCCAGGACCGAGGCCACGGCATTACACCCCAACGCCCCCTTTGCCCCCTTTGCCCCCGGTGCCCCCGGGGTTCATGTATCCTCAACCAAACCTCGGTTTTGCCTTCCATTAAAAAATTGTAGAACACCCAAAACTTTCCGCCCGGCGATGGCAATTCGAGGGACTTTTCATGGGTTGCTTCGGAAATCCTCTGGTGCATGTTCTTCATCCAACGATTGGTTGTGCAAGATGGCAACATAAGAGGCTCCGGTGGACTTGACTATTGGAAGCTGAGTATAGGGATGGTCTCTCGGGCATGAGTCCTGTGAGAGGAAGACCTCGCACCAGATGACGCGGAATGAGCGACGATTGTATAGTGAAATGGAAATTCCGGGTCCTTGCTTTGTCAATAAGCATATGGAGGAAGCAATGGCTTGATGTCGAGTTTAAGCGTGGTCATACCTATTAGCTACCCACTGACACGGTAGAAGATGTAGTCTAGAAATCTACTCTGCAGCTCAATTCAAACCGTCTTGAACATGCATCTAGGCAGGTCAGTGTCGCAGCCGAGTTCGTTCGACTATCTGCTCAGGAACCAGTGCACTTGGGGCAATACAACAGTAGATCCCCGAGTGGCTAGACATCTCTCAATGCAGGCCGGCTAAAAATGGCATGCTGCGCCTCAATGTCGCATAGATCCCCTCCCTAACCTCCGCACACACACGACCAAGCTCAGCACATTGAAGCCACAACACTCAAAATGGCAACCGGAAAGCGGGAGAATGAGACCCCCGAATCAACTCCATACTTAGACCATGATAAGTTATACATCTTTCCAACATTGGTAAAGTTCTGTTCGCGACGCCAAGTTCAATGACTCCCGAATCTCCGATAGGCTGCTGCGGGCTTTGCTTCGGGGGAGAAAGTAGAAAGTCGATTGGGGGCTATCCTCAATTCCTCATAGCTTTATGCGACGTTTGATCATCATCAAGACGCACCTTCCCGCAATATTGATCAAGTTTGCAACCTCCTTGCAACTTGATTTCTTTCCTCATTTCTTCTCGCTGCAATTAACGCTCCTCACCTGCAGCCATCTTTCGTGTATGAAGCTTCCATTGTTGACTGCTCCATGATGTTATGAAGCTGCCATTGAGATTCTCGTGTGGCGCAATATGCGCTAGCTGGATCCTACTGCCGCACATCGTGCTTGGTCAAACTTGCTACTACCCCAATGGCGACCCTTCAACAACAGATTACCCTTGCTCTTCTGACGTCGAAGGTCTCTGTTGCCCGCTCAATTGGCAATGTCTATCCAATGGCCTCTGTTATCTAGAGAATGAACAATACTACGGCCGTTACACATGTACCGATCAGACGTGGCAGTCCCCAGGCTGTCCGGAAATATGCACCGACGGTGTGTACTGCTGTAACTGACCGTTCGTCGGTATATGCGCGCTGACCGGTCGACAGGAAATACGGACTCTGGAGACCAGGCTGTTCTGCAATGTTCAGGTCATGGTGGAAACTGGTGCTGCGACCACAACCGAAACGCATCCAATGTCTGTTGCGATAGTACCAACTCCAATGACTTCTTCCCCTTGGCCAAAGGAATTTCTGTAGCATCGATAAGCACTACCGGCCCTGCAGCAGCTTCTGCTATTATAATCCTCGGAAATCCTGGCAACGGAGCTCAGTCGTCAAGTGAGACTACGTCAACATCACCATCAACTTCAACGACACCTACATTAACCTCGACTTCAACTACCAAGAGTGCAGGGGGTGGTGTTGCATCTCAGTCCCCCACGAGCCTCGTCAGCGTCATCTCCATCGTCTCCGTTGTAACATCAGCAGCCGACGGCGCCCCAGTTACAACGACAAACATGATAATGACAACAATCCCAGCAGCTTCTGTTCCTGCTTCATCAAATTCAAACCATCACGGCGCCGAAATCGGCGGAGGCGTCGCTGGCGGTGTCGCTTTCATCGCTCTGGTTTCATTAGCATTCTTCCTCCTCCGCAGACGTAAGAAGAGACAGCAGTACCAGTCAGCCCCAACCACGGAGTACCGCAACTCCATGGACTACATGTACAAAGCCAAAGATATGGGCTCGCCAAACACAGCGGAAACATCGCCCGAGATCGATGGCACGCCGATTGTGGGTGTTTATCGCGGTTGGGGACCCACGGGTCAAGAGGGAGCCCTGAGAGTCGTGAACGGGTCGGATCGTCAGTCTACGGTTTCCGGGTTGACGGGTACTAACGCAAGGGATTCTTTGATGAGCGAGTTGGAGAGTCCAACGACGCCTGTGAGGGCTGGGCTTAGGAGTCATCAGCCAACGATTGCTGAACAGCCGTTTGAGTTGGCGGGGGAGGGTGAGAAGTAATAGTATATAATCATGAGTCATATACCAAATGTAACGAATGCGAGCCAGGATAAGCTAGTTGCTGTTCAGGTGGTGGAGCCTTGCTGCGTGCAGCTGATCTCTAGTGAATGACGACTGATGCCTCGTTGAATGACAGTGGGGATTTTGGAGCGGGATATCCAACTCTCTGAGATTAATCTCTTACAACACAAGTTCTGCAGACTCTAAAGGTAGAGCACAAAGCGAACGAATGTAACAAAACATCGTGTGCTTAACACTTTCCACCCTTCTTGCACATCTCATCTATCTCCAGCGCTGCGTCTTGCACGCTCGCTCACTCGGCACCTATCGTACCAAAAAGGGTAATCCCAACGCTGTTCCCATTTCCCTGCCGTGTCCACCTCCCCGCGTCCGTCCGCTCGGCGACGAGGTCCGTAAAGTTCGCGTCGCGGTCGTCTCAAGCCCTGATTCCAGCCAGCGTTCAAGGGCTCCCTCGCCGGGCCATCTCGTGCACGTAGACTTGGTTATTTTGATTGCGATGGTTGTTATTTAGCTGGCTTGGATTTACGGGACCGAACCGGCCTGTCAGCGCCGTTAGCTCCTCGATCCTCACAGCGTCGCCGCCGCATAACGGGGGGAAGGACTTGCCAACGGCCCCCCGCTCCACCCCAAAGATGACCCGATCACCGCGCCCGCAACCGAGACCCCATTGAACGCCCCACAAGCGATCTAGCCTGGTCAACAGCGTCCGAAAGGGCGCACTGGGCCCATCCCGCGCGTTCCACCGCGCGCGGAAAACCACCCCCCCTCCCTGCTCCCCATCCACGGCGACCACGTCTTCCCCAACGACACACACACCGCCGGCCTCGGCGCGTCGCCCCTCGCGAACCGAGCTGAAGCGGAACGGGCGCCCGCACACCCAGTAGCCCGCGACGGGATCAGCATGACGAACGGCCCGCACACATACCGGCAGCACGAGCACGTCGCAACGGTCAGCGCCCTGATCCCTGACGCTCGCTCCGGCTCCCGACCGCCGATCACCACGACGGAACCCGACCGCGCAAGTTTCCAGTCGAGGCGTCCACGGCGCCCGTTGCTCCCGAGCCGGTTCGGCACGTCGAACGCTCTCCTCCGCGCCAGCACCGACCGTGCGCGACCGCTGAAGGACGTACGGGCTCGCGGCGCCCGAAGAGGGGGGTCGAGGATGGTAGTGGATGAAGGGAGGGTGGAGGCGGGTTAAGGTGGTGCCAGGGGCGAAGTAGCCGGCGAGGGGGAGGATGCCGCCCGTGGAGAGGGTGAGGGTGGCGCGGAGGGCGATTGGGGGGGGGATGTGCTGGCGGGGGTTGAGGGGGATGGGGCCGACGGAGAGGTTGGGCGGGGTTGCGGTGGTGAGTTGACTGCTCGGTTGCGCGGGTTTGGGGGAGGGGGTGACATGGTCGGGTTGTTGTTGTTGTGATGAGGAGGGTGGGCGAGGTTCGTGAGATGGAGAGGTTGAAGGAGGAGAGGGTTTTCTGTCTTTCGGTTGAGAGTATATTGACAGGACAGAGGAGCGATCACTCCAGCCGCAAATCCTTTCGGCGGGCAGATCATTTGAACCCTGCCCGCCGACGGACACTTAAGTCCCCGGCGGGAGGTTGCATCAGGAAACTCAGGGCTGGTATCTTTCGAGGCGGCGTGATAGCCCTCTTGGCAGAGATGAGAGAGTCATATCTAAGCCAGATGAATTCTTCAACGAGTCCTTGAATATCTGGAATTGAATTTGGCATCTGGAGCTAATTTCTGATCTCTAGGGAAACAAGGTTGCGCCAAGCCTCAGCCGTACGCTATTCTGAAGGAAGTCTAGTGCAGATCTCCGCATCTCGATTATGACTAGTGCTACGCCACCAGACGCGAATAAGGTGCGCTCTGCCAACTTGCGAAAAGTATTTCTTGGCTGTGCATCTCTACCACCAGCCAGTGCGATAGAGGTCTGTACATTGAAGGTGGAAAATGCATGTAGGTCTGCATATGGAGCAGGGGGTTTTCTTTTCTTTTCCCCTTAACTGTCTACAAACGATCTCTCAACCTTGTCATACCCTCAGCTCCGCCTAGTAAAAGTTCACCCACCTTGCCGTCTCTCGAAAAGAGCATCTTAGTCAAAAGATTGGTGAAGGTGTCCACCGGCTTGGTCACCAGCTTTTCCTCCCACATATTCGCATCATAGGAGACTCTCAAGTTCAGATGATGCTCGTGCTCATAGATGTCCACCAGCATACTGGCATTGATCGTGAAGTGCACAGCCAGGTCTCTCCGCGGCTTGAGGTAGCCTAGTTCGCCTTTTGGAGCTCTGTGTTTCAGAGTCCGAGAGAAGACCTCGCCTCCAAGAGGATCCCAGTCGATCATTCCCGGCCGGATGGTTTGTGGGCCGAGGCAGTCCATGGTGCTCGCCCAACCCTCATGTTTATATTGGATCGTTGAGAGGAGCTCATCCTGCACCTGTTGCAGAAAAATCGCCAACCGTCATGTCTTTGCGTATTTTTTCCGCGTACGGGACGCACTGCCATCATGGGCCCCTTACCTGACTCAACTCTACAGAGAGGACTGTCCCTTGCCATTTGGCGGCCCATCTTCACGCTTCCAAATAAGACATCATCAACACTCCAAAGGCTCCCCACTGCCAGTGCCCAGGCAGCATGTCCGAGGGTGGGTAGTGTAACAAACGAGTTCGTGCCTCCCGCCTTCTTGATCTCTATTGTTCTGGAAAACTGCGAGCAGCCGAGAGCTTTGTATCCTGGAGATGGACGTTAGACACCTTCAAGACTTTTATACCCGGCGGCCAGGTATTGCTTCCAAAATGCCACTGCCTGATTCTTCTGGTCAGACTTTGAATTCTTCCACTCAATAAAGCTTTTGAAAGTCGGGCCTTGAGGCTCGCTCTTCAATTGCTCCATATTGTTAAAGCGTTCTTGTGGCTTGTCCATAATTACGCGTCGCGTTCAACCGTCGAAGCCACCTTGATGACAGGTCCAGACGAGGAAGCTTCTGTCGCCTTCGCTGACAATAGCATATCTGAAGAGAGGATCACCGGAGCCCACACGTTTGCTCATGTCAGACGCCTTGTATTTGGCCAAATTGTAACCACTTTCCCGTTGAATCGTATCATTCACGACAACTCGAAGTATCCGATCCTTGTGTTTGACATGCCTGGTGCGTAAGATCTGGTTCTTGTTCTGCTGCTGCTGCCGCGTCTGGCGCAGTAATTTTTGATTAAACGAGACACGCATCTCGAACACTGTCTGGAGCATTATAGCTCCGAAGACGATATGCAAAAAGAAATCAGAAGTTCGCAGCGAAGAAAATGTCCTCGATCAAATCTTGTTGAACACCACAAGCCTCTGCGCAGGCTTGGACAACGTTTCTGTCGAGCTCTTCTGGCCGAGGGTCGACTTCGCTGTCCTTGTCCGGCTCCGTGGGACGACACGAGTTCGCCATGTCCATAAGTACTAGATGATTGAATATCGTCTCGGTGTCCAGCGCAATATTCCTCTCCCGTGCCGCAGTAATCAACCGCATCGCCGTGACCGAATCACCTCCTTCGGTCCAGAAATTGCTATCATTGCTGATGTCTGACTCTTCTAGGCCTAGGACGTGACACCACGCAACCCGAAAGGCAGGATTGCAGACTCGAAAAGTGTCAAGAAGTTGGAGAGGACGCACGAAGGAGATTGCCGTTTCGCTGTCAGGGATCCTCTAGACCCAGACATAAAGATTGGTCACTGCCTACGAATGTGGCAAACACTCCAGTGACAACACCCGTCGTATCCACTTACACTAGGGGTAGACGACTACCTCCGGATACGTACCGAAGGCGAGATCTGCATCCGTGCCCCTAGCGTTGTAGGCGGGTAACCTAGATGATAGGATCGCGAACGTCGCTGCTTTCGCTGCTGATGGCTTTTTCCGCACCGGTGACTTCGGTCGTTGTGGTAGGGATGGGTGTCTCTTCCTCACTGGTCGGATTAGAGAGGCTGTTAATAAGGGCGGAGAGAAAACCAGTCCCGCTGGATGTGGTGATTTGCTCAGCATCTGGCGGTGTTCAAGGCAGCGGCGTTTGCGGTGGAGGATGAGATGTATGGGCAGGATGTGGGTGTTGCTGTGAGGGTTGTCGAAGGAGAGGAGTTGATGCGGTGGGTGAGGGTGAAGGTGGCTGCGTTTAAGGTGCCGAAGAGGGTGGGGGAGTTTTTTACTTCGTATGTTGCGGGTTTTAAGGGTCATTTGTGCAAAAGACGTTGCTGATGGGATGTGGATTTTCTTCGTGACAGAGATCCCGAAGACGGCAATGGGGAAAGTGAGGCGGGATGTGCTGGCCGATATGGTGGTGGAGAAGGCGGGGACGACGCCGAAGCTATCCCATCGTCTGGCAGGGGGTAAAATTCAGGGGTTCCGACCGAACATCAAAAAGTCCCGTCTTGCAACTCACCATAACTCAATAACGAGGACCCCTATAGAAAAGTTTATAGTTTCGCATTTATTTTTCTTAAGTAGATCTTGAACTTCGCAACTGAAAGTTTTACTATAAAGGTTGTCATTAGAAAGTTATTGGGCTGCGAAAATATGGTATTTTAATGTTCTGCCAAGACATTTTACCTCCAAGGCGCCAGACGATGGGATAAGAAATTTCTTGATATATAGCATGGGATCTACTTGAATATTCTGGCTACAGCCCTTGAATTTGAGTTGTAAATGGTAAGATCAAGGGCGCTGAGACGGCAAGAGCTTGGGTCGCAACATATGTACGTCACACTCGTGTATTAAAGCCAAAGACTCAGAACGTAGCAATGATATATCCCCACAGTACCACAGCATCGCCCGTCTTCTCGAGTGAATCTCTGCATCACGGATATCTAAAGAATATAGCCTCAATCCTATCGTTTCGATTAATGGTTTCCATCGAAGATCCACCTTGTAGCGTATGAAGTTGTCTGTCGAGCGATAATCGTGCCGGAATCCTGGTCACACCTTCGTCCAGCCTTTGAGACCGCTGTGCTAGATATGAGGTACGAAGCTCGACCCCTGGATGGATGCAAAAGCACTGGGTGGCAGCGCACGCAGGCTTAGGAACACCTCCACGATCACATATATTCGGACGATGATGTAGACCCCAGCAATCAGAAGAGTAAGCAATAACGAAAGAAGTTTATATCCGAGGATGCTGCATTCCCATAGACATCTAGTATCACAATCACGGCAACCATGACCCCTGCAATCAAGCAATAGATCGAGCTTGCTCTCCACATCCATTATCCTATCATGACGAGAATCAAAGGCCCCGGGCCAAAATAGCATTTCGAGTCGAGATATTCATGCTTGTAAACAAGGAGCTATACGGTTAGGCAATTCGGAAGAAGGAGCTTGCAGGGAAGAAAAGAAGAGGTGGAGTCACGATGTGAAGCGATACTTCAGGTACTTTAGGTACTGTTGTAAGGCTCGGGGCCAGTCTTGCGCTAACATGGGGGCCCCCTGGGAGCTCTTAGAGGCCGTTCCAGGTAGAGGTAAAGGTACTTTTAGGGCTTTGTCTTAGGGTGGAATTAAGGGTCTTGACATCACTACTTCGGACCCTTTCTTTCTTTCTCATCAAATGAAAATTTGATAGAGCACATAAGGAACTCGAGATGGTTGAACAAGAACATCATGAGTATAAACACCCTGATGTTACCCGTCTGAAGGTCACTCTACTCTAATGCAGAAAGCCCGCACTGCTTCTTCCGAGAAGCAAAAGGTCACCCTTAGCTGCGAGCAATGCCGCCAACGTAAAACACGATGCGATAAGACCCATCCTTGCGGCGCTTGCCAACGCTCAGACTTGGAGTGCACTCTCGTCCGCCGTTATCGGCTCCCAAGGGGGCGCGCCGGAACCGATAACATCAAAGACGCTGATTTGAATAACCGTGTCGCCAAATTGGAAAACATCCTTACGGACTTGCAATCTAGCGGTAACTCCAGAGCAGTGCAATCCGAGCTTCTTGAGCAGAAGGCAAGTCAGCATTGAACCTTGCGAATACCGCTCGCCGCTGAATGCATTCGCTGGTCTTCACACCCTCATTTCAATGTAGCCCAGGTCTGAACAACGAGGGGGTCGATGGCTCCTTCTGGGCTGCACTCAATGATGAGGTATGTTTCACTCATGTTCTAGGGACAATCCCATCTAGGGTGAGAGATGGGCCTTTGACACTGAACAAAGGTAGCTGGGATTCGTGAAACGCTCGAAGAATTTCCAGATGACGAGTCTGACGATCTTTACCAAAGTACTTTGCCGAGCGCGGACAATGGCTCATCCTCCCAGGACTTTGACATGATCCTGTTTGGCGCCTCTTCTTGTGTGGTCAATCCTGCTTTACTGGATCTGCCTCCCAAGTCAATGCTCATCGCGCTTCTGGAAACCTACGTCTACCGAGTAGACTCTGTTCTGAAAGTAAGCCACGTGCCCTCACTCCGTAAACTCTTGCTTTCCGAAGAACCAGTATCTGCAGAACCCTTGGATTGTCCATCTCGCGAAGCGCTCAAATTTGCCATGTGCTTCACAGCTGTCTGTACCATGACTGAGGTTGAAAGTCGGAAGATGTTCATGGAGGAGAAGGACAAGATCATAAACAGATTTCGTCTGGCAACCGAAGTGATGCTCTCTCGAGCAAAGTTGCTCACCACTTCAGACATTACCGTGCTCCAGGCCTTCGTAATATATCTTGTAAGTGAGCCCCCCGTAATGGACCACTGTATTGTCCTCTTTCAATCATCTGTCATTGTTTATCAAAATCTGACTTAGCTGACGATAGTATGAATAGGCTGGACGCCGCACTTGTACTGGCTACAAGAAGATCTGGACTCTGATTGCAAGCGCTGTTCGCATTGGGCAGTCCCTTGGGTTGGACAACGATGAAGGCCGCTTCCGGACCCCCTTTCAGCTGGAGATTCGCCGGAGGGTGTGGTATTCAATCGGTCTACTTGACATGCAAGCAGCATTCGATGGGGGATCGCACTCCGTGATCGCTCATAACGGCTTGCTGGGTCGTCCACCCCTCAATATGGACGATTCAGCCATGTCTTCAGCTTTCAGTCGATCCGTCTTTGTTGAGCAACCAGGTCTCACAGACATGTCCTTCAGCTGCATGACACATGAGGGACTGATTTGCTGGAGAAGGCTAACCCACGTTCCCACGAATTCCGAAGGCCAACCCGTGAAGATAAGGCAAGACTGGACCAACAGATCCAAGATAGTCATAGATTGGGAACAGCGCATGAACGAAAGATATCTAAAACATTGCGATACGACGCAGCCCTTTCAACGGTTCATGAAAATCGTTGGCCAAGACATGATTGTATCCATGAGACTTCTCGAGCGCCGTCCGATGCATCGCCTATTCAGAGCCGGCCCTCCTCCAGCCGACGACTTTAACGTTTTGGAAGTGGCCACTGACGTTGTCGAGGCCTCGATCCTGAAATTCACTGACCCGAGCCTCGCACCTTGGAGTTGGTTCGCTTGGGTCAAGTGGTACATTTTGGCTGTCGTCCTCGCCGAACTTTGTGGAAATGGCAATGGGGCACTGATAGACAGAGCTTGGAGGGTCGCTGAAGAGGCTTTCGCAAAATTTTCTGATCTGGTCATTGATGTTCTTTGGAGATCTGTTGAAAGACTTATGCAAAAGGCACGATCTACGAGGGACCGCTCTCGAGTGTCATCGCCACCCATTTCTGCACCTTTTTATTCAGGACCAACATCTTCGCCCGGGAAACCGAGACCAAGCAGATTCAATAAGGAAGAGAATCGATTTCGAGATAATGAGTGGACTTGGCATGCTAATATGCGAGCTCATGATCGAATCTCGCAAGCGGTACAAAACCCAGAGCCTCCGAGCGAGACTGGCCAATCGAAACCACAATTGCTAGCAATGGATATTGATAGTTTTGTGCCCGAGACAAGGGTGGATGAGTCGGAATATATGTCCTGGGTCAACTGGGAATCCTTTGTGCAGGATGTTGGTAACTTCAATGAGCAAGATATGCTAGCGTCATTTGTGGTTTGATATGGTACAAGTTACAAGGAAACCTGAAACCGCGCTTTGTCTTCCCACAGCAGCCGTCCTGATACTGGTTTTACAGATCAAGCCTGCTTTTTCGTGCCAGCTGGATCTGCTCCAGTACCTTTCGTAACTCATTGGCAATCCTTTCCTGGACGTGCTGACCAACTTCGCTTCTTACAAATTGCGGCTCGGGCTTGACCTGACACTCGCTCAGATATTTGCCATTGGTTAAATTATCCGCCGATGAAGCATGTACAAGGGTTCGACTCCCTTCTTCGCCAGTCCTGCCCATTATCCGTAGGGCGAATCTTCCTTCGATTCCCAAGTCTTCGTGGCGGAAGAGTGCAGTTTTGTACCATCCCGGGTTCACACAATTCACGACGGTGCCGTTCACTTTTGCTGAAGTATTGGTCTTTGTGGCCAGATCCTGGGATCCCAAAATCACTAGCAGTTTACTGAGCAAATAACGACTAGCCATGTCCACCTGCGCTGGATCGCTAAGCGTCCTCAAGATGTCCCCACTCTTGGCATCACACAGCTGTTTGGTCTTTGCGAAGATGTGGGTCATTGAACCGACGAAGGTAAGATGCGTGTCTGTCGCCTGCGCACGACCAGTCTCGCTCAGCTTTGGCAAGACCAACTGTGCAAGCAAGAAGGTGGAGATGACGTTGATGGTGAGAGTGCTTTCGATACCTCTAGCTAGCTCGAACTTATCTAGCGACACACCGGCGTCCAAAACCACAGCGTCAAGACGTGATAAGGTACTACAGGCACGATCGCCAAAAGCCCGCACGGAAGAGTAGTTGGCCATATCGATCGGCCAAACTTCGATCTTGGGAGGTGTCGACGAGTGAAGAGTGGACGCGAGGATCGTGCTCTTAGCCTTTTCGCCCCTGGCTACATCGCGGCATCCGTGGATGCGATGCGAGACATTGAGACGGGCGCTGTTGCGTCTTTGGTCAATCATGACACCCTGGATGGGAAGAGAGCAAAGGGCTATACTAATGCTTGGCTACCTCGAGATCGAGGCCTGTGTTTGCGTCCGTGATGATGACCGTACGGCCTGCGAAGCTCGTTTTCGGCGCTAGCGGCATCTATAAGAGTTGGCCATAGCGGAATTGGTAGATTTCAGAGAGGCCCGGCGTTTTTCTCGACGTGGTTGTTTGACTGGAGCTTGAGAATTGGGCCGAATAAACTTAGGGGTCGAATATCTTATACCTATCTTGGATTGGGGTTCCTTGGTGAGAAATGTGCTGGTGACTTCCCCCTCTTCAAATGCTTCTCGCCAAAGAGTTCTCAGGCTGAAGCTAGTATCTAAAGCCGACTTGTTTCCTGTTTGCTGGTTCGGGAAGATTCATTCTCCGAGGGTCGCTATATTTGTCACTTTCTCATAGAAGAGGAAAGAGTTATAGACCGAAATCCATGGTTGACCTTGTTGCTAGCCTCCAGAATGCCACAAGCCGCAGAATCCGAAGAATTTTTTTGCCAAATGGGGCCCAGTGCGCTAGTCTGGGTTTTGGAGACGAGTGCCAGAAACCGGAAAATGCGTCTTCTGAAGGACCGACCCTGTACTCTCCGTTGAGGAAATAAGGAACCCGATCTGCCCATTTCAAACTGCAATTTGATTTTTTTCCGTGCTGAACTCTGCATCTTGTTTCACATTCCGTCCATCATTGTTTCCGGGGCTACATAGCAGCAACCGCTTCTATCCAATGATGACGAACGTCAAGCCCCCAGACTATCCCCAATATGCCGCTTACAAAGTCCCCGCTGCCACCGGCAGCACAGGCCGAGAGCTCCTCGAGCAGCTATCCACCTCTTCACAAAACCACATCAAGCCCTTCGTCTGACCATTCTCGAAGGTTCCCTCAACGACATGCACCTTCTTGCCAAATGCCTCATGCACGACGCACAGCCCGTCAATGCCATCTTCGCAGTCGTCAGCGCGAACACCCACACCCCACATCTCCGCCTCGCAGAAGAAACCGCCCACGCAATCGTCACCGCCATGTGCAATCTCCGCGTGTCAATCTCGCCATCATGATTGTTGGACCTACACGTCTCCAGTCATACTAACCCAAGCATCATCTTCCTCGCCTTACGCGGCGCAGACCCTCGCTGGTCCGCTCGAATAATGAAACCCATCCACTGGCTCCTCCAGACTGGTTCATCCGCCATCTATGCCAAATGGACAGAGATGGGATGGAGCTGCCGTGGATGAGCTGTAAGGATTTGGAGGCTGTGATGGTTGAGATTGCGGGGAAGAACGGGGGGTTTATGAGGGAGGGGGGTTACTGTTGGGCCGGGCGCGAAGTGCGAGAATCGAGGGGAGAAGCGAGCGGTTTGTGAATGTGTTGATGGGGCTCGTGTGGCATTGTATGCCTTGGCTTTGTCGGGTTCTGCATTAGATTGGTGGGTTGTTATGGGATGGTGGGAGTTGGGGTGTCTGCCTTTGGCAATGTGTATATAGGGTCAAAGGGGGTATCAATGAGTATGAATACTCATCTTCTGTGTTCTCTCCTCTTCCTATTTCCCGTCGATGTTGGACACCGACTCGCAAAGCTCTGCCTTCCAAGATCAGAGCTCGTTCAGGAAGACCCATAAAGGCAGGAAAGTCATCCTCTTCGGTGTTGCAATTCCCAATCTTTCAAGGATCCGGACCGCTTCGACTGCTACTTGCTCTGGCACATTTCCTGATGCAGCTTTTAAATCCGTTACTGTATTCTTCCGATATTCCAGATTGACTAAGACTCTCTGAGGCTGTCTGACCAATAATTCCTACGAATTTTCTCTAGACCTGCAGACAACGCGTCCACGAGTGTCCCTTTCCCGGACGACAGATTCGTATACCAGCCAAGAATGTGCTGAAGGACCCTGGTCGAGTCGAATCGTAGCGGGCTCAAGTTGATTAGGGGGATTTTGCGAGCCCTGAGATTCGCTAACAAGAACACAATAAATAACGTTGGACAGAAGATGGTCGAACAAAGCGATGAATCGGTGATTTGAGCAGTAAGCCAGTGCGTTATTGGAACCGGGACGCTCTTGCAGCTTATGTATGCCGGTCACGAAAGGTCATTGTGTTGATTTGGGAGAGCGCTGGGCAATACGACCGGATCGCTAGACTGCAAAGGAAAGTCGCGGGTTCGGCTGTAGAAGTTTCCAAGGCACAAATAAAAACAGGATTGGAGAAAGAGTGGAAAAGGACAGATTGAAGAATGGCTTTTAATTGACACCTGGCGTCTCACGGGCCCTTCCGTTCCGCAATTCACTTGGTGTCAGGTAAGCGGGTACCATCTAGTTTCTATGGAGAGACTCCACACGTGTCCGCAGCCGCATTTGAGCATCAGTTTTGATGTGCTTTGAGCACACTTGATGAATATTGCGAGAACTTCAACCGCCTGTTCAAACCCGAGTCTCTCAAATGTCAGATGTTCGATTGCACAGGCACCAAAACCCTCCGCGTCTTTTCAATTGGAGTTCACCCTTGCAAGGTGGCGAGCCCAGACAGAGTGTGGACCGTATCTCTGCTCAAGCAGCGTCAAAGCATAACCCAGGAGAATGAAGCCCAGCACGATGACCACCGTGAGACTGCAGATAAGCGTAACGAGCATAAGTAAACGGGCTTGCAAGGTGGCCGCGGAAGGAAAAGAGGCGATCGTTGCCGCTAGGAGCGGCCGTACGTAACGGTGCCAGATTCGATACATTTCTCTTGCAAGCGCAGCATATTTTCCCTTGGCAGATCTCTTGCTGTGCAAGACAATGATGTCTCGAGCGAACTGGCGGACCTCGAGAGCGGTGTCAAGCTCTTCGACGAAATGCTTGGACGCGATGCCATACCTCTGGAAGACTTGCCGCACGACGTGATTGCGTAGGCCACGGTCTGTGTCCGGGGTCGTCGTGTAGACGATTGGGACGACCGACAGCAGGGTCAGGATCTCGGATTTACTATCCCCAGGGATTCTGATATCCTCGTTGAATCGCCGCGCAGCTTCTTTCTTCAGACCTGGCAGATCGTATTTGTCTCCCAAGCTGTACATCTGCGCGTGGACGTGCAGCCGTGTTTTTGCCCAAGAGTCGTTTCGAGACCAAAATCTATCGAGGCCTAGATCTACGGTGTAGGTCTGCATGTAGAGGTGCTGTAGCATTCGATAAACCATGGAGGGCTCCTCTTCGGGTAACTCTATTCGCTGGGTTTCGCTCTCCTGCACTAGGGGTCAGTATTCGCTGTATGTCGAGTCGCGATGACTTACTTTGAAACCGCCTTTGCAAACAGCTTTGAACCACGATGAGCGAGGCCAAAGATAGCTACTGTGGACTTTCCACGTTTTGCCACGGCAGACCAAGGTCAAGTCGGCTCCTTCACCAGTGTCCAAGAGGCTGGGATCCCACTGTCAGAAACGTGGAGTCCGTAAAGGTCTGTACATAGGGGCACTTACGGCTTCATCGATATCTGCATTTCCTGGGCTGATTCTGCCATAACTGAGACGTGGCAAAATGAAGAGGTTTTAAAATTGTTGGTTGATAGAATTTCCATCTTGCGTCAGAGGAAGATATAGAGAATGGTGTGATATGACAATGAAGATGATGCAAGGTCGGAAATGTGTCGAGTACGACAAGTGTTGATCACGCAGACCCATCCTTGGTTTTATACATTATAAGAGCGGCAGACTATTTGATACTATTATCTCGTAATTGTGTTATGCAGCGTAAGTGTTATACTCAAATGCACTAATAGGAATTATCACAAGCCTTGAAGAACTCGAGGCCAGATATCGATCCATTCTGCTGAGCTCTCCACATTTTTCCAGCTTTCAGCATATTGAGTCGTGAGCTCAACCGAGCTGTTACCTTTTATTCTCGAGAAATCTTGGACATATCTTGGCAATTTATCTCGAATGAAGTAGGTAAACAGCTGCATATGTCAAACCCAAATTATCGAAGAAGGGCTGCTTGCTGAAGATGAGGCAAGTTAAGTTGAAACCGAAGCTATCAACGGCAGTGAAGCATCCAGGTCATGTCTGATCAGTCTTGAACCAATCTTCATCGAAGTCCTCGAAATCGCCCAAAGTGCCAGCACCCATGCCATCATCTCCAGTACCATCCATAGAATAGTCCCCAGATCCAAAGATGTCGTCGAAGCTCGAGTCAACAACAACAGGCTGAGCGGACATTTGAGCTGGGGCACCAACGGTACCCACGGGCGCTACTTGCGAGGTCTCAGGCAATGTTGATGCTACTGGAATGTTGATGTTGGAGAAATCGGTCCCCGCGTTGACATAGTTCTCCAGACCCGGCAGAAGGGTGTTGATATCCTCGCTTGTGGTGGCGCCTAGGTTTGACATGTCTGCATTACTCATCTCAAATTTCTCGAATGCACTGTCATTGAGTACGTCTTGATTCAGATTCCCATCCGAGGCGAAATCAAGACCAAAATTCATGGTATCATCACCGCCTGTCAAGTCTGTGTCGTTAAACATCGATTCGAAGTCTAGATCCGCAGCACTCGAGTCTAGCGGCGCTTCTGCTGCTGGAGTTGCTCCGCTAAATTTCATCTCTGGGCTTTTCGGTGGCTCGGCGGTCTCGGCTGTCGAGTCCTGCGGCATGGTGATTGCTAGTCCCATTGAATTCTCAGCGTCTTGTGGCATTCCTGGATCACTGGTGATGTTCTTATCATTGTCTTTGTTCTGTGGCCCTTCGGCTTGCGGCTCATCGTTTGGTCCAATGAGGCCTGCTTCTAGTGCAGAATCTACCATTATGGTGTCTTCTCGCTTCCCCTCTCCCGGATTCGGAGTGGTATCTTTGGCAAGAGAAGTCTCCGAAGGTCCAATCTCACTGAGCTGAGGGATCCCAGTGGCCTCCTCAGGTGAAGGCTGAGCCTTTAAACCATTTGCAATACGTTCGCGCTCGACGCGCTTCTTTCGGAGTAGGGAGAGGTCTCGCTCCATGACCGCTTTTGCTTGAAGCTGATCTCATTTATCAGCATCTATGGCATGACCGAAGACACTCAATGCCACTCCTGTATCTGCACAAAAAGCTGGTCGTGAGTAGGGGATTCACATACAATTTCAACTTCGATTTCATCAAGCGCGTCATGGAATTGCTGATTGGCCCAGGGCACATATTCACTGATGCGCTTTTGAGTGAGGCCACTCTGCCTAGGATTCCGCTGATTTGGATCCCGGAGTATCTTGCCGGTTTGATGAAGCTGTGAGAGCTTAGTACAAGGGATGGGGAGGATCCTTCGTGTTTCTGCTCACCACAAGGACCAGTGATGATGACAGCACTTTCAAGGGGTGCTGTGAACTTTGCAGGTCCGTCATTTCTCGGTCTTTTTGATAATCCTCCAATTGTTCAAATCTAGATTGCTTGGATAATGGGAGAAACCACGCGAAGATGGGGCCTCTTTCTCAATGGAAAAAGAAGGGGAAAGTGGTCATATTGTGAACAAATATCGATGAAAGAAAATGGGAACATCATACCAGCTACTCTAGCTGGACCCTGAGCACGAGGCCAAGCATCTAAGCCTCTTTGTGACTAGGCTTCCCGTGAATTTCCAACCCTAGAATGTTCACTTTTTAGAACCACAAAGAGGATGCAACCAAAGAGCATTGCACGTTATGAAGCCAGTAGAGGAGAGTGTGACTGTTGGACAGTCGTTTTGACAACATAACCAAATTATCACGTGTAGCAGTCATTGTGCTGGTCTTTAAAAGAGATTGATCGTTCAGGTACGCACAGTGGCACCTTCCCTCGCTAGGACTAGATCGCCAAGTAAACCTAAAATTTGCGAAGCTCTCTTGCTCTTTGCGAAAGGCCCACCTCTTCTCTCCAACCTCCCTCCATCCAATATCACCTATCAACGTCGGGAACTTGAGCGGTCTCCTCTCTCTTTCCTTCGTCCTTTTCCATATCTCCTTGGTTCTCCTTCTCGTGCGATTGCTTCCTCAGCGGTGCTGCTTGACAAGCGCCCACCGATTCTTCTCCCTGTTTGCCCATCAGCTTTTCTCTTGCAGATAGCTTCGTCAGTGTTGGCTACGACTCTTCACCATAAAAATCACAGCGACGACATCATCTTTTTGAATCTCGGCGGATCTCCTACCTCTCTCTAGCTTGCAACTCTCGAACACCTGTCCGAGCGGCAGCCTTCCCTCTCTAGCTTCAGCTTCAACTTCCGTCTCTATAAACTTCCTCAGAAATCGTCGATTGTTCAAACCTATATCCAATGGCGGAGATTAAACAAGAAAATATGCAACCTTCTACAATGTCCCTACCTCCACCTCCTCAATTTGCAGGGGCCCCAGGCCAGCCACAATATGAGAATGGCACAACAAATGGTCATGGGAATCCTGCGCACATGCCTCCTCCACCGCTACCTCCAGTCGTGATTCCGCAGAATACCAATCCTATACCAACAGCCTTGACATCGCCCGGGGGTGATTCAACTGGAATGTTGTCACCTTCATCAGGCTCTGGTAGTTTCGTCCGCCGTGCTGCTCCGGAACCAAATAAGCGTGCACTCTATGTAGGGGGATTAGACCCAAGGGTCACGGAGGACATTCTCCGCCAAATTTTCGAGACTACAGGGCATGTGCAAAACGTTAAGATCATTCCGGATAAAAATATGGGAGCCGTAAGTAGAGATACTTCCTTACCCGCGGTGAGCCTTGAGATTCCTTACACGGCCGTATTGTGAACATTGAGAACCCTAGACCCCACGAGTAAAAAAAGCGCGCTACGGAGTTTTTATTTTATCCCTTCCTGACATCTCGTCTTCCACACCCTTCCCACACTCACCCAAAACTCCCACCACCACCCACAATTAGCATTTTCATTAGCCACTTGCTAATCACATCTAGAGCAAGGGCTTCAACTACGGTTTCATCGAATACGACGACCCAGCTTCAGCAGAACGGGCCATGCAGACCCTCAATGGTCGTCGCGTCCATCAAGCGGTAAGCTCGACCCAAGGTCTGAGTGCAGCATGGGAACATATACTGATCCTTCGTACAGGAGATTCGAGTCAACTGGGCTTATCAATCCAACAACTCCAACAAGGAAGATACATCCAACCATTTCCATATCTTTGTTGGTGATCTGAGCAATGAGGTCAATGATGAGGTCCTTACTCAAGCTTTCTCGGCCTTTGGTTCTGTTTCTGAAGCGCGTGTCATGTGGGACATGAAGACTGGCCGCTCTCGCGGGTACGGTTTTGTGGCATTCAGAGACCGCGGTGACGCTGAGAAAGCGTTGAGCTCCATGGATGGCGAGTGGCTTGGTTCTCGCGCTATTCGTTGCAACTGGGCGAATCAAAAGGGTCAGCCCTCAATTTCTCAGCAACAAGCCATGTCGTCAATGGGCATGACCCCTACCACTCCTTATGGCCATCACCACTTTCCCACTCATGGGATGCAGAGCTACGAGATGGTTGTCGCGCAAACTCCTCAGTGGCAGACGACATGCTACGTCGGCAACCTTACCCCTTACACAACTCAGAATGATCTTATTCCCCTTTTCCAGAATTTTGGCTTTGTCGCGGAGACGCGTTTCCAGTCAGATCGCGGTTTCGCGTTTGTGAAAATGGATACACACGAAAATGCCGCCATGGCAATCTGTCAGTTGAGTGGGTACAATGTCAACGGCCGTCCTTTGAAGTGCAGTGTAAGTAAAAAATATCCCCATCTTATGCAAATATTATGCTTACTAATGTCTGGCTTAGTGGGGCAAAGACCGTCCTCCAACCGGCCAGTTCGATGGCTACTCCCCTCAGCAACCCCAGACACCAAGCTACTCTCAAGCTTCACCTGCCTATGGCTTTCCGCAGTACGGCGGTCCTCAAGCCATGACGCCTCAAGGTGGACCGCACTCTGCTGGTCCTATGTCTGGCTATCCTAACCAGCAGTCTCCCATGGGAGCTCCGAGCCCTGCAGGTCGTGGCAACTGGAACTACACTGCTCAAGGGGGACCTGGCATGGCTCCTCAAGGATACGGCCAGATGCCCAACAACGGCGGGGGTGTTCCGGGCAATGCTGGTGGATACGGCCGTAGCGACCAAATGCAAGGTGGCTACGGTGGCCCTCCAAGCGCTGGTGGATATCCTCCCAACGGTCAAGCCGGCAACTATGGCGGCTACCAGGGCTGATGTCTTCTTATTCTGACACAACAGTCTAACCCGGTGGTCCTTTGACATGGTTCTTTTCTTCGAGGTCGCTTCCAGAATGCCCTCTACGACCACAAGTCTTCTTGCGGCTACAGGAGTGCTCCATTCTACTTCATGGCTTGCACGTACTTTCATTACCGCTTTAATAGTTCATAGTGTTTTCACATCAGTTGATCTGAGGCGCGAATGTGTTCTAAAAGAAAAGCTTTCGTTTCTGCAAGGGAAAAAATTCATCATACCGCGGCTAGAATGAGTGACGAATCTCCTTCGTGTAATGTCGGGCTCAGATTCGTTCACCTCTATACCCTCATGTACCTTAAATTTCGCAGACTGACCTCAAAGAATGGATTCATGTACTATCGCAAGAATCGAGAGGAAATGCTATATTGATCCTAGCCATAGTATCGATGCTTGGGTTCCTATTCTGGTCGACCAATGGTCTTCGATGCTTCCTTCCTAAAGTATAGTCTTGGTCTTGACATTGCAGAGTAGCCCTAAGTGCAAACCGAGATTGGAAAGGACTTGAGTAGCTGTCCGGATGACCTCCGTGGCTGCCCTTTGAGTCTTACCCTTTACCTTCGCCTATCTCAACCGCGTCAGGAGTATTGTGCTTTCACTCGTAATTTCAGACCTCAGACCGCAGATCTAACGGTGCCAAGACTTATAGGGCTGAGTGGGATCTCTCTCTCAGCGTCTCTCGTCAACTTTTCAACATGCTATCAGTTGCTATCGATCAGACGCCATGACTAACCTACGAATACACCAGCGGACCCATTGTGTACCATAGCCTCACAAAACAATGAGTGCCCCTCGCCTTGCAGCGCGCCTCGTGCGCCCCGCCCTTCGCTTTAACCTTGCCCGCCGCTACATGCACACACCTGGCTCCAATGCTGGGGGGCTACACTTGCACCCTACCCGGGTTCCTCATCCAACTAAGTACGGAAGAAGGAGAGGATGGCCATGGGGAGCGTATGCAGTGCACAATCTGCCCGCGGTGCGCAATGCAAGCTTCACTCGTGTGCTGCCGCAACTGGCATTAAAGCTCGTGAGGATACCGGCGATGTTTGGAGCTGCTATGATTGGGGGGCTGGCTTATTTGCAATATCAAGCTACGCAAGCTGGGAACTACGCAATGGACGTTTTGGGTAAGAGTAAAGAGTGGGCAACGGGAACGGCGGAGGGTCTCTTTGGGGGAGCAAAAGACGTGGCGGAACAGACTAGGAATGGATGGGAGAGGACGAAGGAACAGATTCAGTTACCTGAGTGGATGAGGCAGATATACGAGGGTAGAGAGGGTTCATCTTCATCTGGAGGTGGACCTAATGGCGGAGGACCACCACCGAATGAGAGCAGAGCTGCAGCCGCGGCTGTCGCAGGGACAGGTGCTGCGTTCGGCTATACACAAAGTCCAGAAGAAGATGAGAGGACGGGAGAGCAATCCGCCAGGGACGACCAAATGATGATGTTGACGAAGAAGATGATTGAGATTCGAAACATATTGCAGGCCGTTGGACAGCAGAGCGCGCTTATCCTGCCGTCGATTGTGGTCATCGGTTCTCAATCGTCTGGCAAAAGTTCCGTTCTTGAGGCAGTTGTGGGCCATGAATTCTTGCCCAAGGGGTCGAACATGATTACCAGGAGACCCATTGAACTTACCTTGGTCAACACGCCTGATGCACAAGCTGAGTACGGAGAGTTTCCGGCACTAGGGTTGGGGAAGATTACGGATTTCTCGAGTATTCAGAGGACATTGACAGAACTGAACCTTGCTGTGCCGGCTGCTGACTGTGTGTCTGACGATCCGATTCAGCTTTCGATATACTCGCCCAACGTTCCGGATCTTTCTCTCATCGATCTGCCAGGTTACATTCAGGTTTCTGGACTGGACCAGCCACCCGAGCTCAAACAGAAGATTGCTGATCTTTGCGACAAGTACATCCAGCCTCCTAACGTCATCCTCGCTATATCAGCCGCAGACGTCGATCTTGCTAATTCAACTGCTCTCCGTGCCAGTAGAAGGGTAGACCCTCGAGGCGAGAGGACGATTGGTGTGGTTACAAAAATGGATCTGGTAGAGGCTGCGAGAGGAGCCAGTATCTTGGGTGACCGCAAGTACCCTTTACGACTTGGCTACGTGGGTGTCGTCAGTCGAGTACCACCAACGTCAGGGCTGTTCTCGAGAGGAAGTGGCAATATCACCACCGCAATAACCAAGAACGAGAATGCCTACTTCTCCGCGCACCCTCTCGAATTCGGCCCAGAGTCTGAGCTGGCGGTGGGCACTACGACTCTAAGGAAAAAGCTCATGCATGTTCTTGAGCAAACGATGGCTGCTAGCCTGCAAGGCACAAGTGACGCCATACATCAAGAGCTTGAGGAAGCGACCTACGAGTTCAAGGTCCAGTATAACGACCGGCCGCTGAGCGCGGAGTCGTATCTCGCAGAGAGTCTGGACGCGTTCAAGCATTCATTTAAAGAATTCGCCGAGTCCTTCGGCCGACCGCAAGTTCGAGAATTACTCAAAGAAGAGTTGAACCAGCGGGTGCTGGATGTGCTCGCCCAGCGATACTGGAATAAGCCTATCACTGACCTGACTCCTGCGTTGATCGAGCCAGATCCTCTCGACAATTTGCCAAAGGCAGATCCAGAAAATTTGTACTGGCGCCGAAAGCTCGACGCCTCATCCTCCTCCCTCACCAAGCTCGGTATCGGCAGGCTGGCCACCACCAACGTTGCCAACGCCCTTCAATCCGAAGTCGAGCAACTCATTAATGCATCCACGTTCTCCACTCATCCATTCGCCCGTCAGGCCATCACAGATGCAGTTTCAGGAATTCTAGATGAGAGATTCTACAGCACCAGTGACCAGGTCGAAAATTGTATCAAGCCGTACAAGTATGAAATTGAAGTCGACGACTCTGAGTGGGCGAAAGGACGCCAGAACGTCTCTGACGTACTCAAGAAAGAGCTCAAAGCATGCGAAGCAGCCGAGAAATCTGTTGAGACCTCTATTGGCGGCAAGAAAAAGATGAAAGACGTCATGGGATACATCGACCGAGTACGAAAAGGCGAAGTAGTGCTTGAGGGTGACGGTATCGGCGGTGGTGGAGGATTTAGTGCTGCTCTGCTTGCGAAAGGTTAGGCCTCCGTCTCTCCTGATTGCTCGTTACCCGAGTCATTGACTAACGAGTCAATTATGTAGGTAGGGAAGCAGTCTTCCTTCGCGATCGAGCGTCCATCCTCTCCATGCGCCTCGTCGCCATCCGCTCCAAACAATGCACCACCAAAAGCAACAAATACTATTGTCCCGAGATTTTCCTTGACGTCGTCGCTGACAAACTCACCGCTACCGCCGTACTCTTTCTCAACGTCGAACTCTTATCCGAATTCTATTACAACTTCCCACGCGAATTGGACCTGAAACTGGGCAGGGGGCTGTCCGGGGACGAAGTGGAGCGGTTTGCGAGAGAAGATGGGAGGATAGCGAGGCATTTGGATGTGGTGAAGAGGAAAGAAATGTTGGAGCTGGTATTGGGGAAAATGGAGAGTTTGAGGATGCTGGAGGGGAGGGAGGGTAGGAGGGAGGAGGTAAAAAAGGGGAAGGGGACTAAGGAGAGAGAGAAGGGCTGGAGGCTGTTTTGATGACTGGGACTGCTTCGAGTCAGGTGTTTTGAGCTGGGCACTCACTGTAAGGCGTTTTGATCTGACGGGTGAGCATTTTCTGTACTGGTACCGTCACGAGAATACCCTAGCCGCTCAATTTGAACTGTAAAGTATGAATTGTTGTATGAATTGTTTGTATGTAATTTATTTCCCATCAATTGACTTTATGACACATCGGTGCGAAGTGAGAAGTCTAAAAAGCATCTGGGGGTGGCGAAGTGGTGGAAGAGCTGCGGCCTGCCGATTTCGGCACCCAAAAGTTCGCCCGGCGGCACCTCAATTTTGATTTTCTTGGGTGACATGACATTTTAATTTATAAATTGTTATATACCCTTGGAATTTGACCCCTTACCTAAGAATAATACGGCTGAAACTTGCGCTGACGCTGCCCCGCGAGGCGCAAAGACTTTCGTCACTCTGCAGGTGGGGGGGCTTTACCGGGTTCCAGCTTTACAGTCAGCAGCTAAGAACAAAGCACCTCCCCTTCCTTCTCCACACATCCACCACATCTTTGCCCAGCCTTTCATCGCAATTCTCCCCAGCTTCGTCAGTTGGGCCAACGTCTCCGTGATCGATCTGATTAGCGGACCAAGTTCCGAAACAACAGTGGAGGATCCCCCGTACACAGCCCACGACTCGTTGGCACAGTCGCAAGACTCAAGCGCACCCTTCGGAGAATCCTAGATCGGTCCAAAATGCAGCTTTGAAACCTCTCTACAGAGATACTTGCTAGGGTTCTTGCGCAGCCCTGCCAGCTCCAGATTTCTCGTCTCCAGACATTCCCCCAGACAGTAACGGTTGCGACAGGCGCGCGAGAGTACTGCAGCTGCATCTACATTAGCCTCGCGCATACTGCGCGGGGTGAGCGAGATAGTTGATTAAGGGCCCGGGCAATGGCCCATGACTTGCACGCTGGATTTGAACGGCTGAGGACTGACTCTGGCAACTTATCCCCCACATCTCCGGATGACACCACCACGCGCAGCCGCGATAACGAAACACATGGAACAGAGACATGGGCAAACCAGGCTGACGCGGAGAAGACCGGGCCCCTTGATAAACGCAGGTTATCTCATCCTTCAAGCAGAGCTTCAGATACGGATTTGCAATGGCTTGCTCGCATCCAAGACGTGGGTCATGCAATTACACGACCTATCGACGTCCCCCAAGCCTCGGTTGGAGACGGTTCAGAGCGGTCTACAGATAAGAGCTGGGAGCCTGAGCCTGGCTCACGATACCAGGAACCCTCTCCTTTCGAGGAGTTTATGAGGGACCGAAGGCCGTCTATTAGCTTCAATCCCAAGGTCACATTGGAGTCAGGTCATGAACAGCCTTTGGAACAGCCTTTGCCGAAATTGGCTATTGACACGAAAGCGAGGAGTCGCTCAATTCTGCTTGAGCTTGAAAGGTATCCTGTGAGGTCGCCTCTCTATCGGTCCCACAGCGAAGCCGACTGCAGAAATTACGATCCTGGGACTGGTGAGCTTCTGGGTTCGAGATCACGGCGGAACCAAGCCCAAACTACACCTAGATCTCCAGAAAACAGGTCACGGTGGCCGTTACTACAGTCTACCGCCGAAAGCCTCGCACAGGAACAAGAGCAAGCTAAGATTCCTGAGCGAGGCGCCTCCTTGACTTCCGAGTCCACGCTTTCGCCAGTGGCCTCTGAGGTACACACACCCACCGACAATATGGATATCCTCATCTCTCCGCTCTCCTCTCACGGCCCTTTCCCCTTCCCCGTCTCTTACGAAGACTCGAGCGCATGGCCGAAACTACGGCAGCAGCCCTCTGCATCAAGGTCTAAGAGCTATTCAATAGAGAGGAGAGTGAGCATGCGAGCGGCACAGCGGCAGGGTTCCCGAAGCTCACGTCGATCCACATCCTCTTCGATGTCACCAGCAACAGCTTTCCTCTCCAGATTTGCTCGCGAAGAGGCCTCTCCGGAACCAGACAGTGAAGGGCAAGAAGTGGGCGAATACGTCATTGGGAAGCAAGTCGGCTTTGGAGGCTTCAGTACAGTCAAAGAAGCATACACATTGGAGGGTGAGGAGAGAATATGTCGAGCCGTCAAAGTCGTCCGTAAGCAAGTCGCTGGCAAGGAAGAGCTGGAGAATGAATTACTACAAGCAGAATTCGAGCATGAAGTCTCCCTATGGCGATGCTTAGGTCATCGCAATATTCTCCCGCTTATCGAAGTATACGTGACCGACTTCGCAACGTTCTGCTTCACGAAGCTCAATACTGGTGGGACGCTGTTCGACTTGGTCCGGGCAAACCGGCATGGGATAAGTCGAGATCTGGCGCGGCGGTATGCGTACCAACTCGCCTCTGCTATACGGTATCTACACGAAGACGTGCGAGTGGTTCATCGTGACATCAAGCTGGAGAACTGCCTGGTCGACATTTCTGACCCTGATGTCGCCAGAGACGGAGGGAACATCCTGCTCTGCGACTTTGGCCTTGCCGAATTCGTCACGAGCGACACCAGAAGGAAATCGCCAGAACCCTACGAGAGAGCAATGGACCGTGCACCTCCTAAGAACATCGGTCCGTCCGAGACCAGTACATCGATCGCAGGAAGCCTACAATATGCTTCGCCGGAGCTCATCATGAGCCCTGCCGGCTTCCTAAGCTCAGCGGTTGACATGTGGGCTTACGGGGTCGTGATTTACGCACTCCTGGTGGGTGATCTACCTTTCCAGCACATGTTCCAGCCGCGAGTGCAGATGATGATCCTCGCGGGCGAATGGGACATGACGGCGCTGGAGACCGCTGTTGGAGTTATCGGATATGAGGAGGAAGTCTTGGAGCTTATGAGCGGGTGCCTCGAGATGGAGAGCGAGCGACGCTGGACGATTGCACAGGTCCTTAAGAGCAGGTGGCTTGACGGGTGTCAAGAAATGCTTGAGGACCTGAAGGAGGATTGGAAGCTTTGATTGGATGTTATACTACATGAGGTTCCGAGTGAAGCCATCTACGAGTCACGACTATCTTGAGATCTTGGTATTGGAGTTTTGGGTGGCTGCTTGTACCAGCATTTGTACGGTATGGGAGCGAGCGACGGAAGTCCAGTCGAGCGAGGATACCCTTTTTCTCTACTTTCTTTTGCAAGAACGGTATCTCTGTGGTCTGTTGCAGTGCAAGTACGGCATTGTTTGACGTTGACACCGGAGGTTCGATTGTAAAACTTTTGGCGTTGCGTCTTTGGAGGCTTTCTGTACAAGTCATATTGCTTTCTTCCATCACGTGCCTTGTGTAGATTGGCACCGTCTATGTAAGTAGGTATGTGGGCTTCACAGAGATAGCCCTCCACAGTTGGTGGTCTATTCATATTGTGACACCACTACATGCATTAGTTCGATACCACGTCCAAACTCTAACGAAACCCTAGATTATATGATTGAGGCTTGGGTCCTCTTCGTGTTGAAGAGTATCCACCACATGAGCACATTGTTCTTTAACTGACCTCCACATTCTCCACCAAAGCGCTCACGATAAAGTGTCCACCACCACACAACCTCGAGACCTAGAAATCCTCGTATCGGACGAGAAGTACCCGATGCTCTCATTCGCATGAAGCTTTCAAACTCTGGAGGCCTCGGCTGACGGTGTATAAATGTAGAGCCTCCACAACGCTCTCCGATAAGAGTCCCTACGTAGGCCAAGCACGTACTCCTCGCTCGGCGCGTGGTGTTCACAGCGTCAAGGCCAAGGACAGGATTTAGATGTCTAAGCAGGACCTTTCCGGCTGTAGCACTCTCCTTTGCGCCTTTGACATGAACCTCGCTTTTAGCGTGTTGCACAAGTAGGTAGCTTCGTTCCAAAGTCCTCTCCGTCTTGAAATAAACTCAACCACTCCACATGAGCACATTGATCCCGACCGGCCTCCACGATCCATTCCGCCAAAGGTGCGACCCGTAGAGTAGGTCAAGCAGGTGTCTCGCTTGCATTATCACACAGCTTTGCCGCCAAGACCCCTCGGTACTCTAAGGCAAGTCATGAGGCTCTCCTAGTTCTCTTGGGAACCTCTGAAGTCCTTGGCCTTCAGTATATACCTACCATTTCTGCCAAGCAGCTTTCCCCCTCACTCGACATCTAGAGTACCATTCACAATCACTACCTATGGCCAAGAACGTAAAACGAAAGGTCACATGAGGCCCTAATTCTCTTGGAAACGTGTTGAGTGCTTGGCCAATCAGTTGTAGCAAATCAATTCTCGACGATTGCAGGCCGCATCCCAGACTAACTTCCACCCAGTCTTGCTTCTTCGTAATAGCATCACTGGGCAAACCTTATATTAGCAGCTTACTTGTAGCACCGTCATAAAACTCCGAGACCGCGGTCTTGGCAAATAATAATCGTTTTCAACAAATACATCCACTCGGCCATTTTACCCAAAGTTCCTTCTACCTTTCTGGCAACAGCCATATGCTTACATATGTACTGATTGAGGAGCACCTCTGACCCAAATGCCTGCGAATTTGTCTCCCGCATCTTGCCCATCGTTAAGGAAGGAGACGCCTCAGTGCGTTTGGATTTCACCAGAAAAGTCAACGAACCCCCACACTGTCCCTACTTCTACCGTCGCTGGTTGAGAATTGAAGCTTTGGCCTGACATCCTTTGATCGTACCCAGTCAGGACCCTTCCAACTTCCTCTTTGCAGTGGCACCTTGACGCACCGAGGTCACGTTGTACAGACGAACACCCAACGCAAGGTGAATCGTCCCGTCCACTGTTTGCTTCCACACCCATTACGACTGGGCAATCGCGAGGGCAAACATCAGCGGGGTCATACAGTCTTCAGAGGAGGAAGCCCCCTCAGGATTAAGACCTTGGGCATTGGAGGATCTCTCCAGAACGTGAAATACCGAAAGATTAGATCCTAAGATCAAGACGCAACTATGGTGTGGGAACAGTTGACAGTCAACAAGCCGCATTGGGCGTACCTGATCATAGGAGGCTTTACCAGTCTCTTCATGCTGGTATCATTGTTCGTGAAGGAAAGACTATACATTGGAGAAGCGACCGTTGCAACCATATGTGGTGTTATATTCGGGCCTCACGCCGCAAACTTGTTCAATCCTCTCACATGGGGAAACACGGATCAGATCACTCTAGAGTGCTCGCGCGTTGTTCTCGTGGTCCAATGCTTCGCAGTTGGTGTCGAGTTGCCGAAGGCATATATGGAGAGGCACTGGAGATCTGTGGTATTCTTGCTGGTGCCTGTGATGACATTCGGATGGCTCGTCACGAGCCTCTTCATCTGGTGGATGATCACACCTTTGAGCTGGCTGGAAAGTCTTATGTGTGCTGCTTGCGTCACGGCTACGGATCCAGTCTTGGCTTCATCTGTGGTTGGCAAAGGTAAATTCGCAAAACGAGTGCCAAAGCATCTTCGAGACTTGCTGTCTGCTGAGTCGGGATGTAATGATGGCATGGCATTTCCGTTCATCTATCTGTCCTTCTACTTGATCCACTACCGCCCGAATGCTAATGAAGTTGCATATCACTGGTTTTGCGAGACGATCTTATACGAGTGCGTCTTCGGTGCTACATATGGAGTCCTTATCGGCTATATTGGCCGCCACATGATCAAATGGGCAGACAGAAGAGGATTGATTGACAGGGAAAGCTTCTTGGTGTTCTACTTCGTCCTCGCTCTGTTCTGTGCCGGTACTGGAGCCACACTTGGCACCGATGATCTACTTGTTGGCTTTGCGGCTGGGGTTGGATTTAGCAACGATGGATGGTTTACGGAGAAGACCGAAGAATCACATGTTTCCAACGTCATTGATTTATTACTCAATTTAGCATATTTTGTCTATTTGGGCTCCATCATACCTTGGCAGCAATACAATGCACCGCTACTTGGCCTGACCCCGTGGAGACTTGTTGTCATTGCCATCTTCGTCATCTTCTTCCGACGGATACCCATCATGCTGGCGCTCAAGCCCCTAATTCCGGACATCAAGACTTGGAGAGAAGCATTATTTGCTGGTCACTTTGGTCCAATTGGCGTGGGTGCCATCTTCGCAGCTATTCTCGCAAGAGCAGAACTGGAGACCGATACCACTACGCCTCTGGGTGTTGTACCAACAAATCCGGATACCGAGAACTATCTCGTTGTCCAAATCATCTGGCCACTTACTACCTTCTTGGTCATAACTTCAATCCTCGTTCATGGATCATCCATTGCTGTGTTCACCCTCGGAAAGCGCATCAACACTCTGACGCTCACAATGTCCTACACCCAAGCCAATGAAGATGGTCCATCATGGATGAATAGACTCCCAAGAATTCAATCTACTTCGAAGGCCTCGATGTCAAAGAACAAAGACGACTTGGCGAGCGAGGACTCTTCGAACGAAAAGCTTCCAGAGTATGCACCGGGAACGTTACCGCCGATTGGAGTTCCAGGCAACTTTCTCCGCCGACAAAAGGAAGAGGACACTCCCATTGAAAAGCCTCGACCAACTCGAAGAAGGTCAAGATGGGAATCTGGCATGGGTCCAGGTGGGCCGATCAGTCAGTCTGCAATTGCGCCACAACGGAGAACAGGCATTACGAGTCCTAGTGAGAGCGTGGACGATACCCTCAACGAGAAGGACAGCCCATCCGGTAGCGGAGAAAGCGATGGACCTCCCGACCAGCTCGAGATGGAAGACGCCCAGGAGAAGCGCGAAGAGAAGGAGGAGAGAAGTGGCTCTAAAGAGATTCGAGAACCAAAGGTTGAAGCATACGAAGAGGGTGACCAATTGGTTGTTGAAGACGAGGAAGGAGAAATCCTGGCCATTCACAACGTCAAAGGCGAATCCGATGACCAAAAGCGGCAGCACATTCTCGATGATGAGGCAGCCCTGCGGCAGGAAACGAGTGGTGAGCACGCCAAGGGCAAATTTCATCCACATGAGAGCAAAACAGAAGGCGAGGGGTTGGAGCAGATTCTTTCGGAAGGGGCCGGACATCCTGGCGAGACGTCAAAGAGGTTCTTGAAGAAGTTAGGCGACGGATGGGACGGATGGAGGGGAAAGGACAAGGAAAAGGAAGCCGCGGGCCCTTCAGACCCAAAGCCCAAGCCCAAGCCCAAGCTCAAGCCCACGCCGAAGGCCCCCGAGCATAAACGAGGCCCAGCCCACGCATATCAATTCGGCAATACTATCATCGTCGAAGATGAAGATGGCGAGGTCGTCAAGAAGTACGATCTCCCGCATCAGCCGAAACAAAGGGGTGGTGTCCGAGGAGGTGTGCAGGATGGCGCCGGCCATTTCAACGCGAAGCCAATGCTGAAACGCGCCGGTACATGGGTAGGCATCGGAGGAAAAGCCGAAGAAACACCTCAGGGTGAGTCGGCAGCAGAGGCGAGCGGCCAAGGAAAGAAAGGTCGAAAGCAAGCCTCCGTGGACACAGACGATGATCGCATCCGTTTCACTGCTGGTGGCCGCCGCTTGAGCAAGGCGGATTTCATCAAGCAAATCCAAGCTATGGATCCTAAAGCACAGGTGCAAGCTGTCGAAGAAAGCGATGCCCCCGAAGACGTCAAGCAAGAAGTTCGGGCTGGTGCAGGAGAGGCATTCGAGGACGCTCGCTCTTCGGCGAGATCACGACCGGATTCCAAGCGCGCTGCTGGACAACCAACAATGTCGCCTGTCGACGAAGGACACCAGTCAGACGAAGCAATGCCTGTGGTCAGAAGATTTAGTACTACTGAAGACAGACCAAAAGGCCCGGATGGTCTGACTTTGATCGACTCAAAAAATCAAGACATACCCTTCCACCCAGTCTCGGAAAGTATCCAAAAATATGGCGGGGAGGAAACCGCAGCCCAGCGGCGTCGGCGCCTTGCTCTCGCACGCAAAGATTCCGACGATGATGGAACGGAACGCGTCCCACCTCATACGACGGGTCCAGGTCCTCTGCTCAGAAATCCTATGTCAAGCGTAGGGGCATCTATGCCACAGGAGGAACCACAAGGCGAGACGGCAGCGGAACGAAGAAGACGATTAGCAGCTTTAGGCGAAGGCGATGAAGGAGAGCGTCAAGACAGCAGTGACAGTGAAGACGATGGTGGGGAGAGAAGACCAGCTACGGGACATACGCCTATGCCCGAACCGAGTGCCACTGAGGCTAGGAGACCGCCCGGTATTAGATTTGCGGATTCACCAGCTGTAAGTCAGGGGAGAGTGCAGTGGGGAGATGATGTAGGGAAGAAGGGGAGGAGATGATTGTGCATAAAAAGGGAGTTTAGCTCATGTTGCTTCTATGATAAGCATCTTAGCGGCATGATGGAAGTTTTGTGCGCTTTTATGGCAGAATTTCGTAGGTACTAGCACTCTGCATGATCACGATCTATCTAACGACGTTAGCTCAACGTCTTCAAGTGCGCTCCTCATCTCTCATCCCTGCCCCTCCGTTTGCTATCTCTGCCACCCTCTCCACTTCCGTCAAATGTTGAAGCAACTTTTCAGTCCGTCAACGACCATCACGCCTGAGCCAACTGAGAACATTTCGAAGGTTCTAGGCATTTCCGCCGTATCTTAATTGCTCCGGGTTCACCAGCCCATTCGGCCTTTGCGAGCGTTTCCGATCGCTGCGGGCCACAGGCCAATGTTGAATGGTCCGCGCCCGAAACTCTCCAGCGACCTTGCGGGTAGTCCCATACGTGTCCGCCCATACGTCTAGTCCCATACGTGTCCACCCGTATGCGTTCGTTCATGCAGTCCAGTCACACAGCGTCCATTCAAGCAGTCCGGTCACGCAGCCAGAGCCCTGACAGGGAATCGGGCACATCTCGTGATCTTTTTCCGCTTGCAGTGGGCTACTCCTACAGCACGTCTTGAGCTTGGTCGGCCGGTGGCCGGCTACACTTCTGCCGCATATGTCACCCCCAATCGAGCCGGCGCGAAACTTAATCTTTGTATAGGTTTGGATTGCTTTGAGGGACCCGGAGGGAGGAGTTGCAGGACAGGTGGCGCCCGGACCGTGCCATCCATCCATCCGCTGAGCCGACGCCGACATCGATCGCTGGACACTCCCGGGGCCGATTTGGGTAAGAGGGGAGGATGAGGACGAGGACGAGTACGGCTTCCCCGTGGACCCGGCGGACCGGCTGGGGATCGACCTGGAGGAGGGGGCTGGACAGGTCACTCGCTCAAGGCGACCACGACGGCAAATTGGGTACCCCGGACCATCACACCCTGGGCGCAGAGCCATCGGTGATGCTTCGAGTGTCGACGAATCTATGGTATGGTATGGTATCGGGGAGCCTGCCGATGCCTACCCTTCTCCCTGGGGGATGGGCGCCAAACGGTGCATCATTCCGGATGGATGGATCGCCATCTCTTTCGCCGGTAAAGTGGAGGATGTCCAGAAGAGCCCTATTGCCCATCTCGCCTCAGCTCTGCCAAGCCCGTGTGGGATACCGTTGCCTTTACTCGATTCTGGTGGTAATGCGTTACCAATAGGGTGGGTCCTGAGGGCCGCTTTCCGATGCTCTGTTCATGATTCGCAATCATGCAAGGCGGATATTGTTCGCGTCTCCGGCCAAAAATATTTCCCGACGTGGCTACATTATATCTCAAGGCTAGATCATATCACGGCACAGATGTGTGTTACTCGATGCTGAGTGATCGTGCTGCCCACTCAGTCCGCAGGCTCGCACGCTTGCGACTTCAGTGTGTGTGACGACGATCGCGATTCTGAATCACAAAAAGGAGAGACCGATCCCATTGATATCTGCTGAGACCGATTTGACGGGGATGAGATCCGAACGATGGTTGCGGAATCCATCTTCTCGTGTACCGAAAAGTTCATGGAGACAATGTTGCACAGTCTGAGCATGAAGAACGAAGGATGGCAGTGGTATCATGGTCTTGTTCCTCATCTTTCAATTGGACTGCCAGCTTCAGTCCTCCTCGTCAGTACTCTATTCTTCTCCCATAAACAATCACAGATCACAGATGGACCCCACATTGCTTAGTTCTCCCTCTGTAACTTAACCCACAACCTGACCTTCCACCCCCTCGCCCACATCCCTGGCCCGAAAACCTGGGCAGCAAGCCGCCTCCGCTTTGTCACCTCGCTAGCCCGGGCGAAGTTGGTCCACGACGTTTGCGCCATTCGTCAGGAATACGGTCCCATCGTGCGCCTTGCGCCCAACGGAGTCTCATTCGCCAGAGAAGACGCCTTCCACGATGTCTACGGCATCCGCCCCGGACACTCGCCATTGCCCAAAAACCTAACATTCTTCCCCTCCCCCCCCGCGGGGCCAGCCGCACATCATGGTCACAACCGCCAATGTCGCAGACCACGCGCGGATGCGCAAGGTGATGAATCGAGCTTTCTTGCCTTGGGCTTTGAGGGCGCAGGAGCCGACTGTCGAGGCCTCTGTCTCGCTGCTGGTGGAGAGGCTCAGAGAACAGGTCGCCCCGTCTCAGCACGATGACCCGGTCGTCGAAACAAACACGGTTGACCGGTACAGATACGTCGCTTTGGACATCGTTGGCGACCTTGGCTTCGGCGAGTCTTTCCAATGCCTCCAATCCGTTTGCCCGCACCCCTGGCTCGCTCTCATCTTCGCTTCCCTCAAAGGCATGCCCTTGGCGGCCGCCGCCCGCTATTAACCCCCCCGGGTCAAATTTCCCAGTCGTCAAGTACATCGTGCCGAAAAGCCCGCTCCGGATGACGAGTGATCACTCCCTACTCGCCCGCGGGAGAGTGTCACGCCGCATGGATCTGGGAAAGGAGCGTGTGGACTTCGTAACGCCGGTGTTTCGGCAGGGCGTACGGGCTGTTGGTGGGAATACCAATGATGGAGGCGGTCAGGGCCAACGAGGGCACGACCGTGGAGGCAGTCGAGTCGAGGACCTTTTCACTGCTCCTCATTCGCCGGCACCGAGACCGTCGGCACCACCCGAGCGGGCATCACCCCCCATCTCGTCCACTTCGCCCACGGTCCCGCACACCCCTGCAATCGGATATCCGCACCGCGTTCCCCGCCGAGGATCCGAGCATCTCTATCGCCCGCCGTCACGGACCTTGCATACCTCGACGCCGTTCGTCCACGAGGGCCATCCGCCTCTGCAAGCCCATCCCCGCGGGCCTCCCGCGCGTCGTGCCCCCCACTCCTACGGGCGATCCCGTCCGCGGTGTCTACCCCCCCGCCGGCACTCCCGTCTCGACCCATCCGTGGTCCATCAACAAACAACCCAACCAACTCTTCTGCACCCCGGAAGCCTTTTTGTCCCGGAGCGCTGGCTCCCCGGTTCCCCCCGAAATTCGATGGCGGCTCCGGAGGCGGGGATGGAGAGTGAAGGTGACGACGGGAGCAGGGGGGGAAGGAGGAGCAGGAGGAGCAGTCGACCATGCTATCGACCGGCCGAATGCGTAAACGACCGCCTCTTTGCTAGCTGGCTGTTCGGTGAGGGGAGCCGGGCGTGTATTGGCGATGGCGGAGATGCGCTTGGTGCTTGCGAGGTTGGGTTGGGCTTTTGGGATCGGGGGGCCTGTGTGGATTAGGTTGAGGGGGAGGAAGTGAGGGGGTGGTGGGTGGGGTTGGGCGATGGGATGGGGGTCCTTGATGGGAGAGGCGCTGGATGGATGGATAGGTTGTGTGTGTTGGTTGTTTTCGACTTGTGCGGTGTATTGTCTGGGACGTGTTCGGAGATTCAGGGTGATGAACGATTTTACAGGCTGAGGTGTTTTTTTTGGGATAATAATTTGTGAAGTCAAGGCCCCTCATACATTTCCCCAACCTTTCATCATATACTGATATCAACGTTGCCTGCCACATAGAACTCATGACATATCTATACGAACATCATCTGGCTATCTCAACCAATTACCCGTGAGGATCTCCAGGACGCAGCTCAGCATATGATTTTCCCGGCCAAATCTTGGAGTTCCCTCCGATCACGTCCTGCGACGAACGTACATCCGAATCGATACTCTTCACCACGCCACCACCCTACCCATGCAGAACGATGGGCAAGGGCGAGGCGATCCCGAATGCGGCGGCGCTCTGCACCTTGCGCTGGAGGTCTGCTATCTCGCCAAGCTCCAGATAGCCGTTCTCCTTTGATGCAGCGCGCGACTCTAGAGCTGGCCGACCGTAGCTACAGCATCTCCTGTCGCGGTGTTTGTTTGAGGAGGCGGAGTCTTTGGTGATGCGCGTTGGCCTTGACGGCGTTTGTGAGGCGAAGAGGTGTCGGCCTAGGGCAAAGATTGCCGGAGCGCAGGAGCAGATGATGGTCACTGAGACCTCGATTATGCTGGCAGGGGTTAGAAAAGTTGGGTTAGAAGTTATGGAGCGAGATGATGCTGTGGGGGATGGATTGGGGACGGACATTGCTATGAATATAATGGCCCCCATCCAGAACGTGTCGGTGGCGCCGTTGAGCTTGATGCGGTAGACCAAGCTAACCAGGCTAGCAACTAGAGCGCTGTTGCATGTCAGCCGTGTTAAGTACCTGCTGTCAATGATCACCCTATGCCATCAGGTACTCACATTCCTCCTGTTCCGAAAACGGCCAAGACTCCGAGTCTTTTACTCCTTCGCATTTGCAGCTTCCATACGATAGGTAGCGGTAACACCAATATCAGTATGTCAATAGCAACGTTGGACGCGCCTTGGATGATTGCGTACGTCTCCTGCTTCTCACACTCGGTCAAGGAAGCTGGAGATGCCCAAGACTTGCCAGGCAGTGGAGCGCAGAGGCCTACGTTAACCCCGACATAGCACCAGTACACGCCAAACATGAAGACAATAGTCGACCAGACGGTGTAGCGGAACCATTTCAAGGGCGCAAAAACTCGGAGGTAGAGGAGCAGGATGGAACACTTGGCGAAGAAAGTAGCGAGGCTGGAGAGCACGTCTCGAGCCAAGCGACCCCTGAAGTATTGTGTATCGACCCATATGGCGAGCACATCCCAAGTGTGTCTGGCGTATTTGTTGAGATAGAAGACCATGCTGATGTAGGCGGATAATATCACCACGGCCAGGAGGCAGGAATAGTCTTCGATGCCGGTCGAGCGCGTGACGAGTAGGGTGGAGTAGAGCCGCGCTGTGACTGCGAGGAAGGTGAAGACGAGCATCAAGACACCGATGGCAATTGTCACCCCCTCTAACGTTTGAGGGCCGTGTAGATTCGCGGTCACGCCTGGTGGAGGTGACGCTGCTGGTATCTCTGCTGGGTTCATGCCTGGAGGGAATGCTGCGGCCATGATGATAACAATGATTCAAGCACTCAGAAGTAGGGACGTGACGCAGCGTGAGGGTATCAGAAACTGGTTCCTTCGGGCTTTTTAGAATCCCTGAGCGCAAGATGCATGATGGGGGAAGATGCGAAGCCTAGCTGCGCCGTGCTCGTTGAAGGGATCTATGATGCTTTGGGTAAGGGTCGTTAGCTATGGCGCCAGGCCTGCTGGGATAACACTAGCGATCTCGCTGCCATCGGCATACATGTGTGGGTGTGTGTGGATTCCCTTGCTGCCCCACTTCCATACATGATGCTCGCATCCCGAAGCATCTTTCGTATTCGTGCATGCAAGGCACGCACCCGGTGCGAATCAGTGAAGAGTGTGAAAGCAGTTGGACCGGTTTTGTGCAGAAAATCGCCTTGGAAAACAGCAGCTTCGACATACAATTGAAAGAATCTTGTAACCCTTTTGATTATTGAAATAGTCGGATTCGATTTCTGCAGGGGTACCATGTGAGACGATAACTTTGAGCAGCAGCGGACCTGCATCGAAGGAAATCCCTCACACCCTGAGGGGCGAAAGCAGTCGGATCTCCGGTGTCATCTTCGTGGCACATAACTCACTGCACTCTGGAATACCTAGCCGAAAAGATAAGGCTCCATCTCCACGTCTTCCCGAACACGCAGCCTAGAGGCCTGCTGGGCGACCGGACTGCTTGCCGAGTCTACTAGACTTTGCCCAAGACGGTATCATCTAACGCACCTGTTGAGCCTTTCAGACGATACTCAAGCCTCTACTCCTCACTTGTCACTCCTCACTTTTCAGTCCTCACTGCCCTCACCTGAAGACACCATCTAGGCAGCGGACGAACGCTCTCAACATGCTCGGCTCCACAGTCGATACTACCGTGAATCAATGGTCGCTGAATCCTCTTGTTTCACTCGCCACTTCGATCTGCCCGGGTTCCTATCTTCTATGGAGACTCTGGAGCTTCACCGTAAAGCGATGGTTGCGGCCGGATGAACCAAAGCTATTGCCATATTGTATCCCCTTCCTCGGTACGTTAGACATGCCTACTGCTCCCAGCCTAAACGACTGACTGTCTGCTCAAGGCCATACCTACTATTTCGTGACTAACCCGGATCAACTTTTTTAAGACTGGATAGTAAGAAACACCGAAAACCACACAAAAGCACTTCACTGATAGGCCGCTAGTGTTTCTTTCCCTAAGGGAGAATCCTTCACACTCAGGCTTGGGTCGAAAAAGATGATCATACTAATAAGCAACCGGGATATAGCCACCACATGGAGAGACACGGCGGCGCTGACCTTCGACCCGGTTATACAGCAATTTATAACCACTCTCGATATATCAAAGAAGACCCAAGAAACCTTATTTCGAGAGAACCCAGCATCTATGGTGCAAAGAGAGAACAAGTTCGCCTCGCTCTTGGTCAAGGAAGATCCTATGCATCATGCATTCTGCCACCTCCAGATGGAATGGGTGAAGCAACAATTATCCGGAAATATGCTTGCAGATATTGGTGATAGCTTATTAGGTTACATCAATCAATCCCTTCGTCTAGCCCGATTTTCTCCAACCTTCATTCACACATCAACACGCTACTCAAAATCTGCGTCCCTGGAACATTGGGTCTGATACAGCCTAGTATTTTCGGCAACTAAAGCGTTATTTGGGAGTGAAATGCTGGAGGTTGATCCGCGCTTCCCTGAATTCTACTTCGGCTTCGAGGAAGCGGCATGGAAGATGTTTAATCAGTATCCGAGGTTCCTAGCAGGAGACCTATATGGGCCTGCCAAGAGCATACTGACCACCATGACCAGCTTTTACGATATTCCGCAGACAGACCGTCCGGACATGGTGTGGATGTGTAGAACAATAGAATTGGAGATGCGGCAGCTATCGCGTGATATCGCTATCATGTCATCCATGCTGTTCTGAGGGTAACGAAACAGCCTTTTCTACTTTTACTCATTTCTTAATCTCGTTACCTTCTTGCACTGCTGTTATTGCCGAATACAACCACTGACTCCTTCCGCACCTTAGCAGCAACAACAACGCCCACACCATCTGCTTCTGGACAATCTCCCACATCATCACCTCCCCATCGCTCCTCGCCTCCGTCCGCACTGAAACATCCAAAGCGTGCTCGCCCTCCGGCTCTGTCGACCTTACCATCCTAACCAACCACTGCCCTCAGCTAGACGCAATCTGGCACGAAGTCCTGCGCCTTTACACCGCTGTATCACTCATCCGCGTCGCCATCCAAAAGACATCTATCAACGGTAAGATCATCAACAAAGGCGATCAAGTGATGTCTCCCACACGCCAATCCCATCTGAACCGCGAACTCTTTGGCTCAGACGCGACCGAGCTCCACCCCGAGAGGTTCCTCAAGGACAAAAAGCTGGCGAACCAGAAGGGTTATCATCCTCTTGGTGGCGGGAATACGTACTGTCCTGGTCGATTCCTGGCCAAGCAGGAGGTCTATACTCTGGTTGCTTTGATGCTTTACCGTTTTGATATTGATGTCGAGGACGGTAGTTTGCCGACCGTTAATGCAGCGGAGCCGAGTTTGGGCGCTATGCGCCCGATGGGTAATATCAGAGTCAAAGTGAGCGCGAGAAAGCTGTAGATGTCAGGTGGTGCTGGAGGACGGCTGGTATCATCGCGATAGCAGTTTATGTTGGTAATTCAAATGACTAGGCGCTTGATGTAATACATCGCAGACATTTGATACTCAAAACACATCTTCACAAACACGAAGAGAAAGAAAATCATGCACGCCGTCGCATCCGACTGGCAATATCCCTCGCCACATGAATCTGCCCATACAAATCCGCCACATCAACAAACAGCCCCCGCACGGTCCTCACCCGCCCTGACCACAGAAACCTCGCATCCATCGGGCTGGGCTGGTGGTTGTTCGACAATGTCCACGTCGACGGGGTATACTCCAGGTACTCATCTTTCGCCATGTCTGTTCGTGGAAACATGTCTAGTCTGCCACGCTTGAGCTGTGGGTAGAAGAGATATCCTTCGATGATGGAGGCGTGCATCAACCAGTCGGCGTTCGAGGAGAAGAGCGGTAGTTTGGAGAAGAATTGCGCAAACTTCGATACTTTGGATGCGGAAATGGAGGCTAGGCTAAGGACTGGGTCTTCCCATGGTCGATCCAGAGAGGTTCTTGCTTCACGAGGAGGTTGTTCATGATTGTCCGGACGGAACCTCCACCTGCTTCGACAGCTACCGAGACGTCGGTTCCTAGTGTCCGGAGCCATGGAAGAGACGATAGCTTTGTCAGGGTCAACACAGCGTATGTTGTCATTTGGGCAGATTCACGGTGGTTTTCTATGCTCTACAGCGTGCGGATAGCGATTTGAGTTAGGATTATCGGTACTCGGTCCCTGAACAGTTCCTCACAGACCCCGTTGAGGCTTCCGTCCTGCCACAGCTCAAGCATCCGCACAAGTGCCTGGGTTAGGAGCATTTTCGAGTATTGGGGCGAGGGATTCTGGGACAGATGTCAGCCGAGTCCGGCAACTAGAATGTGGTTAGTTGGTCTAATAGCATACCCATTTGTCGTTCACTTCTCCCTGGTACCATAATTTGCATAGGATGTTTGCGGCTTTGTAAATTTGGGCTACGTATCCTCCCCACTTTGGCGCATAGAGCAGTGCATTCAAGATATTGCAATTGGCACTGAACTTGGGATCTCGCTCCCATGCAAATGTTTTGCAGTGGTGGTCAGCCTCAAAGATAGCTATCATACGATCTGGTGGCGTTGCACGGCCTAGCAGATTGAGTGACAGAGTTGTTTTCGCTGTATCGTCTGCATCTTCCAAGAATTTTGGCGCTAGGTATTGTCTGTTAATCTTTCTATCCATAGTTCACATGAAGTACACTCTTACCGAAACCAAGGACTCTGCTCCCAGCCTGCAACTGCCCCTTAAGAAAATTTGCCAGCTGACTGATACTGCTGGCGTCGAGGGAAATGGTCACTGAAGAAGAAGCGTTGAAATTGACGATAGAAGAATCAGAGTCGGTCGCAACAAATACCAGGCTGTATACAGGAGCTCACTCACCCAACAAACCATAAAAGTGGTGGTGGGATAAGCACTCGGGAGTCCCCCGAGATCACGAACTCCTCCCGAAGTTATCACCATTGACAGATGATCCTCCGCAGCGACATCCCAGTTCGAAGCGTGCATCAAATACGTTGCAGTCGACGAAGGCGAACCTAACATACTGCCTCCAACTTTGTGATGACCCACACGGTCAAAGTCAGGCTTCCCGAAAAAAGCCTCCAAAGAGTGGGGTCAAGTGCAGCTGGCTCTGCCGTAAAGCATTCAGAGGTCGAAACTAGCAGGAGTAGATGCGGACGTCGAGAACTTGCGAGGACCTTACTACCTCGACACGATACTGCGCAGCAATCTCCACACCGGATCGCTGAACCAAAAGACGATGCCGAAGCTTCAAGCATATGTTGATCTGGTACGACAAGAGCTCGAACACACCACACAGGCGAAAATGCCTGTAGCGCAGGACTGAACGGAGGTGCCGATTGGTCATCGCCTTTTGCGCATCCTCGCACGCGTATCGGCGAGATTCATTGTGGGTCTCCACTCTGCCGGAATGATGAATGGCTTCGAGTCTCCACGGTGGTCGGCGTCAACGTATTCACGATAGTTCCGTTTCTTCGCGTGCATCCGCCATTCCTGCGTCCTCTGCACCCTCTCATCGTGCGTTGTCTACCAACGTGGTATAAACTGCACGAAAACCTGCGCGTTGCGAGAAAGTTGATAGCACCAATACCAACAGAGTATAGTGGAGATAGCCACGATGAAAAGTCAAACGGCAATGATACTGCATCGCCGCTCTTGACATGGACGTACGAGGACGCGTTCAACGACCTCGAGAGAGACCCGGTCAATCTAGCTCATCGAATGATTTTCCTTGGACTTGGATCCATTCACACCACGGGCTCGCAGACAGCCCATGCCATTCATGATCTGGCCGCCCGGCCGGAGCTCGTGAAATCTCTGAATGAAGAAATAGAGAAAGTGAGAACAGCCGAGAAGGGCTGGGAGAAAGCCGCTTTAGTAAAAATGTGGAGACTGGACTCCTTCATGTCCGAGTCCAAACGGATGAACCCACCTGCTTTGAGTAAGATCATTTGTCTCTTTCCTCCCAACATACATGATCACGCACAACAGCCGTCTTTCACCGCCTAGCAATGGAGCTACTAGTCCTCTTCGATGGCACTCGCATCCTAAAAGGCACTTTCATAGCTGTTGCCGCTGCATCGATCCTCCTAGACCCAGACGTTGTCCGAGATCCCTAAAGATACGACGCTTTTCGCAAGTATGGTAAGCGCCTCGAGGCTGGAGAGAGCGCTCGCAACTAGTACGCTATTGTGGACAGAGAGCACATATATTTTGGAACGGGCGCCATGCTTGTCCAGGACTTGCTCTGGCTGAAAATGAGCTCAAATTGGTCATCGGTGCTTTCCTGATGCATTACGATCTTAAATACCCGATGGGCAAGGTAAGGCCGGTGAAAAAGACGGTGGACGAGATTGTAGTTGCTGATCCCGAGGCTACGGTTTTGATCAGAAGACGGAACTAAAGACGCTAATTAGCATATAGTCCAGTTTTCAGAATACATGATGCATAGGGTTTTCCTTGATTGAGAGTGAGGCAGCCTTCTTCTCTCCTCGCACAAAAGATGTCAGGTTTTCTCGAAATAACGTTTCTTAGGTCTTCTTTAACATATCAAGAGCGATCATTAATTGCTATACAAACGGGTCAAAGGTCAGCGTCGCCTCCACAGCGCTTTTATATTCCACCGTAAACGCGAAGACCCGATCTTTTCAGCTTCACTCTATAATGTGGGAGAGTGCAGCAAAGTTCACACATAGAGGGAAACCCAGAATCATCAATCCTCAAGGAAACAAAGCTCTTTTTCTACTCACTTGTTCACATTTTTGTGGATATCGGCAAGAACATATCGGTACTTCCTATCAAAGAACAATGAATAGAAAGACTTGAACGCATTAAAAACAGTACTCTCGCAGGTACAACAACGGTTTTTAGGAAACGTTCGCGAGAATCGCTATCGTTTTCCGGCAAGGCGCCTGGACTGTAGGACCTCATTAATTCGTTTAGGATTTTCACTCTCTATGCATGACTTTTGCTACAATCTTTTAGCTGTAGAAGCTTTGAGTCAGGCTGGTCGTCGTAACTGCGTTAGATTCATAATCAATGTCAGCGAATCCAAGTTGACATGTACTCCAACGTCTGGACCAAATAGGGAAACTCGATCGCTAATCATGACATTTCTTGAAGGGTGGAGATTTTCGGCTCAGCCCATCTGTCAAGTCGCATCCTTTTCCTTACGCTTAGGTTTGGATCAATTAAGTATGTGAAGTCAGTCATGAAGAAGACTGTTGTTAGTAAGATTGTTTTTTCAATGTTTGAGTTGAGGAGGAAGGAGAAGTGTTTTCTTGGTTCTCTGGGTCGGAGGAGGAATCTTCTTTCGAGGTCATGGGGAAGAAGGTCTGGAGGCACTGACAGGAGCACATAGATTTTTGGCAGGATCAGATACATGTATGTACTTCACTAGTGCGAGATACCAAGGTTCTCAGCAAAACCCCAACGGTAAGCCCTAATCGATAACCGGCCAAAGCGGGCCGAAAATGCGGAGTCGGCGATTACGCGATCTTCTGCCGTCATCGATCCTTATAAGATATTGATTTCAAAGCAACTCCTCCATCTCCATCACTCATTCATTATACACCACTGAATGTTTAGATCAGTCCAACGAGCTGCTCAACTATCATCTCATCTCAAAGCCAGGACGCCAATTGACAAAGTTAGGAACCTCAATATCCTACCAAAGACGCCCAACATGTCGCACCTCTTCGAAGCCGACACGCCGGATGAGGTGAAGAATGCCAAGGTGAGCGATTCAAGGAATTCAATTGGGAGCTCTGGCAGTATTGAGAATGGACTGGGCTCATAGTGGGCATATAGGGTCTTCATCTCGTCACCATGAGCACGCCCAATGGACAGAAAGTCCAGATCATGCTCGAGGAGCTACATGAGGTCTATGGCACTGAATGGACACAAACCATTATGTAAGTTGCTCTCTCAATATCTTCATCTTCCCCGAAGGCCCTTCGACAATCCAGTGAAAACGCGATTGACTAAAGTGCGTCCCCGCCAGTAACATCATGACCAATGAGCAAAAAAAAGACTGGTTCCTCCGCCTCGATCCCAATGGCCGCATCCCCATCCTCATCGACCACACCCAATCACCTCCCTTCCCCGTCATGGAGACATCGGCTGAGCTCTTATACCTTCTGAAGTTCGCGGATAAGAATGATGTATTTGGGTTCAAAGATGAACTGGAGAGGAGCCAGGCATTGCAGTGGTTGTTCTTTTGGCATGGGAGTGGGGCGCCGTACCAGGGCCAAGTGAACCATTTTGCCAAGTTTGCTAAGGAGAAGATCCCTTGTGCGTATACCTTGTTTTGCATTCTGCATACCCTACACCTCCCTCTGCCCATTGAGAAGCATGACATGTTGACGCTACTGTCGAAACACAGACGCCATCGACCGTTTCCGAAACGAAACGCTCCGCGTCTACGGTGTACTCGAAATTCAACTGAGCGGCAAGTACACCGGCGAGCCTCGCGAGTACTTGGCCGGTAACGGCAAAGGCAAATACTCGATCGCTGATATTGGAACCTGGCCTTGGGTTAATGCGTGGGAGTTCAGTGGGTTCAGCAAGGAAGAAATGGAGCCATTCCCACATCTCCTGAAGTGGATTGACCGTATTGCCGAGCGGCCGGCCGTCAAAAAGGGAACGAGCGAGAAGTACAAACAGTAGTGAGGCGTTGAGTGAAAGCTGGGAAGGTGAAGGGTGGTTGCAAACAAATCAGACCATTTGTACTTCAACTGTTCTTGCATTGTCCGATTACGGTTAGGAGTAGACTTACATCAACCGACTCCCCTGTATTCGTCACGAGTTGCACTTTCATGCCTTTTCCTAGCTACTTCCCTTCGCATAAGATTTCTTCTCTACCCGACTTGCCATATCCTACGGACGTTCTCTTCGCTCACGAATGCCTTTGTCTCCGCAAAATGAAATCTCGCCTTCCTCAGAAAACTCTTTCCGCCCAAGGCTCCCATCGACACCGCCACAGAACTAGTCGGCCAGTCATGGACGCCACCCTGTCTCGCTTATTGTACCTTACTAGGCACCTCAAGAATTGGCAAAGATCTGGTGCAATGGTCAGCTAGCGAACGTGGTTTTTCGGACCTCGGACCCTATTCCTTCATTGGGTGACCACAGTCTTGCTGCACCGAAGCCTCCACAATTCCAAGGGTGTCGGAAAGCTGTGCTTTTATCATGGAAGTATTATAAGCTTGTGATTCTCCACTGACCATTCACACATCATGTTCGCATGTCGCACGTCAACAGACGAAATGGTACGAAAACGGGATTGCCTCGTCTTCTTTCAACGAGTATGACCCCCTACTATATATACTACTATGCCCCTCACATCCTCAATCCAAAATCTGGAACGGGAACACCTCTAAGAAGAAAACCACGAACAATACCCAACAAAGATGAAAGTCTTAGTCAAGAACCGTACATCACCCCGCCACCCAAACCCTTCCCGCCCCCACCCCTCCCCCGATTTCACTGACTGAACTCCCTCGAACCCCTAGTCGGCGGTCGCCCGCTCAAACTCGAGCTCGACATCTCGCCCCAGGACACGGTCGCCAGTCTCAAAGCGCAGGTCGAGGCGGCGGACGGCGTCCTCCATTACCAGCAGAAGCTCTGCTGGGGCGGCAAGCAGCTCCAAGACCTCGGCGCCAAGCTGGAAAGCTACGGCATGCGCGACGCCGGGGACGGCAAGGTTCACAAGATAGGCCTGCTCCGGACGTACCCGCCTCCGGATTGGATCCCGTTTCAGCTTGGTAGGTGCATCGTTTACTTGGAGTCATCGGGTTCTTTTCTTATATAATGCCTTGAGTATGCTTGCTTGCTGTACGATGATCATGAACACGTACATCCACCCCTTCTTCTTCCCCTTCTTCTTCTCCTTCTCACTCTCTTCCGAACCCCCCCGCAGAAGTCCGCACCCGCCCCGCCTACTTCATGATCGAAGTCAAGCCCCGCGACACCATGGAGGCCGTCAAGGAGACCATCCAGCGCGCCAAGGGCTGGAAGGCCTCCGAGCTGCTCCTGCTCTTCGACGACGCCACCACCGTCAAGGGCAACCACTTCGACGAGTCCTCCTCCCTGATGCTGTACGCGAAGCCGGGGTCGCAGTGCTACGGGGAGCTCGGCGGCGCCGTCGGGGCGGTGGGGAGCGATGAGGATGAGGATGAGGATGAGGATGAGAATGAGGGCAGCAGTGGAGGGAGTGGTGGTGGTGTTGGGGTGGGTGGGGATGGCGGGGAGGAGAGCGATGTTAGCGATGAGGATGAGACGGAAGAGGAGGCGGCGGAGCGGGAGAGACGGAGGGGGAGGTAGAGGGAGGTGTGGGCGGAGAAATGTGTGCTAGTCATGAACACGCTTGGTGAGTGATGGGCGGGGATGGAAGAGAGATGGCGTGAGTCGAGAATATCGTCCTCTGTCGACCCTATCCAAGTCCTGAGATTCTTGATTGAAACTCGAGTTTAAGCCTAGCATGATGGAAGATGAAATAGAGATCTTAGGAAATCGCAGTGTGACACCACACTTTCGAGTCCTCTTTCGCTTTCATCCGCGCCCGTGCCCGCGGTTTCACATGAGACCAAATTCGTGCTTTTCAACGATGGATGTTCGCAAGATCTAGCGGGGACGACTCGGTCGGAGAGATCTCACAGTAGATTTTACGAATCAGATGTGGGATCGTGTGCAGGCTTGGGCGGAGAGCATTGACAAATGGGTGGACGGCTCATCAGACTTGGGGGTTTTGAGGAGGTGGATGGGAAATTGGCGGGGCAGGTGAAAGGGTAAGCTTTGAAGCCTTTTCATTTCCATTCGTCGTCGGTCTTTGGACGATTCGAATTGGAGGTAGAACGGTTGCGATGGTGCCTCTGGTGTACGCAGCAGCTGAATTGTTGACGAACGCGAGTCCTTTCAACGACCTCTCGATACTAATGGTAGAAGAAAGCGAGGTAGGTACCTAAAGAACCGTGATCAAGGTAGCTTTGGAGTTGGTGCTGGAATTTGTCCCAACTTCTGATTGGCTGATATACACGGCCTGCTTTTAGACGAAGACTTCAAAATGTTCGTGCGACATGCTCGGACCTCCGTTTATTTTGGTATTCTGCGTCACTCTTGCGCCATAGGTGCAAGCTCAGTCTTATGATATTGTCATACCCGAGGTAGACGTGTTGGACAGGGTACTACTACGTCCTACGGGGAGTTAATCAGTATTGGAAAGGTTTGAGGTACGTCGCGGTAGACCTCAATCTCCCCGAGTGAAGGTGGTATGTGTTGGAATTAGGATTTGGGATTGAGAGACTCTGGTTGATTGAATACCTTCAAGTCATTCTTGGAGCATATCCTGTATACAGTAGACATCCAGTGATTGATCGATCGAACAACTGGCCGAAGAAGGCTTGAAACCAGCAATTCATCATCCAACATCCAACAACTAATCAGGTAGACCACCAGACGATACAAGACCCATTACGTGGACGCTCCTTCTTGGTGGCTGGGGTCAGCATTCACTGAAATCGGAAACGATCGCCATAATCATCGGAGGTCTGCACGCAAGACTCCGAAGGGTTGCCCCCGGTTGCCTGCCTGGACGGTGCATACTGCTTCCAACAGCGCCTGATCTGAGCCCAATTTGGGGCCCATTGCCCTGTCAGGACCCAATAGTATTCCCCAAGTCCAATCGATGCGCTCCCCAGAAATGCTCCGAACAAGCGTACTTCTAGGGTCCCATGCTATAGAACCGTCTTCCGAGAGCAGCGTTGAACATCCTTTGTCCGCCCGACTCATACGTATTCTGGTCGATATGTGCCCACCAAAAGGTGCGCGTCTTGGCAGAGTGCCATGGGTTACATACAAAGACCCCTATTCGGAATGAATCACCTCAACCGTCAACCCATACTCGTCCGACCAATACGACCCGCCGAGCAGAGCCCCCGCCGGTGCCGGGGGCGGAACGCACACATTCTGGATGCCACAGGCGTAGACGACGACCAGGTTGCACGGTATGCTGCACCCCAGACACGACCTGCCGCAGATGGCGATCGCCGCCGTGCCGCTGTTGACTAGGGTGGTGCAAAAACTGCCAGAGTCGTTCCCTTGTGTGCAATCTCCGTCCGGACCCCAGCCTGTGAGCTGCATGATGGCGTCGGAAGAGTTGCTGTAGCTGGGGCTGGCGGCGCTCGAGTCGCAGGTCACACCGTCAGGTGCGGCGGAGACGGCGGATCAGCTGGCTACGAGTGCGGAGAGGATGATTTGTTTGAATTGAATTGCATCTGGTGGGTTGTGTTAGCCATCTTGTCTCGAGCGGTATTCACCTTTGATCAGCTTGCTTTGGTAGCTCGTGCCTTCGTAGGTGAATTTGTTTACTGTAGGAAGGGAAGCTTTGTTTGATAGGGTAGGAAGCTTGACTGGAGACGATGGTTGTGTGATAACAAGGGTTTAGCAGCACGTCTCCCCTCTCGTATTTGTATTCACCTTCCTGGCAGCAAAATAATACTGAAACATTATGATCTGTGTGATGCGTACGAGTAATGAGTATCTCTAACAATCAAGTCCCATGACGTCTCAGAGCAATACGAGGCGACTTTTGTGGTGTGTAGACACTCGCGTCGTTCCCTACTTGCATTGTTGGACACCTTACCGCCAACGCAAATTTCCTCCCTTCCCTTCCGTCATTGTTGAGGCCCCGAATATTCCAGTGGCTCAACGTAGACATACAACACTAGTGCAGCTTCGTGTGATGTTTTTATACATCAAATATATAGGATGAGAACACTATGTCCGCCTTCCATCTATGCTCCAGGCACCGAAATGCCCCTGCCAGTGCAAACTTGTCAGAATCGCGCCGTTCCCATTTCCATTCTCATGAGCCGCTCGATATACCAGCCTCACAACTCTATAGCAAACCTTTCTCTCACGCCCTCGCCGTAGTAGAAGAACAACAATGGTGCCGGACTCAGCGCTAAGCTCAAGAAGGCAAAGATACTGATCCCCCAGCCATACCCCAAGGACTCGAAGAGCTTAGAGGCTCCAAGCGGCAGTATACCACCCACAATGCTTCTGAATACTGCACCTGCAGCAATAGCAGACGCGGCATACTGTTGAAACGAATCAATGTAGTAGTTCTGGCATGTATTCAGAATGGTAATTTGGCCCAGCCCAAAAAAGACAGTCGAGATGAGGGGGACCACGAAATGCACTTTGTATTGGACCGTCCATGCGAATACGAACAGAGACGTCGGAATGAACACGGCACCAATGTTCGCCAGCGGCAGTCGATACTCTGGTTTCGCTTCTACGTTGTTTTTGCGGGCCAGGTAGTTGTAGATGGTATCAATCTTCGGGACGATGAACCAGACGGCGGTCAGAAAGCCAAGACCAGGACCCAGGTACATGAGCCCTACGGTAGTTGTGTCGAAGCCATAGAGCTCGCCGTAAATGGCTTGGAAGTTCGTATACAGAGAGTATGTTGTGCCGAAAAGGATAGCCTGATACACTGCCATAGTAAACACAACCGGCTGCATAAACAAGATGCGCAGCGGCCGTGCCATTGAATTTGCCAGTTTGGACCGGAGGGGTCGGTCGTCTTGGCCGGCCATGCGGTATGACTTGCTTCCACTCTCGGACGAGTCTTCATAGGTCTTTTTGCGGGCTTCCAGAATGACAGGAGCGTAGCTTTCTTTAAGGAAAAAGAACCCGACTACGGTGTTGAAGCTGCATACAATAGTCAGGATCCAGAAGATCCAACGCCAGCCGAGGTACTGGACTATGATACCGCCGAAGAGAGGGCCAAGGGTTGGGCCAAGCAGAGGACCGAGTAAGTACCAGCCGAAGACTCCAGCTCTCTGGCTTGGATGGAACATATCGCTGATGGTGCCTCCCCCGTTCGCAATGCCCACGCTCCCAAAGAAACCGCTAATCGTCCTCACCCCAATCAATGCTTCCACATTCGGACTCAACGCAGTGGGGATCTGCAGTAAGGCAAAGATCGAGAAGCAGACCAGGTACAGCTTCCGCCTCCCAAACGTCTCCGAGAGTGGAGCTAGGATGAGAGGGCCAATGCCGAGAAAGACAACAAAGCCGGTGGTAGCTCCCACAACGGTGCTATCACTCGTGTTGAGATCAACCGCGATCTCCGATATCCCTGGTGTGAACATACTGGAGGCTAGAGGTGATAGGACTTGATTTCGTTGATAAGCATGACGCTGCTGGCGATGCTACAGATGACAGCTACTTACTGGCCATGAAAGCTATGATGGCTACGTTGACGAATTTACGCCGACGAGGCCAATTCCTTGGGTTTTCGTCGTCCTCTTTGGAGAAGTCGATGATCTGGGCTTGATTAGATACAGAGTTGTGAGAGATTGTTGCTAGGAGCGTACCTCCGGGTCATTCTGTTGGTCTTCGGCGTGGCCATTCTGGAGCAGCGGCGACCGTTCATCTGATCCGTCCGTCATCTCACTTTTGTAGAGGAGCACTCTGTGTTTTTCAGATGATTTTGTTTAAAGATTGGTGGCACGAAGATCTCTTGATGTTGCCGACCGATAAGCGCCAAGATGATTGACGTAGGAATTAGCGTGACACTAAAAGTTAGGGTTCACTTATCGAGTTTTGCCACTTGCTTTGACTCATCTCCGTTTTGTGAAGCGCCGCAGACAGAATAGTGTACTTGTATACCTATACCATCATGGGCTATGTGACTTCAAGATAGTATATGGAAGGGACACCATGTGTCAAGCTGAGGATCAACTTACAACCTAGCCACTCACTGGTATTCGATCTATCAGGCACGAATCCTTTCGATCTGTTACTCGAAGTGGACAGGTTTCGAGGGGACGGCGGTGGTTGGCGATCTATAACGCTACTGTTGAACGGATCACTGCTTGATGTTCCTCATGCTTTGACCAATGGATTACTGGAATTGATCGACCTGGATGCAGACTGCAAATTTGTCTTCAAATCTAAGGATGAAGGCATTGCTAGGCCTACTCTGTCAACGCAGCCCAGTGATTCTTTCGATATTGTCTACCTAGAGGAGGATAGCCTTGTCACCTTAAGGCCCGAAGATGACAATCTTACTACATCCGCGCCGTCAGCGCAGCCAAAGAATCGGGTTTTGACCTTGCTGACCAGGGAATCTGGCGGAAGAAGGAAAGCGCAGAAGATTATTCCACTGCGTATCTCGGAAACCATCAAGCATCTGCTCAAGCCAGGCTGCAGGTATCGCCTTCAGACCACCAGCATCGACTTAGGCGTGACATGGTGGCGATATGGCTCTCAGGGAGAGCTGGCTATCAAAGATGTGCCCATGGAACTACTTCCTCCATCGGAGCCAGCAACCATGGTGGCGACTCAAGTCTGCCACCGGGATTTCTCCGTCGTGGAATCACTACCCGTACCGCCATCCGTGTACATCTCCCTTGCCCTCTCTCCTCCTGTCGTCTACAGGTCAGGCGACCCAACACCCACCTTGGAAATCTCAATCACGAACACAGCAGATCAGCCAGTGACAATGATCTCTTTTGGATCCCAACCCCACATATCACCTACTCACACTCAGTCAAACAACCATGCGCGTGTCATCAGCACCGGTGCCAAGATCTCGCTTGAGAACTTTTCCATTACTCACATGGCCACTGGAAAGGAGATGGTACAGGAAAGCTACACATGTGTTTTGCAGATTGGCTGGCAGCGCCGGCAATTTACGACACTGGAGCCAGGTGTGCCGCTAGTGCAAGAGATTGACTTCTTGAAGAATGCGACTGCAATTCGAGCGGGAATGGACGCTGGCGAGTATAAACTAAGGCTACGGGCGAGGGACGTATGGTGGCACTGGGGCACGAAGGAGGAGATTCTTGAAGGCAAGCCAGGAACAAAGAGGTTGCCCGGTGGTCCAAAGCCGCCGTTGATTCTGGCATCCGAGGATGAAGTGATTTTTCGGTTCAAGGAGCACACGTGAATTACGGGTATGAATTCAATCACCCGCCAATGCTTTGCTAAATACCCAATTACAATGGTGAACCTACTGTATACAGGGTCGCACCTTCTCCTAAAAGGGTGGATTCTGCGATTTTGTATGCAATCAATCGCTATCCATGAAAGCTTAATTTGCGACACTCCATCATCTACTTTCCCTAAGATTCACTGGTTTCTGGACTTTCAACCAGATTGTGCTACCAGTCTCCGTCAACGAGAGTATGTGGTTTGTATTATTTTTGTGGTCTTTCTCGCAAAATCACATTTTAACATGACAATGTTCCCCATTTTCGACCAGAACATTTGATCAATTGCCATCAATGAAAGTTCAGCGTGCCACTAATTCTTGGTTTCCTCCCCCAAGAAAGACTCATTGGCATCAGTCTCTCCAGTCATTTCCCATACATTGGCCCCGCAATGGCGGTCCTCTCCCTGCGTATTGGTATAGAGACTGAGGTCCTACTCTGTGCAATTGACATGCAAGACCAATGCAAAGGTTCTCTTGAAGAGTTTGCCAAGGGTCTGGTCGGACATTACAACACCAAAGTCAGGGAAAGACCCGGCCAACCCGAGATGCGTATGGCATTTGATACGTGGCATGCGAGCGAAGATCCTACAAACTCCCGGTACTGGTCTGTGGTGGAGGAGATTTCTATTGACCCGGATGAAGATCATTGTAAGCGTTTGAGCTGCTCATCTATGCGACCATGTGAGCAGTCATGGCTTCTTCCCCCTGCCGTGCTAATCTATGTTGGTCAAGGGGGTCTCGAGTTTGCATCACCTATCATACGCTACGAAGCTGGAAGCTCATGGCGCCAGAACCTGCATTACCATTTCCAAATAATCGAGAGCTACGCTGAGATCATGAGCGACGTCACATGCGGTACCCACGTCCACGTATCCCCAGGATACAGCAAGTGGACTCTGGAACAAGTCAAGAATGTCTCAAGAAGCATCCTCTATTTCGAAGAAGCGTTCGAAGTCTTGCTGCCTCCAGGACGCCGTGGAAATCGCGAGTGCAGGAGCAATCGGTTTGATAATCCAAAGCTCAAGCACCTGCCTGATTTGGAATCTTGTTTTCAAAGGATCCAAGAGTGCACTGCGATCGAGTCTCTGATACATCTGATGAATGCTAAAGAAGAGGACCCCTCCAATGTCTGTGAGGATTCGAATGGGGAGAAAGCCGTGACGGAGCGTCGCTACGGGTTCAACTTCGAAAATCTCATGGAGGGCAAGATTGGGACTATTGGTATGCACCCTATTTGCGGGGAAATGCCCACTGAATGTACAGAGTGCTCACCACCTGAGACAGAGTTCCGACGTCCTCCTTGCGTTACCAACTATCAGGACTGTGTTATGTGGGCAGAATTCGGGGCTTCTTTCATGCAAGCAGCCATGCAGTACGGTACCAGCCCGGATCATTTGCGGACGTATGGGCCAGATGTGGCTGGTCTGGCCGCGTTTATCGGTCAAGCTGCCATACCAGGCATGAATGATCGAGCGATTTTGGAAAAGATGTTTGCCAGAGGGTCCGGTTGCTTGCCAGTTGGGGCGCTGAAATACCATCATTATTATTGAATATGACAGATTAGCGGCCAGATACAAGGGACTGCTACCCTTTCAATGACCAGGGCTTAGGTCCGAAGAGTACTGGATGGAGCGGAGGCATCTTGGGCATTGGAATGGGTCGCCACGATGATGGGTCTTGTACCTATTCGTCTTGGTCTAGTGGTTCATACAAATAATATGTGCAGACATTCACAAGGCAAATTGGAAAGCCACAATACGCCCTGGGTTGATTTCTGGTCGCTGCAGTTAGCAAAGATTGGCCCCACTCATGTCGGGTAGCTATGTGATAGCAGCAGAAGCCCCGTCAAGCCAACGCTGACCTAGCAGACTCTCCCTCATTCTCCCATATCTTCTCATGGATCCAAAGAAAGTCGTTTCAATCACCAGTTGGAGGGAGTTTGACTTTCGAATGCGTCACCCAGATGTTTAATGTTGATCTTGCGGGAAGCCCGATCACCACCCTTCAGTGACAACATTGTTGATGAAGTCGCCAATCTCTGTCAGCCCATTCTTGAAAGCTGGTTAAACCCAACGTGTCTCCCACTTGTTGCTACCGTACTCCACAGCTCGGTCTCGGAGCCCGCGGTCGGTTTCCGGGGTGGTGGCGTAGATGAACGGGATAGCAGCGATGAATTCTCCAATCGGCTGGAGGTGTCCCGAGAGGGGTTGCAGGAATCCTGTGGGAGGCTCATCAAGATGTGCCGTGAACCTTGTCTCCAGCTTCTTGTTTCGACCCGCGAAGGTCGGACTTATCTCCGAGAGCGTACATCTTGACGATGGTGTCAAGCCATGAAAGCCATTGTCCCTCGCTCTTGCCGGAAACATTCACGTGACTATTTCAGGTAAATTTCGAGTATATTATTTAGGCCTTCCTATCCTTTCTATCCTTCTTACTTCTATCACTCGCCGTATACCTCTTATACGCCCGGCCTATACTCTTCTTAACACCTTCTACATCCCTCTATCCTTTCTATCTACCTTCTACACGCCTACATCCTTTTAACACGCCACAATAAGAAAGAGAAAGCCCACCGTCACTCCCATCGTCACTCCTTCTAACACCCAAAAAACTTGTAACCCTAAGATTAAATGGTTGCAACAAGATATAGATCTCATTGTCAATTGGTTCTGTGCACGAGACGAGGAGGGCAAGCCGTACAACTATGTAATTAGACTTAGGGCTAGGGCTAATAAGCGAATTTCTGAAAATTCCATAGAAATCAGGCCTATGAATATTCCACAGTAAGAAACCGGGTAAATTACAAATTCATACCCCAAAACCTTGGATCCTTACAAATTCATACCCCTAATTACATTTTCATACCCCAATGGGGTATGAATCGGTAATTCGCCATTCCTTGGGGTATGAAAATGTAATTTACCATAGTGCGCTGAGGTTACGTCTTCGGGGGCTGCGAAATTAGCCCGGACCGGCCCCGGGAGCCCCGAACTGAAGACCTCTACAGAGGTCTGCACCGAAAGTCCTGCACCCGCACTAGTGCAGCCCTAACCCTACTTTCGGAAAGCGGCCCTGTAGAGGGGAAGCCTAAAAATATCTTCTCACAGCGCATGATGGGACTTAAGGTACTTCTTTTAGCCTTGATAGGGGTAGTAAGCCCCGAAACCTGGCTAGGGCTAGGTGCGATTCCGAAGAACTCCAGACGTATTGTCCAGGTAACCCTTTAGGTGGGGCGTTATCCGAAGTCTGAGCGCAAGAGTCTTGGCGGGTGCAGGACTTTCGGTGCAGACCTCTGTAGGGTTCGCCGTGTAACTCGTCGAAACCTCGCTCCGAGGCTAAGGCGAGCTCTTACTGTTATAAATCCCTGACTCACCCCAATCCGCGATAAATGGGGTTTTCAAGGCTCCCGGGGCTTCTTTAGGGGCGTTTGTAATAAATTACAAATTCATACCCCAAAGAATGGTAATTACATTTTCACATACCCCATTAGGGGTATGAATTTCAAGGTTTTGGGGTATGAATTTGTAATTTACCCGTAAGAAACCTGAAAATTCCACACTTTGAATATTCCCACGGAGTTACTCTGAAAACCCCTATTGATATTTGATCTATGAGAAGCGGGTCCTCCTCATTGAAATCAATGCGCATGCTTTTTGCTTCCCAAATGACTATCATTTGGTGAATGCTCGGTAGAGGAAAGCACTGAGTACCATGAAATTGCCAATGTCCCGTTTTCAATTTGGTCTTTCCGTAACATAGTATTCTTGTTCTCCTCGACAGATGAAACAGATGTCTTGTGAGTAATTCTGCGCCATGCTTGCTGTTTTCATTGACGTTGTCTTGTTCGGATGGGGAAGGTGAAAAATGTAATCCGAGGGAACAAAGCGGTGTTGAAAGTTGAAGTGATGTTTTCAACAACGCTGTCCGCATCTCGAAGTAAGCTAACACGACAATGTAACAAGTTCTGTTAGTCTCGTTTTCAACTCTTCACGCATGAAAATGGCGACCACTATCAATGTTGTCAAGCTAGAGCCTACCAATGACGGCCAGGACCCTCCCAAGATCCTCAATTTCGAGACGGTCGCTTCCTACAATTGGCTGGACGAACCAACGCCAACCATCCTTGTGCCAGGTCAGTTGTGGACAATTGTTTGACACAATCCTTAATCTAAAGACTGACACTCATTACGGCAGGCACTCCGCCAATCTGGGTTCCACCTCAGATAAGCCCAGCGCTGAAACCAGACATCGGAGGCCGTTACGTTGATCAGAATGCCGACCGCACTCCTGGTACGTACATTTCGGAGCTGATTCTTCCCATTTGGTAATGAAGTTGAGTCGCAAGACATGTTTCGGGAGCAAAAAGAACTTTCTGCTCCCCAGACCTGTCTTGCAACTCCATTTTCTACCTCGAATAAACAAGGCTGACTCCAAAATCTGCGTAGGATCGCCATTGCAAGCCTTGATCCATGCTGTTCAAACCTGTCAGCCAGACTTTGACTTTACGAACGTCGACATCGTCACCGATAGAAAGCCTGTACGCTGTCTCCTAGGCTTTGTGAATGCCGAGCCTGTCGCGTTCAAGTTTGGTATCTCTGTCGTTGGCAACACTGCATTGTTCACCCGCATGGAGGAGAGAACTCGGGACCAACCTTCCAGGCGCTACAATGGATATCGAGACGCTTTCGAACAACAGTATACTAAGATTCCCGCTTCCGCAGCTCGCAGCACCTCCCATCATCGTGTGGTGAAATATGACTTCGCAGACCTGACAATCCTCGTTCGTTATGCGGTTGATGCGTATCTGGGAGATCTCGCAAAGGCGCTCATGCACGCCGATGGCATTGAAAACACCGATCCGGGGCCTCTGGTCAAACAACGCGAGAACATGAACATCGAGGGAAACCCTCCATCCAAGACCCTATCAAGCAACACACCAGTCACAGTCATTGATGGCGGTCGTCACATTCCTCATGCGGCCACTTTAGAACTTACGACGAGAACAAAGCACAGTCAAGCCCCTGACAGCATCGAGCAGAAGCTGCCAGACTTTTGGATCTCGCAAACTCTGAACTACCATTTGTGCCTCCATCGTGAAACAAAGGAGAAATCAAGCCGCTCGACCATTTTCCATCGCATAAGACTCATCCCCATGGGCGATTTGTTATTAGACTGGGAAAAGACTAATGCAGAGAAGCTGCGCGCTTTGGGGCATGTTTTGAGACGAGTCATAGAGGCAGCTAAAGAGCTCGGAGGATCTTGCATTGTGAGCTCCGATAAAAGCGAAGGGGCATCACTCAAGGTATCCAGAGCTGAAGAGGATGAAGTACCGGCGCTGCCTAAGGATATGCGATCTCTTTTTCTACCAATCAAGAATGAGGCAGTGGATGTGCCGATGAAGCAAGAGGAGGTTGCCGGCCAAGATGGGACACGGAAGCGAAAATCTGGTACTGAGCATGCTCCCGAATTGACAGGCTCGCCTCCTGCAAGAAGAACGGCATTGAATTCAATTTCCCGCACTCCTGGAGAAGTCACTGTACCTACTGAAGACGGAGGGGTTACCAAAACAGCAAGCACGAGAGCCTACGATGGAACACGCAAACGAAAGCTCGACGCCGAGGACGCCCCAGAGCTGACAGACTCGCCCCCTGCTAGAAGGAGAGCACTGAAATCAGTATTGAGCACTTCAGAAGAGGTTGTTACAACCATCAAAGAAGAGGAGCCGAGTGTGAAGATAAAGGACGAGCCCGTGGACACCGAGATGGCATTGTAGGAGAGGCTGCTTCTAAGCACGCGTATGTCAAGCTAGAGCTGTCCAATAGTGAGGCGTCGTCGAAGAGGCGAAGACTTGTATAGTGTCTTTTCTGTGGAGTTATGGAGATTACTCTTCAAGCAAGACGAGCAGGATAGCATGGCTGATGGCACTCAATGAGTCCAGACCCAGCCTCTCTTACGCAAATATACAACCCACAGACTCCATGAATGCATCCGCTCTTTCATCCTCTTTCCCCTCCCTCACCCACTCAGCCACTCAAAGCATATCACATATTCCCCATATAATTCCCTAAATCCCTCTCCCTCCTTTTCCGCTGCCACTCCACCACCCCTTTCGCATTAACAATATCCTTCAGTCTCCCACCCATCTTCACAATTCCGCACCTGACCATCCGCGGATCTACCGACACTGTTTTCTTGACCAGCTCTTGTACGGAAGGCGAGGCGTCAAAGCGTAGTATGAAGTGGTGGCCAGAGTCGTGCCGCGCTTGGTTTTTCCTGATGGGTTTGATGAGGAGGAACGGTCCCCAATTGGTCAGACCGCGGACTACGCCGCCGTGGGCGAGGATGAGAGCACCGGCTGTGCGTGCAATGCTGGAAAAGAAGTGGGGTCAGTGGAAAAGGAGAGGCAGCTGGGTAAAGGGCTGGGTTTGGGGAAGGTACTCTTTGACTTCGTTGGTGGTGTGCGGTCTGCCCACGCGGACCTGATCCGATCAGCATTGCTATCTTGGAAAATAGAGGGAACACCTACAATGGCTATCATCTCATATAACATGGCGCTGTCTTCTTATCCTCATCGCTCATGAGCTTCAACTGAGCTTGAAGAGGGTCAATTCTCTAAATCTCTCTGAACGCTTTCGCCTGGTAAGGCTGAACTAGCGTCTTCGATCAGCTATTTGCGACTTGCCGCAAAGCTCATTCCCTCCTCCCAACACTACTATACCGCAATTATGGCAGCGGTCTCGAGGTTGAGAGTACCATTGGCTTCTTCTCAAAGGCTATGCTCCCTATCAACATGTCATCGCTCAAGATTGGCTCCTCAATTGCAAGGACGACTGTCTAGAACAGGCCCAGGCCGAAGGGCTTTCACAACGTCCATAGCTTGCAAGTTGAGCCCCTCGAACCCTGATGGAATGATAGCTACTGATCCAGGTATGCATAGTACAAGAAAAGAAATACACAGAGGAGCACGAATGGATTGAGCTCAGCGAAGACGGCAAGACAGGTACCCCCACCCTGCCCCTCTCCGATAAACGGTTCATCCTCTACACATTAGCCTCTTCTAATACAACCAATGTCTCAGGCACCATCGGCGTCTCAGTCTACGCCGCCAAAAACCTTGGTGATGTTGTCTTTGTGGAACTCCCCGCCCTCGACCTTGAAATCAAAGCCGGCGACTCCATGGGGGCTGTTGAATCGGTCAAGTCGGCATCGGATATCTTGTCGCCTGTGTCGGGAAAGATCATAGAAGCGAACGATGTACTGCAAGAGAAGCCAGGCACTATAAATAAAAGTCCGGAAGGAGAGGGGTGGATTGCGAGGATACAAGTGAAGGATGGAGGGGAGGTGGAGAAGTTGATGAGTATGGATGAGTATGCGAAATTCACTGCGGAGTAGAGGGAAGACAAAAGGTTCATTCAACATGCACGCATTCTATTGTCACTTATATTATGATTCGAATGACAATATCAATTCCCATTGAGGTGTCATTTGCCTTTTTTTACCCATTGAGGGTCCAACCGCAGCTTCTTATCCATTGAGGTTTTATTCGCGGTTTTTCATTCCAATATTTCCTTGTCACGAGATAATGCATTATTTTCCGACTTTTTGCACCCTTATCTAACCACCCTCAACGAGAGATAAAAGACCCTCACTTTTGACCACGACAACAAGCCCGAGAACAGGTCATCGACCAAGACGGAGACAGAATGTCGCACACAGACCGAGAACAGGTCATCGACCAAGACGGAGACAGAATGTCGCACACAGACCGAGAGAACAGTCATAGTTGCGCTGGCAAAGGGACATTCTCTTTTCTCCAATTACCGGCCGAAGTCCGTAACATGATCTACCATCACTGTCTTACCTCTGAAACGATCGTACCCCGATACAGCGCTTGGACCAAAAGATGGACACCGATCGATCTTCTCTACGTCAATCGAACAATCTACAACGAAGCCTTCTTTCATCTCTACACCAAGGGAGAGTTCGTCTTAGTGATCAGACCTGAAAGTCTCTTCGCCCTAGCTTCATGTTGGGCGACGAACGACATCAGTGCGAGCGTCGGTCTTGAACTGTTCTTCAAGACCGCAAAGATCCTGGATCTCATCAGGCACATCCGTCTGAAAATCCACTGGCCGTCCGTCCAGTATTCTACGCTCATGGACCGCAAAATTAGTAGGCGTGCACCGACAACAGACAATATGCTCAAACGAACAATACGCACAACGGGAGCCATGCTTTCGGAACTTCCAGCGCTACGTACCATCGACGTATCGTGGTATCACATGACCGTGTGCCCGTGGGAGTTGGCAAAAGTCGCACCCCCTGACTACAAGATTCCGGTTTGGCTGCGGGGACTCAAACAGGTTCGGCGGGAGAATGAGAAGGTGCTCATCAGGATGCCGTCGACGGGTCCGGTATCGACGGAAGAGCTTGCGCAGGGGCAGGGAGATAGGGACGAGTTGGCGAATCTTTTGAAGGAGGTCAGGGAGGATCTTCAGGAGCTGAAGGGGTGTCTGCAGGAACGGCTCTACTGAAGAACGCGCTGTGGTTGACCTGGAGAGGCGGGCTCTCCGTCTATGTGGTTTCTGGAGTTGCTCCTGGGTGGTTTGAGCTTGCAGGCGAGGTCTACGTTGGAGAAAGCGTTTCGAAATCTGTTGGTGAGGCGGAGTCGTGGGCTTGGACGCTCTGTAAGGTGATATTTCCGGTTCCTTACGAAGAGTGCCTCAGGAATAGAGAGCCTCTTGGCTTTTGAAGCAGCATGAGAATCGGACGCCTTTGCAGCTTTAGACTAGCGTCCAAAAAAATTCCATTTTTTACAGCCGGTTGGGATTACTTCAGAAATAATGGATTATTCACTTTGCCGGTAAATTCATTTCTGTGACGGTTTCACTTTCCCTTTTTTGTCAATTGTCTTCTCTCCTGGTTTCGCTCGTCATCAAGCAGAAGTCTATAGTTGTCTTATCGCAAATACAAGCTGTGAAGAAGTCATGGTCTCCACAGAAACCCACGAGACGCGATCTATCAATTGCGGATTCCTTCATAAGTTGATGTACATCGCGGTCTTGGCTATCGTTGTTTTCGGGATGTGGAAGGGAGTACGAGTACCGGCCCCCATCCAAGCGCTCACTCGTCTCCATGTATACATTGTGCATCTCCTTGAAAGGCCATCTTTCCGGTTCCTTGACCTCCCACCCGAGATACGCAAACTCGTCTACCACCACCATTTCACTTTGTACCGGACATCCTGGTACTACAGGAAATTCCGACAGACGCCAATGCTTCCGGATGCCATCCTCAACGTCAACAGGCAGGTCTACGAAGAGGCGTCGCACGCGCTGTACTCCGAAGTCGTTTTTGTTATCAGAACTACAGGTACGCCGAACGTGCACGGCGATAGGACACCTTTTGCTGGTGTCACGCGCGCAATTCCGCACGTCGTCAAACATGTCGCCACCATACACTTGGAGATCCAATGCCCTCGCTCCGGCCGGCATGGCCGGTCGGGAAAAGACGAGGGACGTGGCCGCTCCGTCACGGCGCTGAAGACAAATATCAAAACGGTGTGTGCCTCGTTGGCGAAACTGCCAAATTTGCGCACTATCGATATCACGTTCCTCGCGGAGGATTCATCGGGTTCTTTGAGGCCGCGTGCCCCGGCGAAGTTCCGCATCCCGGTTCTGTTGAGGCCGCTGAAACTGGTGCGGCGTGCGAACCCGGACATTGTGGTACAGATGCCGGATTATTGCCCGATCTCGACCGCGGAGCTGGCGGAGCAGCAGCGGGAGTGTCCTTGGGGGTCTGATTACTGGGCGGAATTGAATGAAGACTGTAAAGAATTTCGGGGAGTTTCGATGGCTGTGGGGGGCGAGTTGGGAAGGACGGATGGAGGGTTGGATTGGTGATGCAATGCTCGTGATCCTACACTCGGGTACTGACAACAGATGCAAAAGCACTCATTTGGTCATCAAGCCTCAATGAAGGAAGGTTTTTTGTTCAAATCGAGAAAGCTTTGTACTCTGCATAACGCGATCCCCTGATAATGGGCTTGTATCTTGGCACTTACGCTTCCCAATGTACTTCTCAACCCCACACACACCAGATGGCGGGCTCTTAGACTTTGAAAATTTCCTCTGTAGAGTACACGTCGCTCGTGTTGATACTTTTGCTCGTAGAAATGATCTCCCCCCGACTCGCTTGAAAGGGAGTTTAGAATCGGGCAGGGCACTTAATTGGCGAAAACCAGGACTTTGATGTTCTGTTGACCCTGAGATCAAGTAGCGGGGACACAGTCCCAAATGTCTAAGATTGTCAAATCTTCGACTTCCATAATCGCTACATACCTTACATCGTTGGTGACCATTGCAACTGAATCGCCCATGTCCACAGTATAGTTCGCTGATGAGAATCGATCATATTCCCAGCGGATCAATACCCATTGGTGACTTGTTGACAGCGATAATTTTTGACTGCAGCCAAGTAAATCATAGGATAAGTAGGATGGATATTGTAGGATTCTTCGTAGAACTTGGGCCGAAACATTTTCTAGGTGACGGTTTCTTTTCCTCCTTTTTTCCGGGCCTTCATCAAATGAAGATCCGAATTGTATCTAGGCACCGTTAGCATACTGAGCTGAACAGCTGCGGAGCTTTCCTCAGAACATACATTCTTATATGCTCGGCAGAGTTGCCATAGGCGCAAATGCCTAGCTCGTGTGTAGGAATCGAGGAAAGCACGCTTACCATCATGCATCCATAATGTACGATTGAAGCGAGGAGCCAGCACCACCAGCACTCGAAACGCTCCCTGCTGGCGTCCTAGCCAGCTAGTGCACGGCTCCCACTTGCCGACACAGCATTATATATTATGCCATTCAGTGCCTTGGATTCGTCGATGTCGCATTGGTGTTTGACACGACATAGGTAAGATTTGTTACCACGGCAAGGCTCGCGGTCATTGCTATGGCTTTTCTCGGCATTCCTCGCATCAGCATTAGCTGCCTATCCTCCTTCGCAGCTCGATTCTGCACCGATATCGGCTGCTTATCCTCGTTCGCAAAGCGACTCTAGTCATGTGTAAAGACAAACACAATCATAGGCACGTAGAGTGATCACGTCACTAATCCAAACTGTAGTGTTCTCAATTAGAGGTGACAATTCCATACATTGCGGATGTCGACAAAGGTCGATGCCATTCTGGATGCTTACTACAATCTCCCTGCCGCGCTGTCACCAACTTGCTTCTTTCAACCCACAAACACAACGCAAGTATCCCAAATCATCGCTTTCTTTTCCCAAGCACAATGCAAATTTGCGGTCAAAGCCGGCGGGCAGATGCTTTTCGTCGGGTCGAACGCAATCCAGGATGGAGTAACGATAGATCTGTGATAATGGAACCGGACTACACTCAATGTAAAGACCCAGACGGCCTCCGTGGAAGCAGGTGCGAAGTGGAGAGAAGTGTACACGACGTGGGAAGCTCAGGTGTACTTCGTCCCAGGGGCTGAGGTTTCGGATGTGGGTGTCGCAGGTCTAAGACTGGGCGGAGGAATTTCCTTCTTCGCTGCTCGCTACGGCTTTGTGTGCGACAATATTAAGAGTTTTGAGATTGTACTCGGCAACGACACTGTCATTAGCGCCAATGCTACACATAACCCTGATCTGTTCAAAGCGCTCAAAGGCGGATCTGGGAATCTCGGCCTTGTCACCGGCTTTGACTTTGCCGCTTTCACCGGTGATGATCTGTGGGGTGCTAGGGTAACTTACAACCACGCTGATGTCCAGAAGTCATTCCAGCCAATGGTTGACTGGGCCGATCAAGCCGCCTTCGACCTATATGAATCAGTCATCAGATTCTGGGGTCACAAACCAAACGCTCGCCTCCAACCTATATGAGTATACCAGCAACGCAACCGAAAAACGCTACTATGATTCCTTCGATAATACGGCTGAGCCGAATGTCTTTTCCGCGCCCTTTGCCAACTTCACCTTTGATAAATTGGTAACTCTCTTCCAGGTAGAGCTTCTCTCGGTGTCGCATACATATACAATCTCACGAGCCGGCTCAACCTTCCCAGTGGCCTCCGCAACATCTACGCCGGCGTAGTTTTCGAAGCCACGACGCCTGTTTTGACTTACGTCAACGAAGTCATTCGAGACGTTTACGAACCCATCTATAAGGACCCGCCTTACACTTTCCTGCTGGCAGAATATCAGCCCATCCCCTACATCGCTACCCAACACAGTATCAACAATGGTGGTAACGTTCTCGGTCTCGATAGAGTCAAGGGCAACGTCATCGTCCTCATGCTCGTCGCTCTTGGGAATGACCCTATCCAAGACACGAGGGTGCGTGAGCTGATGGACGCGACTATGGGCAACGTTACCAATTACACACAAAGCGTTGGGGCGTACAGACCTTGGCAATATGTGAGTTATGCATACGAAGACGAGGATTCGATAGGGAGTTATGGCGATGACAATGTCAAGTCCCTAAAGATTATCAGTCTCAAGTATGATCCCAGACAAACATTCCAGACGCTCGTTCCAGTGGATGGAAATTGGGAGATGCGGGGAAGCGAAAGAAACAGTTCAATTTCGATTAATTCGAAAGATTCAATCCGTCAACCACTGAGGCTTGAACGCTGCACTGGAGCTGGAAACAACTGGATGTTGATGAAGCGAGGAGACCAGCTTGTTCATATCATGATACAAGCCATGTGTAAAGATGACCAGACTATTCATTACCATGGCGCAATACATATATGTAGAGAGAGAGAGAGAGAGAGAGAGAGAAGCACAATCTATAATTTTATAAATCGGCTACCGCTCTCCGTCCTCGATGCAACCCTGACCGATATCATACCATCGAAACAAACACACTTCCAATGAACGTTCATCGACGCAGCGGATGCGCTCTGTTGACAAAAGATAGGTACTCTCGCATAAAGAGACATGCTTGAGCACCAGCCAAGGACATTTTACACGGCTGGATAGCTTTTGACATACATGTCTGAGTGTTCGTCTGACGCCACGGTTGCCAATTCTACTAAAACACGCTAGAAGCTTGGCGGCCGTAGAGTACCTACTTCATTCCCCTCCCGCCGCATAAAATTGTGCAGCTGAACTTGCAGATCTACTAGTGCCACGCACTTATTCTATACAACAATAATCGGCTCACGCCGGCAGCCTTGTTGGGCTATGATCACGAATTCCGCACGCGTCTGTCATTGATTGATTCCTTCTTGGGTCCGTAAAACCACAGCACTGCCCTGCTTGTGCTCGGATTGAGGCTGAGATGTGAAAGTGTGCATATTTTCGGGATCCATCGCGAGATAACGACAACAGTCCCGTGGACAAAACAGAATTCCCTCTGAAAGCTCATTAATGACGCTCAAACGCCTACATGCGAACATAGGCTCTCAACTATGGCAGGGGCAAGCGATCAGAACGACATGCCTCCCCAGACACAAAGCCGGAATAGCCCCTCAGAGGACAGCACCACTGACATTGACAAGGAAACTCCTGCTAAAAAGCCATCGCTGATCAAGAGGACATGGGATGGATCCGGTCTCAATCCGGGAATGCTGATGATGATGATCAAAGGTGCCTTACCTCCAACAATTTCACTCGCCGTCTATCAGAGTACGGATTTTGCCCAAGTCTACTCAACCCTTGGCTATCTCGTGGCTATCATGTCTGTCCTCAGCTTCGCCATTTTACCGAGAAGCAAGTACATTCAGACAATGCTGTTCAACATCATTGGTTTATGTATAGGCGCTGCGGTCGCGCTGCTTGAAATTTACTGTAGCGTCCAAGCACGAGCTCACACAACCCCATCCGTCAAAGCGACTGGCAACGGTCCCAGCCCTGGAACCGCGGTGTCTAACTACAATTCCTCGGCTTCCGCTGTGAGTGCGATTTGGCTGTTCTTCAACATTTACCTCGTCAATACTCTGCGTGCGTCAAGGCCGCAGCTGCAATTTCCTGTCATTATATACTCGATCTTTGCAAACGTAGCGTCCGTCTACGCGCCAACTTTCCCAACCATGGTCGCTGGTATCGCTTTTGCTAAGCGCCTGTTGGAAGCCTTCCTCACTGGGTTTGCTATTGCTACGGGGGTGTCACTGTTTATATTCCCCGTATCGGTACGGATGACATTCTTCAAACAATCGGCTGGGTTCATTGCAGCTGTTCAAAGCACACTGAAAGCTCAGATATCCTATCTGCAGACCTTGGAGAAGAAGGATATGTTCCGTAACCCTACGGCATCCGACGAGGATGAGAAGTATAAGAAATCGAATAGCCACAAGAAGGGCGATACGGCCAAGCCAAACGGAAGTGCAGAAGCTCAACGATTGAAAGCAATGAACGAGGCTCTTGTCAGAATATCAGGTATGATAGAATAAGTAGTGTGTAGATTGCATGAATTATTCTATCTCAGGACTCCCCTGGGCCAGTATTTGTACCCCTCACAAAATAGGTGGTTGTTCCAACAGGTGGCTGGGAGGAGGCTGGGAACCTTATTTTGACACTCCCCTGTGACCTGCCTCCCCTAGCCCAATCAAAAACATGATACTATCCAGAAAAATGATGTCATACCTTCCCTGGTGCCTTTCTTGATGCCTTTCCTGGTGCTACCGACAAGCCTTCCTAGACCGTCACCGACAAGTCTATCCTAGACCGTCACCGACAAGCCTTCCTGGCCGTCACCGACAAGCCTTCCTGGCCGTCACAAGTTAATGAATGCTTCCTTTTCACCTGGTGCCTCTTGATCCTGCTGCTGTAACTCGTCCCATTTCCGCTTCCGAGATCTTTTCTCAATGGTCCACCTTTCTTGTAGCCATTCCGGGGCCAACTCCGGGTGTAACTTCCAACAGATATCCGCTTCGTGACCCTTCCCACAGCGAGGACATACCACATCGTTGTCGATAGCCTTTCCGCTAGGAGTCCTCTTACTCGGATGTCTTGTTGTCGCAATCAATCCCACCCCCACAGTACCAGTGTCCAAAGTCTTTTCGCGTCTCTCTTCCTCCAGAAGCATATTTCTCGCTTTATCCGCAGTCATCCCCGGCGTCATAGCCCATATCTTGGTGAAATATTGAAATTGTTCTGGGAGAGTCATGCCGAGACATAAAAGAGTCTGCTTGTCGTCGTCGAGAATCACATTGGTACCGCGAATACGCTCCTCGAGCGTCTTGATTTGAGTGAGATAGTGTGTCATGGAGTCGAAATCTTCGTACCGGAGCGAGTAATACTCCCGGGTTAATCGCATGAATTCGGCGTCACCTTTCGGGGCATAGATATTGGCCAAGGAGGTCATCATAAGGTAGCCATCGTCAAAAGCGTTAGCCTGAAGTTTCTGCTTAACGGGGCCACTTATGGTAGGGGTAATGAGGTCTGCAGCCTCCATTGCTGAATCACGCCATTTGGCTTGAGCCGTGACTGATTTATCGGGATCCGGGGCCTCTTGCGTGTAGTTCCAGAGCTTTTTACCCCTAAGAAGAGCTTTGATATCGATAAGCCATTCAGAGTAGTTGTTGTCCGTAAGCTGACGAATAGGTGACTTGAATGTGGAGGTTTCGGGGTCCATGACTGACTAGAATAGATGTGGAATAGCGGTGGTGTCCTAAGCGTCAAGCCCGGGCTCATAACCTGTCAGAATATCAGGTATGATAGAATAAGTAGTGTGTAGATTGCATGAATTATTCTATCTCAGGACTCCCCTGGGCCAGTATTTGTACCCCTCACAAAATAGGTGGTTGTTCCAACAGGTGGCTGGGAGGAGGCTGGGAACCTTATTTTGACAGCTCTTGGGGAGCTCTACGGAAAGATGCATACCGATGTTACTTTTGCAAAGCGAGAGATGGCTTGGGGAAAACTCGATGCTTCTGATATCGATAAGCTGCTAAAGCTCTTCCAAGGAATCATCCTTCCGATGATTGGTATGAGTAGCGCTGCCGATATCTTCCAACGTATTGCGGAAAAAAGCGGCTGGACACAACGAGAGACCGCTTCATCCCCAGAAAATGAAAAACGCAAAAACCAATGGAACGAAATCATGCGGACGCTGCATGATCCATTCCAAACAGTGACAGAGACCATGCATGATGGCCTCCAGCACGCTCTCTATACGCTGGAGCTGGCCAAGCCTCCAAAGAACAAGAATCAGAAAGCCAGCAAGCGAAGCAGTGGTGATGATGCAGCATCGAAGGATGTAGAAGCCGACGCTGGTGTTATGAAGCCTGGAGATCCTGAGTATGCCATCTACCTAGCCAAAAAGATCGATGGGTTCTATGAGCAACGAAAGACGGCGCTCGCAGTTTGGTGCCAGCAGAGAGGGATCCGGACGGATGCCAATTCCTTTGAGAATCCCTCGCAGACGCCTTTAAATACCAGCACTGAGATACCGAGCCGGACAGATGATCCAGGAGAGCATGCGAAGAATCAGCGGCAATTATATCTTGTTTTATATGTAAGTCAGTATCCGTTGGTGCCTCTGCCTGCACTTTTTTCTTTTTGTGTTTTTCACAAATGCGTACCAACATTGACCGTTAGACTGACGAATGTACAGATGGAGTTTTTGCTTTGGTCGACTGGTCGAGCAGTTTTAGCTCTTGTTCAATTCGCTGATAAGAAAGTTGAGGATGGGACCATGGAAAAGAGACGGCTCATCTCTCCAGGCCTGAATCGACTTAAAAAGTGGGTGACAAGGTCGTTGAAAGTCGAGGACGCCGGGATGGAGCACACACCTGACTCTACCGAGGCTGGTGGTGGTAGCATATACACAGGAGACTCCTTCCGGGCTGCCAAAGATCCTGAGCACCTTCCACCTTCGAATGCTTGGCAACGGTCGACCAATGTTTTGAGGCAACTCTCTCGACTCTTGGGTAGTCCAGAGTCAGCTTTTGGATTCCGCGTTGCGTGCGCGACATTAAGTATCGGTGTGGTTGCTTACCTTAAGGACACACAAGTGTTCTTCAATGAACAAAGACTTGTCTGGGCGATGATCATGGTGGCAATTGGAATGACCACTACAGCAGGATCCGGCGTCTTCGGGTTTTTCGGCCGCACTGTGGGAACAAGTAAGCTAGCTTTGACATGCTGTTTTGAAGTCAAGCTTACCAGCTATCAGCAATTGCTATGTGTACCAGTCTTGTGATCTGGTATATCGTGGATGGTCATCCTGCTGGAGTGATTGTTTTTGTGTTTGTCTTCGTCTTCTTTGAGTTTTACTTCCTCATGAAATACCCCCGCTTTACGGTCGTGGCTGTTATCTCTGTCGTCACGCAAGGTGAGTTCGCCCCACCAAATCCTACTGCACATAGCTCATATTCGCCAAGTCTTGATCGTTGGATACGAATTGGAAGTGAAGAAGCTTGGCAGAAAAGTGAGTGTTTTCCCAGTCCAGACTTGGATGGGTCCTCATAGCTTCAGGCGGCCACAAGCAGTGGACAACCATACTATCCGATCTACCTACTTGCGCCTTACAGACTAGCTTGCGTGGCTGGAGGTATGCTTGTAGCCTTCATTTGGACGTTTTTTCCGTATCCACTCACAGCTCGATCTCAACTGCGGCAAGACCTTGGGGTGTCATTGTATTTGCTCGCGAACTTCTACTCAATTGTGCACACGACTATCGGTCTACGTGTCAAGGGAACTGAAGGCGACATGGAGTCAAAAAACAGCCCTGGCCGAAAGCTGCAGAAGGCTCGTGGCAAGGTGTATGTCAAGGAGCTTGCATTACTTGCTGGCCTGCGTCAACATTCAGCGTTCACGGCTTGGGAGCCCACTTTTGGTGGGAAATTTCCGAGACAGCAGTATGATACGATCATTCAAGAAGTGCACAAGTAAGGTTTTGCAGTCCTGATTTATGGGAATACCCAATTGACTGGAACTTACAGCATCCTCAACTACCTAGCACTCATATCTTACTCCTCCCACCACTTCTCTCAAGATTCTGCAGCCTCACCAGACAAAGCATCCTGGCTTCAGGACTTTACCCGTCTCGTTGGAACATTGAATGCTACATCGCAAGACGTCACCTCCCTTCTCGCCCTTCTTTCCTCATCTGTGACCAACGGCAATCCACTTCCACCATACCTCAAGGCTCCACCAACTTACAAGCTGAGTCAAAGACTCGAAGAGTTGGATGCAGATATTCTGAGTATCAGCCATATTGCTGAGCCAGGGTACAGTGCGTTTGCGGTGATGCAGATCGCGAGTAGTCTTGTCAGTGATGATTTGGGGAGGTTGATTGAGTTAGTTTGCTTCCTGAGGTTGATCGACTGTTGCAGCTGCTGATATGGTGATCATAGCAATGTCAAAGCCTTGGTAGGTGAAGTTGACTTTTCGTTCCATGTCATCTCTACAGCAGACCCTTCTGAGGAAACCCTTTCGGATAAAGAGGGCCAGAAAGGCAAGAAGGACTGAGGGTTGCACTAATAGATGCGGAATTCTGGAAATCAGTCAGTCTTTACCATTCTCGCAATAATGACCTTGCTTGATTCGGATGAGAAGTCATGACTAGTATTCTTTCTTAGTCTCATTGGAGTGGTCCTCATCCAATCGTTCATTTACAGAACAAGCTTCCTCCTAGCGTGAAGGGTACCTCCTACTTCACCTTCCCTTCTCCATCTTTCGTTTATCTCCATACCAAACCCATTTCGACATCTTCTTCTACCGCGTACATATTTTTTTTCAAAACGTTCATGCATGAGGCTTCCATTGGCTCTCAATGTGTAGCACTTGATTTTTTCTCAGTCCGCCATGATTCCTTCCTTTCATATCCCTCCGTCGAACGACTTCAGAGGCTCGTTTGTGCCGCCGAGTTTAACGAAGGGAAAACGAACGAAGACAAGCTGATGCAGAAACTCTACAACTGGATACAACCGAGCTGCCCGAAGCCCGCCGATCTAGAAACCACGGGAAGAAGAGCAAACTGAGGAGGGTGAGTCATTTTCCGTCGATCGCCAAGCGTTGCGGAAACGGGGTGGTCGGTGTTCGGTGGGCGAAACCAGACGATGAGCAGCTAACCATCCCACGGACTGCATCGCAAAAGACCTCTCGCAGCTGGGGCAGATATCATGGCATCGAAACGCGTGACGCCCTCGCCTCCTACCACCAACACAGAAAGTAGGGCGCGGAAACCCTGGGCAGAGCAAGCGATCACTGAGCCAGATCTTGCAGCTCATCCCGGACCGGTCCAGAAGGCTGGCAGGATTCCAAAGCCGAAGCGTGTACGGGTTCTAGATCCGGTCCGGTTTGCACATCGTTGCGTAGAGGTGCCCATACCATGCTCTTTCATCACGGGCCCCGTAGATGGGATCCTTCGATGCGTAAATGTGTCGGGTTGCAACTACGGCGTGATGGTAGAGGGGATCAGAGTCTTGCGTATTGGCGAGTGGGCATCTCGAAGATTGCGGAGGCTTTGGGGATGGAATCGAACGGGAGCAATGGAAGAGTCCATCGGCTTACGGTACTGTGGCGAAGAGTTGGCTGGTTGAGGCAAGGCTACGGTGGGGAGAAGACCCTACCCTTGCTCTTGTCGGCCGGGCAGGAAGAGTGTACGGTATGCTGAGACTATGAAGGGGTTGGTTATGTAAATAGAGTACATCAATCAAGTCACCGCTTCCCAATTGATTGATTGATCGATTGATTTAATTCACAGACCCCCCCCCACCCCCCCCCCAAAAAAAAGTCGCAGCGGTGTGCTCGTGATCGCCCCTGTGAGTCGATGGCAGGCCCCCCATCGTCGGCGAACCGTCAATTCTGTGAATATAAAAAACGCTAATGAACGCAGCAACATCTGGTATTCACTCCAGGATCCTGGGCTCAGACTTAGTTAGTGGAAGCACAACCAATTTCTGGCCGGGCTCATGACCCGCTAATCAGAGCATGTTTCTCATCACAGTATGGTAATTTATTGACAATAATCAAAAGTCATGGCCAACAAAATTGTAGAGAGAATTAGGCATTACATATTCCATACCAGAAGGTAATCAGCAGGTCGGGAAATGTGAAGTCACAAGCCGCAGAAGTGAAAACCCGTAGGAAAAATAACTAATGGCGCGAATCCAAAATTCGAATGCGCGTTGAAGTTCCGACTACTCGCAAAGATGTATGTGGGCTGAAAACATTGATTGAGTCACAGAATGGTCAATGGATCTCACGGAGCACAGAGCCTAAAAAGGACAAAAAGAAAAAAAGAAAAAAATCATATCGAAGATATAGCAACACCTGGTTTCGATCCAGGGTCCTCTGAACGGAAGTTAGAAATCTGAACGGTCACGGAATTTTTGTGGAATCGAACATACCCGGGTTATGAGCCCGGCGCCTAAAATTAAGTTAGTTTGACAGACATTTGATAGTCCAGTGAAGAACATACGCTTCCGCTGCGCCACTATAGATAGTTAGAATACTGTCACGAATTTACGAAAGGTTTTCACTGACTGTTGCTGAGCTACGGCAGCTGTGGATAATAAATGGATGCCTAATGTAATATATAATAAACTTTACGCTCTTTGGGCTTTTTTTTAACGCTTGGCTCCGCATTAATCGTTTTGCACTCCACGACTACGGGCGGAACCAAGAAAGTTCGCACCGACAGAACAAATACCACCACCAAGGAGAATCGCAAAAAAATCCGGAACAGCCAGCCCGTGAGGAAAGCGACAGGAATGATTTCCATTAGTGACGCCTCGGATAGAGAAGGAAGAACCTGAGGAAGATTGCACATCATGCGCGGAAATCGAGACAGATATTGACCATCCAAGGATCCAACTCGCTCCCGCCGAAGAAAAGGTGGTTACGCTATCATCTGCGTAGGAATGAGTACACAAGATTCCAACAGGAAATTTGTTGAACGCCTGTAGCGGGCGAATCGCCCGACACAGAGTGTAGAGAAACCCAACCCCCCAGTGTCGCCGTACCGAAACGATCTACGGAAACGTCGCCGGTCGCGACGGTATCCAGACCTTTCGCGATCTAGAGCCGTCAGAGGCCTTCTTCTTCTTGCTATGTATTTCGAGGATGATTCCGCACTCGAACTTTGGCTTCCGATCCATCCAATCTCTCTCCGTCCCTCCACAGCGCCCGTTTCGAGAACCACCGCGGACCGTGCTGTTGGAAGAAGAAGCACGGGTGCGATAGCCAGAGTCAGGAGTTGCAGTGACCGCAGTCGAGACGGCGCGCTCCGAGTGCTTGGTCGAGCTTTCGACGAAGCTCACACCCCGGTGACGAAGCACCCCCGGTTCAAAAGCATCATCCTTCCCCCAACCAAAGCAAAACGTAATGTCCCAAACGGCCCTTATCCCATCTCTTCTCGCTCCCTTCCCTCATCAAGTACCGTTTTCCCCAGACAGATCCTTTTCCCAAAAGACGTTCGAGCCCATAACACTCGGGCTCGCTCAGCTTCCCAACCCCTCTTCTTTGACCCGTGTCTAACACTCAAACCCTTCCCAGCGAGCTAAGCCAACAGGCCATTTCCTCCACTCCCTCGCTCCTCCTCTCCCCTACATGCTCACACCTTTCCCTCCCCCTCCACCCCACGCGATGTCGCAAACCCTCCCAGCGGCCGCGAATCCGCCATCGTGGACGCAGACGGACGCAGACGGGCACCCCAAACGCTCCCACCCGACCATCCGTCCAGGATGCACGGATCGTGCGGTTTTGAACGAGGAAGAGCAGCGTGGGAGGTGTGAGCTTTGTGGACGTGGACGTGGGCGGCTGAGGACGGGGTCGATGGGATGGGGTGTGAGGATGGGGTTTGAGAGTTTTGAGGGGGCGGGCGGTGAGGTGTTTTGGTCGCGGGGGAGCTTGAGTCGAGTTGTGGGAGGCGAGGGCTGGGGTGGAGATGGATGGGTGCTTTTTCCTTTGGTGGAGATGAGGGGGATGCTGGGGATGGTGGTTTTGTTTCACTTGGTGCGGGTATTGAAGCGTTGACACATTCTTCCGGGAGAGTAGAGGTGGATTAGGTTGGTCAGCGAATCGTCATCGTTTTAGTCGATAGAGTTGGTCGAATGGAGTGGATAGTAGATGAGAATGAAAACTGTCGAGGAGAGTTGAAGACGGGGATGCTTCAAGATGGTTGCATCTGCGCGTTTTATCTCGATCGGTGTGAGTCCTGCACGAAGCATGTTTGACAGATTGGTACGCTACCCTACCTACGTGTGCTACGGCTCATACCGTCGATGATGGGTGATCTACTCCATCACCAACACACACCTAAACCTTGGGTGCCCAGCCAACATATAATCATACGCCTCGTTAGCTTTCGCAAGAGGGAACTTCTCAATCATGCACTTGACGCCATGAAGCTCTGCAAAGTCAATCGCTTCCTCGGAATCGAGGGCCTGGCCGGAAGGCCAGCCATGGACTGAAGCGCCCTTCGCGATCAGGGGCCCGGTGTTGACCGTGATCTCACCAATTGCTATCATGGTCAGTGGACCGCCTGTGTGAAATCTGGGGTGCAACTTACGAGCCAAAAGCACCAACTTCCCTCCCGGCGCCAACCCATTCACCAGGTCGCCCATGATTGCCGGAATGGGCGCCGTGCTAACGATCATCGCCGCACCACCCATCTTCGTCAAGGCCTCGGCATGATTCTCCTTGCTGCCATCCACATATACATGAGCGCCAAGATCCTTCGCAAACTTCTCTTTCGCACCAGTACTGGACAGCGCGATGACTTTGTAGCCCATTTTGTTCGCATACTGCAGGGCCAAATGTCCGAGCCCCCCGAGACCTTGGATAGCGACGGTTTCACCGCTCGTAATTTTCATCTGGCGCATTGAGTTGAAGACGGTGACGCCGGCGCAGAGGAGAGGGGCATAGCTTGCAGCGTCGACGTCTGTGGGGATGTGGACGGCGGCTTCAGAGCGGAGGGTGCAGTATTCGGCGACTGTTGTTCAAATCAGCAATCTGAACGTTCTCGTGATTCCGTGGAACATACATCCACCATCGCGGGTCACGCCGTTGATTTGCTCATTCACGCAAGCCTGGTTGAAGCCCCGTTGGCATTGCTTGCAGGTTCCTGTAGTGGATGGTATTAGGCCGATGTTGATGTGGGAGACAGATATGAGCTCCAACCATCATGTCCACCGTGCCAAGCTCCACCAACTCTATCGCCGACCTTCCACTCTTTCTCGTGTGGCCCGACGGCCACGACATGACCAATGATTTCGTGACCCGGGATCCTCGGGCTACCACTCATCAGTACTGCTGCAGAGCATTGCAAAAGTCCATGCGTACAATGGAGTTCCAAACATAGCTTGCTGAACCACAACCTCGGAGTGACAAACACCGCAAGCCTGGACCTTGACAAGAATCTCGCCTTCCTGAGGCTGCTTGGTCTCGATCTCCTCAACAATAAGGGGCCCACCCTTTTCCTTGAACATAGCGGCCTTATGGGTCTTGGGGATTTGAGGAGCCATGCCGATTGATGTTTTAACTGTCTCGACTGAGGGAAGGCTGTTGCGGAGAGCTTCCAATGACATATGTTGTCGCTCTAGTTTCAATGGGTGCTGGCGACGAATTTTATAGCTGGAAAAGGATTTGTAATAGACACCGAGACGTAGAACCGAGCTTTATAATGAAGAGCGCTGATCTGTTGGATATGCTGGTGTTGATTATAGAGCATGCTTGCCTCGGGTGTTTAGTGAATAATTGATCGGTATATCTCTTGTTGAATGCCGGCAGCCCAAGAGGGCGGCCTGAGTGAAGTGGTGGGGGGAACGGCGGACATAAGGTAAGTCCATGGTGCATGACGTTGTCAAGGAGTACTCTAGCTGCTTACCAACCCAGTCATTTGCTGTGGGACAGCAATGATTCTCCCATAGGCTGATTAATCTCTTAGGCTTCTTTTCGTTCCTGAACCAAAATCTGACATGCCAGCAGCAGCTTCGAGACTCGCCAAAAATTCATCTCTGCGGCCGAAAGTCCCGGGCAGCGCTAGTGAAGCCCTAACCCTACTTTCCGAAGGCAGGCCTGTACCCTAGAAGTATTACCTACTTGATCTCGGAGCGCATTAATTGAGCTTTAGGGACTCCTACTGGGCGATCTGTAGGCAATAGGCCCCAAACTGTGCGAACTCCGAAGCAGATTCAAGCGCACTGTCACCCCTTCAGGCTGGGCGTTGACCCAGATCTTGGCGCAGGATTGGCGTCCAGGACTTTCGGTGCAGAGCTCCGTCACAGATATACGAATACGAACGGCCCAACAGATATTCCGAGTTTCAGGAATCATGGTGACGACATGATGCGGCTTCAGCCAGCAATGTTCACGAGGCTTCCTGAGTCTTAAAAGGCAAGACCGCGTCCCAGTTTCATCTCAACTTTAACGCTTCATCAAAAATGAGCATGGGCATCTCATACTCCACTGCCAAATGGCTGGTAGGTCATCAAGCTATGCCCACTCGCTTGAGCTGTACTGACTTGCTTAAAGGCGCCAACATGTTTCCTCTTCGACTTTGCAGCCCAGCAGTATGGCTTGTTCTCCTCTCCCAACATGCTGGACGTCCATAACGCGAACCTATCTTTCTGGAGCCCCATGCCCCACTTTATTGGTGGCTTCTTCTTCCCCCAGCAGCTATTTCAGCTCGCGTGGCTCTACCGCTTGTACAAGCTTGATCCCAAGAAGCCAGTCGAACGCAGCGAATTGGATCAGATCGGTAAGATCCCGGTGAGAGTCATTTTCAAACCTGGACACAAGGCTGACGAAAGTTCGAAGTCGACTTTGTACCATATTACTCCCTCGGCAATATCTGCATCGGCAGTACGTTCTTCCATACCTCCCCACTCTTGATCACTGGCTGATATCTCCTTATCTCTTCAGCTTGGATGATATTCTGGAATACGGAGCAGCTTAAGATCTCCAATATTTTCGTCGTCGTCAACAGCCTGACTCAGCTGTACTATGTCTTCGCCAAACTCCCTCCCATGAATACCAAGTCCACGAGCTCGATTCTTACGAATATTGTGTCCAAGACGTTCGCGGGTATCGGGGTCCTTGACCTCCTTCACAACGGCAGCGTTGCTTACTTCAAGGACGCTCCTGCAACCATGACCGTCAAGGTTTTGACTGGGCTTGGATTCGGCATTGCCAGCGCTGCCAGCGATTGGATTTTTGGAGGATGTATGGTATACGATTTAGTGGCGTTGGCCGCTGGTCAAAGCGGAAGCTGGAGGAATTTGCTGGCGTTGTACGCAGTGGGAGCTGCGGGCATCGTTGGGGCGAAGAACATGGCCAGGTAGGTAAGAGACGTGTCTACTGAAACCTGGGCTGGATCAACGCTCACACGATGACCCAGACCACCGTACAATGGGGAGGATTCTGGATACAAGCAAACAGCAACAGAGGACATTCAGGACCGAGTATGATGAGGATTTAGATTCGTAGCAAAAGTATTTAGGGGATAGCCCGCAGACGATGAAGTTTTTGCAAGGACTGTTAGCACTCTCTCCGCTCACTCTGCTTGATAGCAACCTGAGAGAAGTAAGACCATGCATGACCTGTGAGCTCTAGAATGGAAGAAGAATGTAAATGTGTCGCTATTGAGGTAAAGCCACCGGATCTAGTCGGGATCAGGCAGTTTGGGAATGTAGAAATAGCCTTATCTCGGAGTTATTCTTATCAAACTCTCATGGTGTTCGCCCCCCATCAACTCATGACCACTCAAGACAACGGAACCAGAAGCGGAAGACACGGCGACCATGGCGCAAAAGGTCATGCAGTCAGTTAACAGATTGCCTATCAGACTCCAGATCGTGCAACCTTACGTCAAACCCTCATCCCATATCAAGACATCTCTACGCAAATCCGGGTTACCGTCTTCCCTTGTCCAGGCGTCCTTTTCTCTTCTGAAGGCTGATCATTCAGTATGACCTGAAGCGCTCGTGCCTTCTCTTCCTCTATTTTCACTCTGTTTAAATCTACAGTCTTCATGCATTGACTGACGGCGTTGGGCTCTGATCATCAAAGGCTCGCACTCCTTTCTTTGTCCTGCTTGTTGCAGCATTCAAGTCAGTACTAGTACAGGGTTCTGGTTGACAGCATTCCTATCCGTGTTCATTTTTCATAGTAGCCTGTTGAGGCGCTACTATTCCTCATAAGCTGCGGTATGACTCACCCTGACAGCTTCATCATCCTCTGCAACAACTATTTCTCCAAAGGAGTCATAGACTGTGGTCAGCTCAGCCGCAGCTCGTCTGTCAGACCACATCATCAATTCCAACAGATATCTCTCGACCGCCTCATACCCTCTGATGCAATAGCAGACACATGGACCGCATTCGTCTGTTGCTCCCGCCCTGAACACACCGAACGCTGCAATGTCTCTGTCATCCCTTCTAGGGACCTGGGCCAACCTACCAGAGCACTGCACGCCTAACAGCCAATACCTCGTCAACTTCTCCTCCGCTTTCCACTCTTGCGTACCCACATCCCTCGCCTTTCTATCCACGGCCCTCGGCATCTTCAGCATCATATCATGGCTCTTCGCCCAGATGCCCCAGATCTACAAGAACTATCAACTACAATCTGCCTCGGGACTGTCTATATATTTTTTGGGTGAATGGCTACTGGGGGACTTGACGAACTTGCTGGGTGCCATTTTGACAAGGCAAGCCGGTTGGCAGGTGGTTGTGGCAGGCTACTACGTCTTCGTGGATATTGGGCTGGTCTCTCAATACTTTTGGTATACCCATCTGAAGTCGTCGAGGAAAGGGAGACTTTTGGGATATGGTTCGGAGACCCACGGACCGGACGGTGGCTCGGGAGAGGTTCTAGTCGGTGTTTCGCCGTCTGTTGAAAGTTCGACGGAAAGCACACACACCGAAGACAGAAAACCTGACACAAAAGCCTTAGATACACCCGCTAAGCCCCAAGGTGTTCAAGGTCCGCCGCGAGACATCAGATCTTCTTTCTCCAAAGAAAAGGATACAATGGGCTCTTTCAACCGAACCATCAAGCGTCAGGGCACTCCTTCTTTTGGTCCTTCACCGAGAGCACTGCTACTGATTTCGATGCTCTGCGTCGTTTTGACAAATGCTTCTCCGCTGCATGCACAAATCAAGGACGAATCATCTACAGTTTCCTCGCCAGAATTGGCAGGCCGTATATTCTCATGGTGCTCCACCGTCCTCTACCTCGGCTCCCGCCTTCCCCAAATCTACAAAAACGCACTTCGCCGCTCCACCGCTGGCCTCTCGCCAACCCTGTTCATCGCTGCCTTTTTCGGGAATCTTTTCTACAGCGCCTCTCTGCTCACCAATCCTCTTGCTTGGGAGTCGTATCCGCCATACGGCCTGCACGGCTGGGTCGGTCCGGAAGGTAGTGACAGGGCTACATGGGTAGCTCTGGCTGCACCCTTCTGGCTTGGCGCTGCTGGCGTTTTAGCACTCGATGCGACCATAGGTATACAATTCTTGATATTCGGCGAGGGCGGTCTGGAGAAGTCTGTCCTGACTCAAGACCGCGAAGGCAGAAGTCGATGGCGAAGGGTAAGTGGTTGGATGAGAGGATGGGTGCCTAGTCCAAGTCCTCCTGCTAGCGAAGATGTGGATGAGGGCGAAGGAAGACGGCTGCTTGGCCGAAGGGAGAGTCGCGGTAGTAGCTACGGCGCTGCTTAACCGGAATCTCAGGAGATAGTTGCCTTGCGTCTTTAGGTTTTCTTAGCGTCTTCGCATCTTGTTTACTTGCAGTCTCGGTGAGCATCGCATGGGCTGGCGTTCGCGGAATTTGCTAAGGGCCAGATGCATTCGAAGGTACAGGAATTGGGCTACATAGCATCTTTGACGTTGTATTGTCATACCCAAGTACAGCATCTCACTGTGTTTCAAACTGCATTCTATGGATCATCGATCAATTCGTATCACTTTCTGGCAAATGCAAGAGCCTTTATTCCCTTTCACAGCACTAAGCTAGTAGTTTTTCAGTTTTTATGTTGTCCGAGAAATACCGGTATGGGTCTGCGCTTAGCGCCAGAAACAGTGCAATTGTCCATAGCAGCTTCACTTCATTGTTCGACTTGATTCGCCAGTCGTCATTCGAAACATTGTCTTACTAAGCTCGATGTGATTGGATGTACTTTTGTGTAGCCGACGAAGGGAAAAATCACCGCTTCTCCTCTGCAAATCCCCCAAAATATCAGCGGAGACTGTGGCGCTCGAGTCTGACGCTAGTAACTTGCCAGGAGAAAGGATACTAAAGCAGATCTACGTTGATACTCCTTCGTCGTTGATCTGCCCAATAACCTGTACAGACAGCCAGCATCCGAAGATGTCTTCGACGGAGACCCCATTCATCGTGGTCATCTGCCATGGCTCCTACCACACCCCTGAACCCTACCGACCTTTCCTCCCCGCTCCAAAAGCGCAGAACATCCGAATCCTACCGCCCACAGCTGCCCTCGTCCGACTTCCGCAGAATAAATGTCGGCGACGTTACCAACCCGCATTACAACAGCGATCCACCACCCAGCGGGCATCCGCAGCCCGCCGACGCAGCAGCAGTCCTCAACGAGCTTCTGAGCCAGCTCATCCTCCGATCCGGCAAGCGTGTCCTTCTGGTCCGACGTTCATCGGGCGCCTTTACCGCTACAACGGTGGCTGTCCCGGAACCCCAAGCGCGGACGCGCAAGGCAAAGGGCGCCTCGGGAGGAACCATAGGTATCTTCTCCGAGTGCGGATCCTTGATCCCAATGGGCGAGTCCGTACGCAGCTTCTCTGACAGCCCAAAGACGGCAGCGCGCCCGTCATCCCGCCCTAACCGCCGTTTCCACCTTCGTCTCCCTTGCCCCAACGGGGGCCATCTCGGCCCCTGATCCCTCAACCTTGTGTATAGTAAGATACATCTGAATCGCGTCGGCTTCAATGTAAATCACCGGCTAAATTGTCACATAACCAAAATTCCAGAACCACGCCTCGCCTCCACCCAAGACGGCGCCAAGTTCTTCTTCTTCTTCTCCAACGGCCTCGACGCCGCCACAACAGAAAACAGCCACGGGGCGACCTCGACGGCGTCGCCCGTCCTGACGTCCGTGCTGACCATTGCTTCCGTCCGCCTATCTCGTGACGGAAGACGATAGGGCTTTGGCGCCGGCTTACCGGGATAGGATGCTTGCGGTGCAGAATCTGGAGAGCTGGGGTATGTGTGACGGTGTTTAGGTGTCCGGCGGGGCATTCGCCGCATCTGACGTGGAGGGTGGGGTTGGTTGGACGGGTGGGGTGCTTGGGGAGGGGGAGGGGAAGGGGGGAGGTTGGCGTTGCGGGGTGGTTCTGGGCAGTTGGGTTGCTCGGCTTGCGAGGGATGGGGAAGGGCGTGTAGGTCGCGCACTGTCACAGATGGCTCCATGTGATTGAACCATGCGATCACATAGATGGTCAGTAGAACGATGCAAACCAGGATTTCTGGCTCAGGTGAACGAGTACGTGGCATTGCGACTGCGCTATCTGGGTTACGGGCCCGCCCTCCCCAGCGTCAAAGTCTCCATCACAGGTCAAGAACGAAAATGTAAGCTACATGGGGTCCAACCGAAACGTCAACCAGAGTCCGACACATCCTTGAGCCGTTGGCATCCAGTGCGAGTCTACCCATCTGAGCTCTCTGGCTTCAGGCGCCGAGTTCCTTTATCCTAGCATCAAAGACTTGTCTCATCTTGATGTCCTTGTCCGGACCCTTCCCCTCCGCTCTGGATTCCGGAAGGCCATAGAACAGGGTGTCCAAGCGGTCGGTCTCCTTCACCTCTTCTTCTTCTCTTGCCTTGAGTATGAATTTCTTCAAACTTTCGGCGGTGGAATCATATTCCTTCTCGAGCCTGTCTTGCGTACCGTACTGCGCTGCTGCTTGCACAAAAGAGGCTCCGAATTCCACCCAGATGAGACAGTGTTCAGCCGTCAGAGTACCAGGGGCGCAGCGGAACTCTGGAAAGTGTTAGCATTGCATTCGTTCTGGCTACGAGCCACGTGACGCACCTATGGTCCCGATTTTCTCTTTCTCCTCTGTTGTGGCTTTCATTGTGTTCATGAAGTTCCACGCATAACTCCGAAGCGGAGTGGTCCCCGAACCGGGCCTCTCGAGTGGTTGCATCAAAGAAACGAGATGATCGGGGTCGACACATTCTTGGATGAGCTTGCAGCACTCTGCAAATTCAAGGTCCTTGAGCTTATAGTTGTTGGCTTTGTTGCTACTTGTGAGGTCATGCTCGCGACGGCTGGGCGCCCAGATGGCCTTGAAAGCCTGGTCGAAATAAATCACTGCCTGAGCAACTCTCTTAAGTTGCTCGGAGCTCCAGACCTTGCCTGCTTCGGGGGAAACGTGAACGTGTGTGGCGCAATCTTCATCGATATGGAATTCTCCGTATAGCAGTATCGTGTTCCAGTGATCCTCCACACCTTCTCTCCATGCGCTGTCAGGGTAAAAGTTGAATATCGGAGAGACAAATTCAAGAGGATCTGTACAGTTGTTAGGGTTATAATATCGATAAAGCCACGAAGAGGTGATGACTACGTACATCCCCAAACCGAATCATCGTCAGCTAATAGATCAGGGGAACCGATGGCGTCGTCCGTGGTAACGGTCCAGTGGCCGCTGCTGGTATGGCTGTCGTGGTGTCCAGGGTGGGATTCATGCTCGAAGTCCGCGCGTAGCAGAGCCTTACCACTCTTTTCATTGTAGAACTGAACAAGAGTATCGGCAAAGGCTTTGATTCGCTCGGGCCCTAGAGGTTGAGGCTCAGGACGATCAGACCCTTTCTCCCTCGCGTACACCTCGATCTCGACACCGATCCGGCAAGAGATGCCTGGCATGGCGATGTTGGAAGATCAAGGCGTGACGAGCTTAAGGATAGTTGCAATTTGGTGGCGCTGGGGGAATGGGATCCACAAGTGGAAGAAACTAAAGATGTATGCGTGAAGTGGTTGAACGAGATTCTGCTCTGGTAGTTATGAGAGGAAGGCTTCAACTCTTTACATGAGAGAAGAGTCAGGCAGTAGGAGCATCAGACAGTCCCCTGCCTGAACAAGACAAAAGACCATTGGTGTCAGCTACTCACTCCATATTGTACAGCACAACAGCCGCCATGTCAAATTGGCGTAGCCTCCCTGAAGGTGTCTCAGATCCGTCCTTTTCACTTCATTGCTCAAGGCGGCGGCAAAAGCCGTGCATTCACTTGTCAATTCTTTGTCGGACGGGCGACTATTGGTGGATGGAACCCAAGAAAAGGTAGCACGTGCGTCAAAGCAGTGGAATGAATTCATGTTTGAGATGCAGAGGTAGCGAGGCTGAGCCTTACAAGCAAGCCTGTCTGCCCTGGACCATACTCAAGGAAGCGGCAGCTATGCATTCATCCGTCACTTCTTTGTGTGACTGAAGAGTATTGGTGGATATAAATGAAGAAGTGACGGTACATGCGTGAAACGAAACGATTTTTGAAATGTAAAGATCACGAGGCTGAGCCTCACATGTAATCCTGCCTCGCAGGGTGCAGGTTTACCCCAAAAACTTTACTGTAATTGCATTGACTAACAGTGTGTCATTGATATGATTCATGTCGTGCTGTCTGCTGGGCAGACATCATTCGCGTGCGCATGGTACTGCGTTTCTATCACCCCGATCCTACCGGTTCTCCGATCTCGAAAGCAGCGACCTTGGTGTGTCGAGGTCTCAAGGAGTAATTGCGTTTGATCTACATCCTGGGTATTCGGTCAAAGGCATGCGTACCGTAAGCATCTATTCAGCGTAGGGCGACCCGACCCAAGATGTTGGCCAGCACCCCGAGTGCTCATGTGTGTGGTCCACATGATGACTATTTTGGCTCCCCTGCCTGTTTACAGGAGCAATGCTAGATCGCAGCGGTGAGACTCTGTCAACTTCAAGGGTGGAAAGGGTGTGAGGCACTTTGAAACGCGTTGTTTCAAAACAGGTCACTGCTCAACGGAGCCGTTGGGATGCCTTGCAGTGCTGATCTTGGCGCAAAACGTGTGGAACCTTCCATTACTCTAATTGAGCCGCAGGCAGCGAGAGTGAAGGGATAGTGAAGATGTGGTAAGTGTGACTAGTGTAGCCCGTGCAGGGGACAAAGAGTGAGACAATGAAGGGGCAAAAACGGTTATTAAGTATGGAATGGCGTGCTATGAAATTCAACTGCATCACACAATGACCTTAACAAGTTGACAAGAAGATGGCGAAGGAGCGGTAGCCTGGACCCAGAAGGAGAATTAGCTGCAAGAGAAGGGGAACCTCCTGTATGTATATAGATACCTACTACGTTGACAGGATAGCGTGCCGAGCATCAAAGCTCGATCAGCACTATCTCTGTCCTTGCACTCCTGGGAGACTTGTCCGTCGATGCGACAAAGCCATTGGTAAGATGTAAGGTCAAATGCGGTTGAATAACTGTCCAACTACAAAAGGCGAAACGGTCAATATGGCAAGCGCTACCTATGCAGCCCAAATACCCATACTTCCCAATGTGGACGCTTCCCAGAAGGAAAGTCAGAGGATCCTGCTCGTTTCAAGTTTGTCGGATTCTGTGCAAGAGCGAAATCCCGGGTGTGGAAGCCAAATAGAAACTAGCGTCAGACTCGTGTGTTAAAACACTCACTGTCAACACCGGCACTCAGCAACCCTTCAATTATCAATACCCTGGCAGCGCCATAGTCACGCCCTTATTCTGAAGGTAATTTTCAAGTCCAACGTGGCGAACGGCAACTTTGCCTCAGTACTATACTTGGAGATTTCGGGCTTCCCTCTATGCATGACTCATCACCTATGTTTTCTTCTCATACGAAGGTTATTGTCTCCACACTAACATTTTGTTTGTTTTGTTGTGTGGTCAACTGCAGGAGGAGGCGATAACATAAAATGGGAAGCTAGATGGGCGCTTAGCAACGAGACGCTGCCGCGGGGTTTAATGGCACTAGCAATGGTGGGCGGAATTACCAAGGCCTTTGCACATCTGCCACAAATTGTCATGTCTTATCCTATAGAGCAGGCTTGTGTTGCGCAGCCTGCTATTCTTAGGTAAATCATAATCAATTGTGTGCATTCAAATTGATCTACAGAGTTTTCTGGGACCAAGTCCACGGCGCTACGTTCATGCAAAAGAACCCTGAGAGGCAGAATGAAATCTTGAAAGAGGGGTAGGGGAAGCTGCAGCCTACCCAGTATACACATGAAACCAATCAAGTCCCCTCTCATGTGCTATATCCGAGAACTACCTCAAGTTTCGACCAGAGGTCTGTGGCTTGATCCGCGGCTGCATTCTCCCACACGAGAATCTTTGCAAAACGCACCGTTTTAGTCCTCCATTGTGTTCAGTCTTTCAATGTCATTTCTACCTCAAAATTGCTCATAGCTTGAATCGAAACTCAGGGATATTTCATCGGCGCTTGTCCCACCCAAGACGTCAACACAGTTCCCCACCCTACCACCAAGGATCAAAGACTCGATACAACACACCCCAAAACCTCCACTCATGGCCCCGAATCTTCTCTCCGGCGAAGAAGTCTACGGGCAATCATCCCACCGCCAGTACTCCACGGACACCTTCCCACGCCCATACTTTTTCTACGGCAGCCTGATGGACCCACAACGACTTTCCGAGATTCTACGATCGGACATCAAACATCTCTCAAGCTTGCGACCGGCGCATATCATAGGCTACCGCTGTAAGCTGTGGGGGCCATATCCTGCGCTGGTGTATGCGCCGGATGCGGTCACGCACGGCATGGTCTTGGAAGTGCAGGACGAGAAGCAGGTGGAGCGGTTGCAACATTATGAGACGAGCAATTACCGGGTGCAGGCATGTACGCTACGTTTTGAAGATGGGAGTGAGCCGAGGGGGGAGACGTTTATGTGGGACGGTGAGGAGGGAGAGCTGAGGGAGGGGACATTCGATTTGAAAGCTTGGCAGAGGTTGGAATACGGAGGACACGCGGTCCACGGAGATATTACTGGAGCACGGCAAGCGGAAGTCCCTACGGGAACGGACGTGCTTATAGAGACTACGCCGGGAGCGCTTGATAGAGCAAGGGTCGGAGTGATGAGGACACGGAAAGCTAGTTAGCTCTAAAGTTGAAAGGAGATGAGTGCGTGGATGACAACTCGAGGGGTGTCGATTACCGATTTCCTTCATCCCATCGGTGAGGACATTGCGTGTCATGTCGCCCCGGGGGGCTCCGGCTCACCTCACGCCTACCTCCAGACCTAGGAGGTATCGATATCGTTATCGGCGCTCCACTTCCAGGTCCAGAATAGGCTGGGAACGTGGTTCCAAGGATGTCGCGATGATCCATACCTTTCTCTGTTGCTGCTTGAAGTATGAATCGCTTCAGACCTCGGGCATTGGAGGGATGTCCATTGAGCCATTGCTGCTTGCGCGAAAAAGACTGCGATTTTCACCCAGATGATACAATGCTCAGCCGTCAGAACACCAAAGGCGCGCTAGTACTGACTGAGCTTTCTATTAGTCCCAAACTTGTCAGGCTCCAACGTTTCAAAGTTCCAGTCAAAGGTCACTTAGCGCGTCCGGCGACATTCAGAAGATGAATGTTCAATGGATATTTGGAAAGTGGAGGTCTCAAGGCTGAGTCTTAGAGATGAACCTGCTTCGCGTGGGGTATGTCCAGCTGTCAAACTTTCCTTATCACTTGCTTGATGACAATCCATTGATATGAAATGAGTTGTACTGTTGGAGAAGGTGTCTCCTGGAAGTTATACGAAATTTATGCGCCTCAACCACCAAGTTTGACGCAGAGTTCTGTATCCTCTGTCTCGGGATCTTGGCTCCCCAGTCAGTACCCTCATCTTTGAGTTGTCCCATCATGTAATTCTGGCAGCGTTCCTTTTTTTCTCATTTCCCGCCCGAAAGCTTCTGCTGCAGAAAGCAAAACCAAATCGCGCGGTAGCGAAAAGGTTACAATTAGACAGGCTCCTGATGAGGATTCAACAACATCAAGGACACGATCCATCTTTGCATCCGCCACTATTCACGCTCAGTCTAGTCCACGTCAAGCGCAAATCCTCTCGAACATCGCCCTAGCCCTCTCTCCCCAATTTTGGGGAATTGGCTGCTCTTCAGGCCCAACCTCGTAAAGCTTGAGCTGTGACTGGGTCTCGTTCATTAAGTTCCTTTTTTCAAGTCTGAGTAATTACACGAGTCTAGGTAAGTATTCACCGACTACCATTCACCAGTCTCGTTTTTCAAGTCTCATCACCCACTAGCCCTCATTCCCTCCAGTCGGAGAAGTTGCCGATCCCATTGCCACGAGACTGGGTAGTCACTGCTCTGAGTCTTTCACAAATGTCGTATTCATTGTCTGGAAAGAGCTTCGTCTGCGGCATTCTCAAGTATTCAAGCGGTCAAACCTTTCGTCTTACTTCTGCGTCGCTCTCCTTGGGCCAACAGTGCTATCCTTTATCTACTTAATATCTCATCGAACGTGGTTGGGCTTGAGAATCTCTTCCTAGCCTCCGCGATGCTCGGGGAAGTATGTCATGGAGACTGCGCTGCGTACAGGCTACTCTCGTCGGTCTTCGGAGCAGTCTTAGATTGATCATCGTCTAAATTGCTAAAACAAGCTGCTCATTCCGAAAGCAGATCCATTTAAACATGCTTCATCCGCAAATCTCGAGACTTCATCTGTTGCATTCAGTTTCAGGACGGGGGATTCACGACCTGAGAGAATTCACCTTCGGCATTCTGGGGTTATTTCATCCCCAGTTCTTTCCGTCCTTCCTTCTACAACTCTCTCTCTCCCGGATCAAAATATGGAGCTACTTTGTTCGATCTAGCTTATGCATTCGTCCATTCTTAATTCGTAAGACTACGTCTTCATCTTTTACCTTCATCTTCAGGATGAGGGACTCATACCCAAGCGAATTTACCTTTAGCACTTTGAGGTATCTCAACACCCATTCCTCCCGTCTTTATCTCTGCGATTACATCATCTTTAGTACCAAAGATCTTGTGCAGGGTCTATCTTGTCTCTACCGCTGGTATAAATTGTAATTGAGGTGCTCAATTTTGTCTGTAAGAACTAGTTTTGTACATTGGTAATGATGTTCTCGTCACCTCATCTCTGATATGGTTCACATACTTCCCGGGAATCCAAAACCGGTTCGGTCTGATAAATTCCTCTCTACAAGGGTGAGGGTCTCAGCCTGTCACCTCCCTTCTCAGCGTAATGCATACATATATAAGAGCCTAACAAATCCCCCCTTGCTTCCAAGGCTTTCCCCCTTTCCATCACTAGCAGAGTTCCCAGTTCGGACACCATCAATCATGATAGCTGAACCAATCGGTCGCACCTGCAGAAGCTATCCCTCATGACCTACTCCATGTCTAACGGAAGCATGATCTTAGGCGGCAGAAGTGTTCTTGAGGAGACCTTTGGTACCCAACGTGATCCTCGGATTCGCCTTGACAGCGATGACAACTACTTCTTAACTCACAACTGTACATTCAGCTTTTATCCTCCTTTAAATATAGGTTCCTTTGTTCGAGAACAAGGTGCTCGTTTCTCCGGTATTCCAGGTACTTCCCCATTCAGTTCGGACTTGCAAACGTAGCCTACTGACCACTGTCTCATAGCTAGGCAGCATCACCGAATCAGATCAGTGCCGACGGCACAGTAACGGCGGTATGTCACACTGGCAGACCTTGCCATCGACCGGTCCGCCGAGAATGAGTCTGAAATATCAACTCACTTACCTCATCAGCCTTGAAGCTGCAACCAGACAGCTCCACAGTGCTTCTCAAACCACCATTCAGCTACTTGGGTATCTGAAAGTTTGCTAGAATTCTTTCGGGGACCTCACCGACTGCCTTTCTACACGTTAAGCAGAGTTCAAGACTTTGAAGCCATTCATCCTGCCAGAAAGCAAGACAACCAGTACAGCGGCTGCTGACTCGCTGCTCCTGCCATTGCTTCGAACCAGAACAGAGTAAGAAGCATCTCGTCAATCACATAGCTTCACCACTCACAACCATCAACAGGTTTTGACTCGCAATCATTGACATGAAGATCATGGCAACCCAGCTTCGCCGCACGCTCCACAGCTTCTGGCAAGCAATCACTGGCCTTCCAAACGCAGCAACCCAGCTTTCTCGGAGGATACACAGATTTTGGCATGCGACAGAACGCATTCCGGCCGTCGCAATACGCCCACCCGCCATAACCTTCTCAGATTCGATCTTACTACCTTCGCTATACTTGATTTTGAAGACAAAAAAGAAGGTGATCGTCTCCATTTCAAGTTTTCAACCGTATCGGCGTTGAAGCTCGTGAAGAAGATGGGGACCAGACGGGCAAGTTCGTGTCCCACTTCTGGCCATAAGTTATCACGCGCTGCTGCTTCTGGCGTCGAACACAAGCTGCAGAGAAATTTGACGACACAAGTGGTGCGTCAAATCAATCTCCTGGAATTTCACAATTCCCCACTCAAGAGAGCACAGCCCTATCTACAATGTCAAACTTTGAAGCTCTTTATCATGGGTTGTCCTATAAGTCTCGAGAACTTTTGCTCAATCTACTTCGTGAACTCCACACTGCAGACGATGGTCAACAAGCACTCCATCGAAGCTGCCCTTAATTCCAACACTGAGTTTTGTCTCATGTGAGTCTTTCATCTCGGCTCCTGAGACTAGCTTTCGGTTTGAGTGGGTCATCAATGATATATTGTATTTTTCTTTCAAATTTCATCTACTACTAAAGCAAACCATCAAATGGATCCCTGCCTACGAAGAAGGTCAAGCCACCTACCAAAGCACCCTGACCCTAACCCTAACCCTGAAAATCCTTCTTTTTTACATATTTCTTTCACTATGCTTCGTATAAGACGATTCTCAGAGACGCAGGAGGGTGAAACCCAAGTTGACCAGCTGCCTGAATGCTCGATAACATTGAAATGGCGAAACGGAGTCGGATGGATTAGTAACTTGACAGATCCGATTTTCACCGATATAGTTGACTGATGACAAATAGAGCAAGCTGTCATTCCGATCGCTCGCCCGAATGTATAAGTTATCGGTAAGATACCAGATCTACTAGCGGCTATTTAGTGACGCAAGGCCAACAGCAGATAGTGACCATATGAATCAGGTCATATGTGACGAGGAGATTTATTCAAGCGCACAACTTGATGAGAATGGCTCACGAACTGTTGCCCTTTCTCGACAAGGAGGAACAAAAGGCCGAAGCAAAGAGTAAAGAGCCGAAAGACCTCGAGGCTTTCATGAACGAGGAACGCAGTGCGATCGCCAACAATGTCGCGCCCGCGGACGAGGCTTACTCCCAATTTCATCAGAAATCTCCACCGCTTACAACCCTCTGTCCTACGCACCTCAAACTTCAAGATGCGGTTTCTCCGCTCCGGTTTGACGGTCAGCTCGTGAAACGACGAAATAGATTACCCGCCGACATGGCTTTCGCTGAAGATGACTACTTTTCACTATTGTAACATCAGGTGGGTAGTCGTTATTATTGTTACGTTGTTTCTATCTACTGAAGGAAAGTGCTAAAGGGTTGATTCGCTAAGCAAAATGATGGTGTCATCATTTAGCCTGACAGCTCGTGCACCAGCCGACCCGAACCCCCAGCAGACGACAAGAGCCGTATGAAAGATGAGGCGAAAGGTCAACAGCACCGATGGACAGTCGAGAAGGAATTGCAAGGCACTATGAATATGAGAAGTATCGAAAAGGTCACTTGAATTTATGTTATGCAGCAATGGATAGTAGGTCAGAAATTACTCCGATACAAGACATACATAGTTACAGATCTTCATGCCCAGAGCCTCTACGATGTTTCAACAAGAACAACGAGCTTTTGCCTTTCCCAGGAAGTCAGCTTCAGAGATCTGCCAAGCATCTCTTCACCAGCGTTGCTTGTGTGTTATCCATCCTACTATGGTTAGATTTGAACTGACATTTTACTCCAGTCTTGCATAATCTTGGGATCATACTCACCGATATAAAGCCGGCAAATGTCGTCCTCGTCGGCCACTTATATACAATAGAGCTTATTATTCCGTCTTGATCTACTACGGTGCAGCGCTTTAACACGGCGTTGTATACGCTATGGATAGTTCTTGTGGTTGTACTGCCTGTCGCAAAGCCGACGAAATGGATACGAAGAAGGCTGTTAACAAATCGTCTGATTAATAGTCTTCCTTAGTGACAGAACAGATGTTTTCTCCTGGTACGGAATTCAGTGTCGTACAAGATAAATGTGCTCACCTACCCGTTGTCGTTCCTCTATCCCTACAAGCCATTGGTTATCCGTCGTTCCACAAGTATACAGTCAATGGTTTCTTGGTTCGACTTCTCGATTTTTCTTGGTGAATCCTGGTGTTCCTGTAGAGCGTGGATCCGAAAGGGTCTAAAGAGGAAATGGTGCCGGTAAGAATGGCTCCGAAAGTACTTCAAGAGAAGCAGGTAGAGTACCCGCAAGCGTGACTGAGTGGAGGAAATCGGCTAAGAAACGGTGTGCTTGGGTGCTATCAAAGACCTGGGCTCTCAAGAGAAAGTAAATCCGGCATCCGGTTTCGAATTCAAACGTGATCTTGGTTTACGAGTCATCCACGAAGAACAGAAAGTCACGTCAACCCTGCCTGTCGATATCATGCCCTCGAGGCGTTGATCGCTGATGAGAAGTGGTGCTGCGAAGTCGTGGACGCCATATATCCTTCACGCTTTCACTGAATTGTGGAAGCTGAGTGGGTTGGCCGGGAGTGAATGCTCAATGGTCTGGTCACTGCGACGGGTTTGCACAGGGAAGCGATGCAGCTAGTGAGCTTCCATGATGCGGATGTCAATCTCTGGATTTATCGGGCGCGTCTGCAGGAGGATCATGTAGAGGGTGGAAATTGTGCATTAGAGGGGACAAGCGATCCGAAACTGGCTTGATCGAATGCAAATGGAATACTCTCCGCCTTTCCAAGGCAATTTTAAAGTCGGAGGGAATCGAAGACTTAGGTGGTCAGTGTGAGGCAGGGTTTGGAGAGGAAGCGAGGCGTGTGGTGCGTATATGGCGGTCTTAGCGGGGTTATTGATGTGACTCAGATGAGAGACAGGTCAAGGGGCTTGTGTCCGGGGGTCAAAGGCTGCGCTGGGTAGTCGTTTTTGGTGTACTGTTTCCCGGGTTTCTCCTTTAGCCTAGGCCTAGCGCTTCAACGGTTAAAGCTTTTCAATTTTCTATAGGCCGAGGAGCCTTGCGCAGTTCTGAGGACTAGATAATCAGTTCTTTGGAGGCGAAGATGAGGGAAGAGATTCAACAAGTATTGAAGGCTGCTTACAAGGCAAAGCTAGCAAGTGTCAATCTGCTTGATTGACGCATGGAGCTATGGACAGTCACTGAAGACCATGTTGCTATGGAATTGCTAGTTCTTTGGTTTCCATTTCAGGCAAGTTCGGTGATACTAGACTCAGAGCTTGATTCATTGGCTCAAGGCTTGATTCTTTGCTACAATTCTAACGACATTACGACATCATGCTGGTTTTCCTTTTGCTTGGAGGAGGAAGGGTCGCTCATATGGCAGACGGTGCTACTTCATCAGCCTTTGTCAATCTCGCATGGTAGCTCGCATATCAAAAGGGGACGCTTGTGGAAGTGGCGTATTTGCTACGAGTAGGCCAAACATAGCTAGCTCGGCCAGATACATAGCAATTTCGTAGCAGGCAATACGATCATCTGGACACACCACAAGAACGACTTTCACAAATTGGAGCCGAATTCTTCAGCAGGGTTACACTTTCAGAACTCACCAACCTCCGTACCATCGCTTACAATAGCCATCTACCTTGGCTGCCTCGACATTTGCACACTAATTTATTCTTAACGGCTTTCTCCTGCTCGAAGGAGCAGAGCTCACCATATGGGGTTCGGCAGCGACCTTGTTGAGGCCCAGAAGGCGAAACAGGTTATTACCGAATTCGAAAGAAACACGGCGGCCGATCAACAGGCAAGGAATTCAATCGCGACGCTGAAATCTAGGCATGCAGTCAGTACGCCTAAAGAAACGGATCGATAAAGAGTCGACACGCCGAAGGAGACGGGCGTCGAGGAAGATGAAGGCTCCGACGCTAATGAGTGGGCTATGGCCTTGATATCAAAAGTGAGAAAGATTGGTTGGGTCAGTGACCACGACCTTAACTTGAGTAAGTGACTGGTTGGCGAGCCTCTCGTGACAGGAAGCGACGTGTACTGGGCGGTTGAGAAAAGACAATGGACTCATCGCATAATTGTGTTCATCTGGCTGCAAGGCGACATTCGTAAGGAATTATCGATGGCGTATCCCCCAATGTTGGTAGACTGGCCAACCAAGATAGACAAAGATGACGCCGAGACCTGGCCACCCGCCAACGTTCTCCTCTCCGATCTGGTCGTTTGGAAGGCATCTGCCAGCAAGGTGCCACAGCGGGAAAGGAATAGAAGATGGCCGAAAGTATTTTCAGCTGACCTCGCTCCCATCAGAGTCGAAGTTTCCGCGGTTTCGATCGATGGCAGACAATGATAGAGCATCGGTCAGAGAGCCTTTGAGATTGGGTTACTTATCGGTTTCATCAATGCAGTGTAATTAAGAAGATCAGAAGAGCCAACGGGAGAAGTTCGAAGATCACTTTTCGGTTCTGGATTCAACCTTCCTCCACTGTGGGTAGGAACTCTAGCTTTCCTCCCTCCAAACCCGGCCCTCGTCTGGGCGCAACTTCGCCAGTTCCCGTTATTTTGTCAAAAGCAAGCATGTGCCACTCTGTTTAGTGTGGGACCCATGACCATCCTTTATTTTGTAGTCTGCAGATATTTGAGGATAGTCCAATCAAACACATTATCGTGATTGAAACCCTCGCGTACGAAGAGATCACGGAAGATTTTGCGCAGATAGGAATACTTAGGTTTATCGTCAAATCCCAGGGAGCGGATGTAGTCAAAATAAGCCGCGAACGCCCGAGGCAGACCCTCACACAGTTCTTCAACACTGATCGTCTGCTTCTTCTCCAAAATAAGCTCCTCCCTTTGCTCATGATTCGCGGCCTTGAGACCTTGCCAGGGAAGAGAGGGCCGAATGAAGTAGAGAAGCATATATCCTAGAGATTCTAAGTCGTCGCAGCGATGTTGTACTTGGGTGATTGTGAGTTATTTGAACGGCAAGAGGTCAGGATGTTGCACTTACCAACACCTAAATGGCCGTTGACGCTGGCAAAACGTGCTGTGCCAACCAAGCTGGGACGCAGAGAACGACCGGTGTTGGCGTCCGCCTGAGCAGGACGTCGTTCCGTCGCGAGACCCAAGTCGGTCACATAAACCTGGTTTCCCTGCTTCCCCACGCCCATCAAGCAGTTCTCCGGCTTGATGTCTCGATGGATGACATCGTGGGCATGGATATACTCCAGACGACAAAGGAGTTGGTCGACAAGCATCAAGACTGTCTTGAGAGAGAATTTGCGACCGCAGAAATTGAACAGGTCTTCCAAACTCGGACCCAACAGATCAAACACCATGGCGTTATATTCGCACTCGGTCACATAGGCGTGCACTCGTGGAATACCGGCACCACCAGAAAGCGATCGGTAGATATCAGCTTCACACTCGAGGAAGGAAGGATCGACGGAGACGTGTTCGAGTTTGATGGCAACCTCGTCACCGGAGTCGACATGGGTTCCTTGAGCGCCGTGAGTGAGTCTCAAGAAGCGACTGTGACCAGACGCATCCGTGATTACCTATATAGACAGCGCCGAAACTGCCACCACCGATCTTCTCTCGCAGCCGATACTTATCGGCGACGCGTAAATCCTGATGTTGATGAGTTGTTAGTATAAGCCTTGTTAGTAGTGCAAACCCTGAATGGGGACAGCCAATTGGCTAGGGGTGGAAAAGAGGTAAGATAAAAGGCAAAGTCACTCACCAAATTCGCCATATCGATCGAATTGACAGAGGATAAGTGCTCACGCCATCATTAGACCGACTTGAAAATTGTCGCAGATGCTAATTGAGCCATGTACCTTAGCGCGTAGATACACTTAGCATTGCTTGGCAATGGTCCTTTGTTCTGATTGGTTGATGGTGGTTGCACGACGCGCGCGCTTATCTAGACATGTCGTTCAATTCAATTGCCTGTTTCATAGAGATCAAGGTCCAATGCTTCTAGGTAATATGATCTATTGATATATATATATCTATAGCAGTTCTAGGCAGAAGCCGTTCTCCGTTGAATGGCTACCCGGTTGATTGGCTGTCAGCTCCGCAATGCGAATAACACAGAACACAGTGTTGTTGCGCGAGGCGCGCGCAACCTACACCTCCGCATCTGATTGTTCCCTACCTATCATCCATTTGAGCTGGTCGTTTCAAGAACATTGACAATCAATGCCTTCACAAAAGACTCCAGCGCCCCGAAATCAAAAGCGACAGCTGTCAACTAAAGTAGAGCCTACGACCGACTCTTCGCCGCCGCCCACCGCCAAACGACGAAAGCTCGAGAATCAACGGCACAGGACGCCCAGTTCCTTCTGGGACAACTTGTCACGGCAGTGGCTCACACCTCGCGCACTCCGAGAGTTTGATCGAAGAACGGAGTGGCCTGCTGCTTCTTTACCGCCTGATCAGACTGATAAGAAAGACATTGATCTCATACAGCTCAAGCGCTTCGCGAGACACGGCGGACCAAGCCTAGGTAAACTTCGAGCTGTAAGTCACGTTTAACCAATTTTCAACATACTCTCTGACCGCTTGCTAGTATCCTGAACCCGGAACCGCAGATCCTTCCCATCAGACCATGGACTCAAGTCAATCGGGCTCCAGGAAACGAGCTAGGACTGGAAGAGACTCGGATACATCGTCGAAGACCAGGAGAACCTCTGCCTATGACCCTAGCTTCCAGCAGCATCTCATCGATCACGGCGTTTATCCTGATGGGTATGGTGGTCTCAGGAATGTGCAAGAACCGCATAATTGGGAAGAAATACATGCAAGAATGCGATTGCCTCGAGCGTCCTTATCGCCGACGCGCTTCGATCGTGAAGCGTTTATAGATTTCAAAGAGAAGAATCAAGAGGCATTGACTGAGGATACGGTGATGGGCAAAGCGTTTTCAATCATTGCTGGCACCGCCCGGATCCCCTCGCAATACAACCTCGTATTCGGAAACCTCAAAGATCTGACCGATGGCTCTATCACCAAAGCTAAGCCGGACTTCTACGACGGGACGAATCCAGCCGAACTACACAAACAGATCCGGGCTGACCTAGGCCCCTACATTGTGCCGTCAACAAATACTGCCCTCCCGTGCGTGCCCAACTTCTTCACCGAAGGAAAAGGACCAGATGGGAGTTCGGCCGTATGTAAGCGACAAGCTTTGTATGACGGTGCTTTGGGTGCCCGTGGTATACAAGAACTTCGGTCATATGTCGTTGGCGAGCCATCGTATGACAACAATGCTTATACAATTAGTTCTACCTATGACGGTGGCACTGGCGACCTCACAGTATACTCTACGCATCCTACTCCGTCCAAGGACTCCCAAAATCCGATCGAGTATCGCATGACTCAACTTAGAGGATGGAAGATGACGGATACCCCAGAAACATTCCGACAAGGAGCTAGCGCCCTGAGAAACGCTAGAGACTGGGCACAAGAGAAACGGAAGGAGCTTATTGCTGCGGCGAATGGCAAGGCGCCAAACACGGAATCTTCAGAATTAGATTCGTCCACGCATAGCCTTCTATCACCCTCTACAAACGGGATCGTCGACCAAGAATCTGACACATCGACGGATGAGCTTGCGTTAAATGATAGTCTTGCTAGCTCCAGTCACAGAACTCCGATCGGACCTCGAAAAGATCCTCCACCAAAAGCCTCGTCATCTCGACGTATGACAAGAGGTCTGGCGAGGGTCTCGGAGGACCTGGGAGACGAGAATAGCTAAGGCGGCTAGATTCGATGAGAGATGCTTGACGATAGGCACTAGACTCCAAAGCGATGCCATCAAACTCACCAACTGATCACAGTCCACGGTCAAGCCGTGGATGTAGATCCGGAGCCGAAGAGAGACAAGGGCCCATATTTACTGCTCTAATTCAAGGAGTAGGGCTACACCATGTTGTGGTTCAGGAGAAAATGATGCTTGCGCAAACGAGATTGGTAAGAGATCTGAACTGCAGACTTGAGATCATGATGTGGTCCATGCAAGTTGCGCGCTAAAAGCTTTGACCTAGGTGACTACCAAACGCACAAGAAAACCCCGCCGGATACGGCGAAGTTTCGCGGCTGTACAAGAGGAAGCGCGTGTCGTTCTGGCCGTCTGGGCCTCATTCCGCGCTTTGTCGGAGAATTCAAGGAAGAACGTTACAGCACGTGGGCCACTATGGTCCATGCTCCTTGCCAGCATGTCACAGCAGAGTCAGCTCTACGTTTCGAGTGTCGCGGGATTCAGTAAAATAGAAAAATGCTTGTCGGGTATCGCATCAAGGCTATAAATGACTTCGTGGCCTTGGCATTAGCGTTTTCTTATTCGTCGACTTAGCAACCATTAATTTTAATATTGTACATGCGCCTTTGGAGAAATCTCATACCGAACGCAAACCGGGCATTCTTTGTGTTGCGTTCCACCAGCGATTCATCGTTTCTAAATGCTGAACGTATAACATAGTTGAACTGCCCATTCTCATACTACATCTGTCTGCGAGTCTACGCATTTCTGCGTTTTCGATGTTTTCTATAGTTGCCGTTCTTTTGTGGTCTTTATTAGCAGCTGGACCTGCCTTTTCGCAGTTTCTCTCTCCTCCTACGAACTTGACAACTGCATCTCGTCATCCCGCAATTTATCAAGTACGCTACAAAGATGTCCCGCCGGGCATCTGCGAGCAAAGAGACGACATCAGAAGCATAAGCGGATATGTCGACGTGTCACCTGAGGAGCACATGTTCTTCTGGTTCTTCGAGGCGAGGAATGCAGATCCGACTACGGCACCCTTGACCACATGGATCAATGGCGGACCTGGAACCAGCTCGATGGTAGGATTGTTCCAAGAGATTGGGCCTTGTGCAATCGATGCAAATGGGAACGTTGTCAACAACCCTTACTCCTGGACAAATGCCAGCAATCTACTGTTCATCGATCAGCCCGTGCAGACTGGATTCTCATACTCAACAACGATACCCGGGTATATCAATCCGGAAGACGGATCCGTCGTCCTTGCGCAAGATGACATCTGTCCTTCCGACGAAGTCACTAAAGGCACGTGCGGGACATATTCGAATCCCAATGACTTGATTGGGCTTCCGGTCTCGACCTTCACGGCAGCCTCTGCGTTTTATGCGACTTTGCAGGGATTCATAGGAGCTTTCCCACAGTATGCGAGGGAGGGATTCCATTTCGCAACTGGTCAGTAGCGCAACCTTCTGTTACCGCAAGATACTGACACGTTTGTGGGAAGAGAGCTATGGGGGCCACTACGGCCCTGTCTTTGCCGAGTATATTGAGGCCCAAAATGCGAGACAAATACCAAATACGACGAAGATCAGTCTTGAGTCGGTGACTATTGTAAACGGATGGATCAATCCCCTGATACAGGTATGGTGTGATGAACCATGCGGAGAAGTACTTTTGTCGCTAAATGAGGCGAATCTAGTACGCCGCTTACTATAATTTTACGGTAGCTATCTCCTCTTCAGAGTGCCATCTCGCAAGGACTGAGAGTAGCAGGTATCTCCCGGAAACACGTATGACTATATGCCATACAACGACTCCGCCGCGTCGTCGCTATACTCCACCGTCTACGGGTCTGGTGGCTGCGTTGACCAGTTGCAAAACTGTAAAGCTACCGGGACGAATTCCGTTTGTGCGGCAGCCGACAATTTCTGTCTGAACTACGTCGAGAACTTCTACGACGAGGTCACCGGCCGCGATGAGGATGATATCAGAGAACTCGAACCTGATCCGTGAGTCGGGTTCGATCCGCAGGAAAACAGCGCATGACTGGCCATTTTAGGTATCCCCCAGAGTCCTACGTCCGCTATTTGAACGACGCAACGGTGCAGGCAGCGATAGGTGCCTATGTAAATTATACGGAACAGTCGGTCGCAGTGGCGAATGCGTTCAACACCACAGGCGATGATGGTAGATTGGACGGCACTACAACAGAGGTTTTGACACTTGTGGAACAAGGCGTTGCTGTAAATACACCTCCGAATCGTATAGCAGCTGCAGCTCACTTCAGAACAGGTCACCATGGTATACGGAGATGCGGACTACAACAGTATGTACTCCCCATCTCCACTGCAATATATCGACCGAACAAGCTAACAAAAGAAAACAGGCAACTGGCTCGGCGGCGAAGCCGTCTACAACTCCATCCCCGTCCCGGGCTCCTCGACCCCCGGCTACGTCGACATCTCCACCTCCGACCTCGTCGTCCACGGCCAAGCAAAGCAAAGCGGCGCCTTCGCCTTCGCCCGCATCTACGAATCCGGTCACGAAGTGCCCTACTACCAGCCTCTGACGGCACTAGCCATCTTCGAGCGAACCATCTACCGTTACGACATCGCCACCGGAGAGGACCTCGTCAACCGAGGCTTTGTCACCGTCGGGCCCGCGGAGAGTACGTTCCGTGAGGGCAATACGACGGTGAAGTTCGCGCTGGAGGAGAGTGGTGGGGAGACGATTGTTGATGCTACGACTTATGAGAATGTGGTGGATGGGGAGAGTGCCCCTTCGCGGCAATTGCTCGCCGAGCTCGAGGCTGTTGCGAAGGGGAAGCATGCGATGGCGAATGCTACGGCTTATGGCAATGTTCTGGAAGTGCTGAAGGAGACTGGGGAGGAGAAGGATCCGATCCATGTGAAGAAGAGAGGGGGAAAGATGCGAAGAGGCGGGTTGATGCGAGATGACGTGACGGGCGGTGAAAACGATGGATTCAGTCGGAGAGGGTTGCATGATTTGGGGACGTAGGCGTCTCTGTTCGCGCTCAGGATTGGGCATCTGTATAATTCTCTGCTCGGCCATGGTGGCTAGAGACTTACGACGTTGCTGCTCAATCGAGGATGAGAACAGAGTGCGGATTCAAGTAGGTGTCGAAGCAGACGGCTTGTGTTTTCAAAGGTCTCGATGCTCACCAGCGCATTCCTGTCAACAAGCTATCATGGCAATTTCTCTCAGTCAGACATCACCGCTTCCTACGTCGAGTCATTCTGATCGCTCAAATGTTGAGCCAATTCCTTTTCTCCGCGCGATGTTTTGCCTTACCAGTCTAAGCGCGGACGTGAGGTATCTCATGCGTGGAAGACGCGAATGAGCTGGTCCAAATCTGCCTCCTTTGCCAAATTCAAGGGACTTGGAGAGTAGCACGACCAAGAAGCATGCGTTCCAGAATCGCCGGACTTCTACTCGCTGAGGACCTCATGGGTTGCAACGTTTTCATACACTCGCTCGTACATACTGTCTTTTCGCTTCTTATTCCGACTAGAGCTCTGTGCCACCAGTGTTTTCGTCACCGCGGTTTGAACCATCTAAAACACGCTTTCTGAGAACCTTGCGGCCGCGAGCGAACATTGCGAGTTCGATATTCCGAGGTTTTGCATCCGACTTCAGTCCAGGAGCCTCTTCCTTCTGCCTCGGTGCTCAAATGATGAGGACAGCAGACACGGACGGCAGACCTAAGAATTTGTCGGGCAAGTGCGGTTACCCCTTCGTGCCTTGTTACATAAGATCTTGCGGTTCCGTAACCGCAGGAGGCCTCGCTTTTGTGCCAGAACAATCGACACGGCACGCTAAAGCTGCTGGAAACCCCCCTACCCGACGGCAAAGACGCAGCGATAGGGGAATCGGCCGTCGTGGCTCTAGAGCGCGAGAGCCGGTTGCCATTGCCGTTTGACCGCCTGCAGGGTCCATACTTGGCGAAGAGCGTGACCACTGGCCCGTCCGTTCGTGACGATCACGTGGTCACGCATACGGGCGGTAGGATTGAGCAGGCTAGCCAAACGGGAGGATTGGCTTACACGCCGTATGTGCCGTGTCATTGGGCGCCGGAGGGGCGGGGGCGACATCAGTCGTGAGTGAGTGGATATGAGGATGTTCCCAGGAAAGGAGGTTGCATTGCTGGAAAAGAAATTAGTAGAGGAATCTTGGGATGCTTCGCATTAATCACGATGGCTTGCGAGACGTGATTGCGATGACCTCTACATTGTGTCTGGGCGCATTGTGCAATAGGCTACCTCGCAGATCTCAGCCGCCTTGGACGTATGCAAGGCTGTGTGGAAAAGACGAATGAGGAAGTTGTTCAGACCACCATGGCGGTTTACCGAAGCTGACCGCCGCTGCTTACTTCGCCCTTTTTCAGCCTGATCATTGCCACTACAGCCCGTTTTCTTCAGGAAGAAGGGTGCGCAATCACTTTATTTTACACAGTTTTTTATGATAGGAGTGTTGTCCTCTCCAGCAACTTTGTCGGAGACCAAGGGTTTTGGCTTGCGACTCGAGATGTAAGAGCCACATCAACGTACTTTTTAGTCATGTCGGACCCACTGAGCATAGCAGCTGGCATAGTGGGTGTCATTACGGCTGCAGCTCAGATGTCTGTACTTTTGACCAAGTTCACAAAATCGACCATCGCAGCGCCACAGCAGGCACAGGTCGTACTCACCGAGGTGAGCGACATACGTGGAATCTTGTCGCATCTGCAGACATTTCTTCTCGGGCCAGACTCACCTAACAGATCAAGGACTTCCTTGCTCAAGGTGGAAAAGGTGGTGACCATTGTCGGTGGCTGCGTGCATACGTTCTCAGAGCTTGAAAGGCTGCTCGATGAACTGAAGACGGAAGATTTGGACGTGTTGGATCGCTTGAAATGGGCGAGAAAGGAGCCAGTGATCGTGAGTCTTATCGACAGGCTGCAGAACCACAAGGCATCGTTATCTTTGGTGCTCAATATTGTGAATGGGTTTGTCCCTATCCGCCAAGAGCTGTCGTCCGAGTGGGTGCTGATATTTCGTAGACACACGATTGCCGAAGCCACAGACTCGGTGAGCCGACTGCACGAACTCGTAGAGCAATGCTATAAGGAAATGTCATCCAGAGTACAAGCACTGGAGATTCTGGATCTGCAGAGGAGGGGCGGTGCAGATTGGATGTCGGTAGACGATACGGAGTCTCTTGCAACCATCCATGCACGCCCGCCTGATTTGAGCTATGAAGAAGCCATTGGGAACGAATTATTACGCTTCGACTTCTCGGATGATTTACAAAGGTCTCGTGTTTATAGGAGGAACCAGGCTTTTCGCAAGTCTGTCATTTCCGCATTAACGAACAGTGTGTACTCGCTGGGATGGTCGTACTTCTCAGACTTGAGTATGGCAGAAGTGTCAAACATTTCGGTGATAAACCTGGGGATCACCGAGGAAGAAACTTACAATCCTCAACGATCCACGCAGACATGGTCAGCCCAAGCAAACGAGAGGGCGTCTACCGGCCCTTACAACGATGATTACAGAGATAGACAAAACACTCAGCTACATAACGTCGTCCGTGAACCAATTCCAGCAAATAGTTCTGCAGCTACTCGGGGACGTCGGCCGGCGTCCACCCGGACACAGCAGCAAAGTCTCCACCGCCCTCGTTCTCTACCCCCGCCTCACCCATTTGAGGATCATTACAGTCCTTTCCACTTGGAGGTGCATTATATATACAAGACCAGTGCAAATATTACTGAAGATCCAGCCCCCAAATCTAATCTACCACTGGCGGGTCCCTCAGATCCACTTCTATATTCACAACCCCAGAGTACCTCCTCACAATCTTACGAACCAATGGAAGACGAGCCAGCTTATCCGTGTCGAGGTTGCGGGAAGGTAATAGGAGAATGGAGAGCGTTTGGACTTGGTGAACCATACATATTCTTCATCAGATACTGTCAAGCTAATGCAAATGCAGAGGGCAGCCTTTGGCACCTTGACTGTTTCTGTTGCAACACCTGCGGTATCAATTTCGGCCCCGCTGCCGATCTCGGCCCCCTCGGCGACGGGTCACTCATCTGCAACAATTGTACCCATAGCTGTAGCGTCTGTAACAAGAAGATAGAGGACCTTGTCATTTTCACGGGCGACCAGACCTTTTGTGTAACATGCTCCAAGTGTCGAAACTGCAAAAAGAAGATCGAGAACATGAAATACGCTCGGACTTCGCAGGGATTCTTTTGCATGGAGTGTCACGAGTCGTTAATGCAAAGACGTCGGAGGAAAACCTAGGCGAAAAAACAACGAGAGCAGACAATCCCAAACAGTCCCACAACTGTACAAAATCGGATTGATAAGGAATTGCCAGTGCTACCACCGCCACTGCTACGAGTATCACCAGAGCTGAGAGATACGATTTCCAACGCGATTACTCTGGCGTCGGCCTCAAGCGGCTCAAACACACCTACCAGCCCCTCTATGACTTTCTGACGATGCCTGTCTGATGAAACGTCGCCTTAAGAAGCATCAGCACATGTACGTTACATTTTATGTCGTAGAAGAGCTGTTACATGACATTCCTAAGTAGATTAAAACATGAAGTAGACCAAGAGCGGTGAATGACGCCAAAGATGCACATATCCATGCACATCTCTGTATCAGATACAGGTTTGCCCTGTGTGCTTATGGATGTATTGTTGTTTGAAGCTTGCACGACTATGAGTTCAGGAAGACTGAAAATGGGTAGCAAGATATTAAGGGCGCCGCATCCGGCCTAGCGCCAAATGCCACTCCGCCTCGGAAAAAGTGACGACTTAGACATCGAACGAAGCATGACTCAACACCACATGGTCATGACCCGGTAATCTTCTCCGGGATAGCAGCCCACAAGACACATACCCTCAACTGCTACCCGCACCCGTCTCAATGGCATCCAACTCCACCCCCCCAATCCTCATCCCCCGCACCCCCACCTCCCCCCTCGACCCTACCCTCCGCACATCCCTCCAAGACGCAGTCTTAACCCCCAAAACCATCAAAACCCTCCGCAAAACACTGGAGACGGAAACGCAGGCCGCAGAATGGCAGGAGAAGGTGAAGCAGCGAACGCTGCAGTTGCTGGAGAGCAGGGAGTATTGGAAGTGGGAGGATCTGGTTGGGGCGATTGTGAGGGAGGCGAGGGGTGTTGAGGAGGAGGAGGAGGAGGAGGAGGAGGTGGATGATGAGGGGCAGGGAGACGAAGAGAAGGGGGTGAATGGAGGACGGAATGGCGAGGGCGAGGAGAAGGTGGACATACGGATGCCGGAAAAAGCTATTGCGGAAGCGGCGACGGTGGTGAGAGGTGTGCTGGATCAGAGGGTGGAATTGGAGCCTGAGGGGAAGGGGTTCTGGGATTGAAGAGGGGGCGTGTTGGTATCCGGAGGATGAGAATCGGCCACTGAATGCTTCCGGTGTGGGATCCTACACGCCTCGGACTTGCGAGCGATGTCATAGCTATGATTACAGTATGTCGTCACGGTTTCGGCTAGTGAAGAATGTCGGGTACTCACGATTGAGACTCGGGCTTGGTCTTGCAGCCAAAGTGGAGACCCGGGGAAGGAAGAGTCACTAGGCTGGCAGAGTCATGAAGAATAGGGATTGGGGCAGAGAGCCAGAGCAATGAAATGTCTATCGAAAGAAGATTGAGACTGCAATATGGATCATGCGTCTAAGTATGAGAGGGAAGGAGAGAAAAGGTTGTAAGGCAATGAAGGAGCTTAGACATGGAGCTTAGACACGATTGAAATGAGTATGCAAAAAAAGTTACTTCGTTGGAGCAAAAAGCGCTCGGTGAAAGTGTATGGATGTAGAATGCTTCTGAATCTAAAATCTGCTTGCTGTTCAAGTATCTAAGGCACATCGCACCGGTTGAAGTGACCATTCTACTATGTGCCCTGCCCTTCTCGCCGAGATGCCATCAAGTGATGGCGCACAAACACCGTGTATGCAATATTGTAAAGAACCGAGGTTTCCGAACCCAAATGCACATCAGGGCTTAGCATCTAGTCGTAAAGAGAATCATCGTTGCCAGCGTCACCGAATCCATTGCCGTTCCCTGCAGCATCAGCAGCTGCGTCCGCATCTGGAAATCGGAAAAAGTTGCTTCCACTGGAGTTCTTCATGCTCTGTGCGAATGCTTCGTAGCGACGGACCTCAACATCAGAGACTGATCTCCTAGCTGACTGCATAGCCTCCTCGAAATGGGCTTTGGTAAGCTCGGGAACTGGGTCCTCAGCGTCAATGTCTTCCTCCATCTTGACGTCTTCACCAGCAGCCTCACGCTCCTTGGTTCGCTCAATATCAATGGAGATGGATTGCTTGATGGCGAGCTTAACGGCACGCTGAGTGACGAAGCCGAGATCGGCACCAGAGAAGCCGTGAGTGCGGCTCGCAATATAGTTAATGTCGACGTCATCAGCCACAGGAGTCTTGCGCAATTGAGCCTTGAGGATACCGATACGCGAGGTTTCGTCAGGCAGGGGAACGTAGACCAAGGTGTCGAGACGTCCAGGACGGCAGAGAGCGTTATCAAGCTGCTCGGGACGATTGGTGGCACCGATAACGAAGACGTTCTTTTTCGAAGTCATGCCATCCATCTCTGTAGAATGAGTTAGTATACCGTAAGAGAGCTGGACATGAGTCACACTGGCTTACCTGTCAAGAGCTGGTTGACAACACGATCGGAAGCTCCTCCAGCGTCACCATTGGATCCACCGCGCGACTTCGCAATGGAGTCCAACTCATCAAGGAAAACAACACAAGGAGCGGCGGCCCTAGCCTTGTCGAAAATATCTCGAATATTGCTCTCCGACTCACCGAACCACATGCTCAGCAGCTCAGGGCCTTTAATCGAGATGAAGTTGGCAGCGCACTCGTTGGCGACTGCTTTGGCAAGCAAAGTCTTACCAGTACCTGGGGGACCGTAGAATAGAACACCACGAGATGGCGAAAGACCGAATTTGAGGAATTTCTCAGGGTGATCGACGGGATATTGGACGCTCTCGATAAGCTCGCGCTTGACGTTCTCCAAGCCTCCAATGTCATCCCAGCGAACGTTGGGTACCTCCACAACGGCAACTTCACGAAGAGCAGAGGGATTTGAGACACCAAGTGCGAAACGGAAGTTCTCCATAGTGACGCCTAAAGAGTCAAGGACCTCCGCATCGATGGTATCCTCGTCCAAATCAATCAGGTCCATCTTCTCACGGATCTGCTGCATAGCAGCCTCAGAGCAAAGAGAAGCAACATCTGAACCAACGTAACCATGAGTCTCTGCGGCAATCGACTCGAGGTCAACATCTTCTCCAAGCTTCATGTTCTTGGTGTGGATCTGGAGAATCTCAAGGCGGCCAGTGGGGTCCGGGATACCGATGTCGACTTCACGATCGAAACGCCCGAAGCGACGAAGCGCAGGATCGATGGAGTTGGGTCGATTCGTGGCAGCCATGACTACCACGTTTGAGCGGGCTTTCATGCCGTCCATGAGAGTCAGAAGCTGAGACACCACACGGCGCTCAACCTCTCCGTTGGTCTTCTCACGCTTGGGTGCGATGGAATCGATCTCGTCGATAAAGATGATTGCTGGAGAGTTCTTCTCTGCCTCCTCGAATGCTTTGCGGAGGTTTGATTCTGATTCTCCGGCCATCTTGGACATGATTTCAGGACCGTTGATCAAGAAAAAGAAAGCTCCAGTCTCGTTGGCCACAGCACGAGCCATCAAAGTCTTTCCGGTACCGGGAGGACCAAACATGAGAATACCACGAGGAGGCTTGATGCCGATGGACTTGAACAGCTGAGGATGTCGGAGAGGCAGTTCGACCAACTCTCGAATCTGGGCCATCTGCTTTCGGCATCCACCGATGTCATCGTATCCCACCTCATTCAGGTTGCCCTCCTCGTCCTCGCGCTGAATGGGCTCTCCTTCACAATGTATGACGGTATCTTGTGCCACAATGCCGAACTCTGGTGGATCGACCTCTACGACCTTGAACTCAACCTGCCTCATGCCTCCACGGACTGTGAAAAGATCACCTTGTCGTACCGGTCTGTAGGCTTCGCGGAAATAGGGAGCGAGGAAGACATCGAAAAGGGAGCCAGTTAGGCCTTCGACGGTATCAGCGATGGGAAGGACGGCAATACGCTTGGCCTAGTGGTGCGTGTTAGAGACTGCTTAGATCGTGTGAAGGGCAGGTTAGGAACTTACGTATTTGATATCTGGGCACGCGTGAACAGTGACGATATCACCGTGCTTAACGCGGAGATTGTGGCGAACCACGCGGTTCATACGTGCTGATCCATCATCAAGATCATCATCCGCCAGCACGATCAGAACGGTATCCTTTCTCTTCTTTCCTTTCACGAGTACTGTATCACCACGGAACAGCTGTAGCGTCTCCATGGTGTTGTTGGATAGTGCGATGATTGAGTTGTCATCGTTAACAGCATCGGTAACACTGTTGCCACCACCAAGTCAGCAAACCCGGGTTCCAAAAGTCTAGATGGGCAAGATCTACATCAAAGAGTTGGGCTTCTTCTTCTTCTTGAGAATAGCCGTTGCTGTGTCGGACTCCTGAGGCATGTCAGTGACAAGTTTCTGGATATCTTCGGCGCTGCTTAAGCTCACCTCTTTCTTCTCAGCTCCGGAGGCATCACTGTCACGGCGTCAGTATCAAGTCTCGTGAGAGATGGAGCAATAGCTGGACTTACTTCAAGTTGGCCTTGACCTTGGCCTTTGACCCCACGTGCTCAGGCTCTGCAGACATTTTGAAGCTGGCCTAGTGACTGAGCTTGTAGACCAACGTAGATGTAGCTTTGGTTGGCTCGGGTCTTGGAGGATGTGAAGTGAGTTGTAGGAATCTTGGATGTTCGATGCAGAAGATGAGGAAGGTGGCTTTTGTGCGTAGAAGAGAGTTGGTGACGTGTCGAGGATGAAAGGTGTTATGGTTGATTGTGATACTCGTAGGAGTTGACAGGGCCAGAAAGTTGAATGATGATTTACTCTACTCGGCCTCCGATTTTTAGCGCCGGATAAATATAAGACCGAGCTATCCACGGCACAAAGAAGCTGGTCGAACAGTTTGGAAGCTGACAGATCTTCACTCTGTTGTCGACAATGTGAATTGTCTGTTCGGTGGCGGCCAATCCAAAGAGGCTCTATACATATACTAATGAAGGACACGTCAGTACGATTGACCAAGTTAGACAAAGATGGGGATGAAGATAGCTTGCTGAGTCTTTTGACATGAATGTGAAGACATATATAGCATTCGTCTTGTCTGTTGTTGTGAGGGGACCAAGACTCTGATGTTAGTCTACAATTGTGCTGCTTTTTACTTGATTTCATGTTTGCAAAAGCTTTTCAAGTGGAAGAAAATATAGATACATACAAGCACTAAGAAACAGGCCATCTCATCTTCTCTATTCGTGGTGACTTTTGGTGTTTTTACATGTCCTATTGGATAGACGCACTCTGTGACAGCGACAGTTCCACATAACCGATGGCAAGCAATCGGGGATGATGTTCCTAACCTGCTTCAGTATCATGGCTCACATGCTGCTTTGTGGGTGAACAAACCTTGGTGATGTTCTCAGCGACGGTGTTATCGCTATCAAACAAAGGGTTGTGGGAAGACTATGATGTCGTAGCCTGGTTTATTCTCCGGCACAACTTCTGTCGTATGGGTCTGTGTCTCTGGAATACCAACACTCCGATACGCTGCTACTCCAACCAACAACGACCCCAACCTGCATATACTCAATCCGCCAATCGCTCCACTCCGCCAACCCTTCCACTTGCAGCCATCAAAGCACGAGGGCATGCCTCGCACTGCAGGCACCGAGTTCGACATTTTCGAGGACAAATCCCCTCCAGGGGACCTGAAAAATATCATCATAGTAGCCTACGACCGAGTAATAGCACGTGGGAAGGAAGCCCTGGGACTGGCGTGGTGGAAATGCTATGAGAGAGCCTAGATTGACGCGGCAGTAGCCAACCTTCTTTGGGCCATTCTTCAAAGAAGGGCACAACAGGACCAGACTACGTTTGGAACGCCTTTATTACGCCGGCAAGGTGAGTAGTCGCGGACCGGAAGAGAATAATGCTGGTGGAGAGGCACCAAACATTGCAAATGGTCAGTTTCAGTCTGCAATAGCTTCTTCTATAGGTATCTAAATTTTTGCGGTGTACAGGCAGCTCTTCAGCATGAGAAAGGGTGTTTGTTTTCTGAGAAGCATGTTACGAGGCAGGGTCATAATAAATCGGTATCTGCTCGGTACTCGTGGGAATCTAATCAATGTTTCAACTACACGCAGCTCTTGAGGCATAGGCAATCCCATGCTGATTCTTTGGATGATTAGTGCTCGTTGAGCAAGCTGACCGGTCTGTACCTCGAGTTTACGCTTGGTCTTTTGGGTCACCCGCGTTTTGTGTGCGCAGATGGTGAGCGTTGTAGGATGGATTAGCTCGGCTAGAAGACAAAGAGCCAGCATTTCAATTGAATCAAAAGCTTATCATACAGAGATCAAACCAGAAACATTGCCCACATGCAGCTCTTGTGACAACCATTCGATGCTGTCACTGAGGAATGCACTCAAATAAACACCAAAAACAGGAACATATAGCCCACATCCTTGTCATTATTGCAATGTCATTCGCTCACTTAAGCCGTCTCCTTCCAAGCCTGCCCAATACTCAGCGCGCCAACCACAGCCCCTAATCCTCCAATAGCACCCTCCCCTAGAATCCCATTCTCAAGACTATAATGCACAGTCATAGGCGCATAGGCCACATTGACACCAACCTCCCTATACCACTTCCCCCATCTCTCCTCCAGCTCCTCGTCCTCCACCTTGTCCATCCTCAATTCTAGCTCTCCTTTCTCAACCAACCCCCCCTCATTCTCTGCTGACCGGGTCTTCTCCAACTCCATACCCTTCCTTCCCTGTCTCCCGAGATCCTGCCCCTTCAGCTCCCCCCACTCATACCCTAACCTCGCAAGTTCCAGCGCCACATACGCACACCACGCTCTCCCGCTCCATATCCAAGCCCTCGCTATCCTCTCCTTCTTCCATCCTAGAACGCCCTTCCCGGCTAGATAAGCACCGTTTTCTAAGCCCTGGTAAAGTGCACATGCCACCACTTGGCCCCACGTAATCGCTCTCACGATTCCATCCCCTGGTGGCGTAAGGTAGGTTGAGACTCCCCAGCTATATATGCCCAACAAGCCCCATAGCCGCAAAAAGACGCGAAAGTCGTCGAAGATGGCCGTAAGCGGCGTCAACGATGTTGTGAGTGGGGATACTGAGAATCGGGGAGTCTTGGCAAGTATGGAGTGTAGGAGGTGAAGGGTATAGGATACGGTTAAGAGTGATTTGTCGAGGGTAGAGGTGCGGGACAGGAGTCTGAATCTGATTAGTGCACTTCTATGGGCGAGGGGGATGCTATGGGAGTCGACCTGTTGATATGGGCTACATGGGCGTTGGTTTTGGATAGGTAGTGGGGAAGAGAGGCCTGGAGATGAAGTAGGGATTTCGAGGGAGGTGAAGGTGGAGATGCCATCGAAGGCGAGGTTATGGAGAAATGGTACGGGGCGAAAGAAAGACGGAGTCGAGGGTTCGCGTACCTCGGCAATATGCTTGAGCGCTGGGTAGCTGGAGTGACATAATTATACTCTAACATTTCTGAGAGTATATTTACAATGCTCCTATGCGCACAGAACATGGTTTCAGAAACGAAAGAGCCACCGTTTTCGCTGATTGGTCTGCCTGCTGTGTCAAAGAGAATAGATCTGTCAAAGATATTTCAACGACTAGAATATCTATACGTCATTCAAAGATCAAATGTCTAGGCTTTCAACAACATCAGCTTTTGAACGACCATGATGATCTCGCCGGGTGTTTCAATTTGCTTTGCAAAACGTGTCAAAGCAACATTCCCACTCCAAAACTCTACTTACACCTTCCTGAATGGTCTGCAGTCACTAGGAGCATCTGCTTCATAAAGCTGCAATATATGTGCAGAACTATAGGAAGGTTCTTAGTCAAGACAGTCCAATTTACCCGTCTTTTGGCAGACATAATTTCAGACTTCCAAATCCTGAATCAGAAGCTCTACGCATCCTCGATCAGTCTACATCAGTCCCTGCAATGCTGACAGTAACACATATGCCCTTACCACTCATCCATTTCTTATCACCAAGACTATAATTCCTTCGGGATTATCGCGCAGCGCTGCAGGACTCATCTCTTCGAATGTACGTACCGCCATCCGAATAGATGTCAATCCTCTCCAGAATCTTAATAGTGCAACGGTCGTCCTTTCACCCAGTCAAGGCTCGCTGCCTCAACCCAGGAATACGATTCGTTGAATGCGGTCTCGACTGTAGGAAGCAACCGAAGCGCATTTGCAGGCGCCAAAGTTCATTTCCTGCTTCTTTCGAAACACATTGTGTACAAGATAGCACCGTCCAACGTGGACAACTGCTATGATCAGCTCTTCCGTGTAGCAACCTATTGTTGTTGCCTTTCCTTGACTTCCGTTTTTCGGATAGCTATTGGTAGCTAGACTGTTCACCTGCCAGTCTATACGATCTTTATTGCTGCTTTTCCCGTTTGAGATACGCCATACGCGTTCACACCCAAAATTTGCACAGCATATTGGGGGAGCTATACTGATAGCCACGGTGGCCCGAACGATGAGAAAGCATATGTTGTACATTGGATGCTCACGGCGAAAATCGTAGCTTAGCTGTTCTGACGATCCTTTCTCAGTGATATCTTCCACCTTGAACAAGGCTAATGACGCCCCGCCTGCCCGCAAGCTGCTGCAGTTATAGTTTAGCTGAAACTGTTCTACCAATCATCGCAGAGAGACCTCCAAGTCCCACCTCTTCAGCTTCATATGACAGCGAATGGAGTGAGCAAGCGGTGCTGTCTTAGGCTAGCCCCCGTCCGCTAGTTGCAAGCTTTATGCAACAACGCAACCACCACCTCTACCGATGGTAAGCGCCCGCGGGCCTGGACAGGCTGAGGCAGTCATGGAGGGGGCTTTTCTCATTCCATCAAGCTCTTCAGCGCCAGCCGCGCGAGAAACATAGCAACTGATCGTTAAGAGACAGTATGCTGACTGCATGACATACCTGACGGGGCAGCGGCAACACCCTTGGACCCGCCCTTGAGGGAGACCGCGCAACAATGGGGACTATAAACACATTGCGACCATGGACTTTCCTTGGGGAACACATATCACAGAGTACCGGCCTCGTATCAAAGTCAGGTCGATTGTGCCAGCGGTCCGCAATCATGATTCAGCTGGGGAACATACAGCGACCATCACATTCCAAGCATCTGACCATCTAGTTCGATGCCCCCGTCTTTTAGACGACGACCTCAGTATAGACGTTAACTTCTACGTATTCACTCCTCTCTATCACCCCGAGGAGTCTATTTTAGCCGAGTGAGTGTGTACTAGATTTATAAATAGGACTTGCTGACTTGTCATATCTAGCATAGTTGCAGTGACTGGACTTGCCGCGCATGCATATGGCTCCTAGGCGCACTCTGATCAAAAGATGTGGTTCCGTGATTACCTCTCGAAAGACCAATGCGAGAGTCATAACTTATGGCTATCCTTCGCACTTGCAAGGAAACATGTCATGGAGCAGTCTTCCGCGCTACAGTCTGAGTTTTACTCGCCGACTGTTGGATATGCGAGCTTCAGCCTGAGTCATTCGCTCTGCAGACTTTTGCCAACTTTGCGATAGCTGAGAATGTTCCAGTGTAAAGATCGGCTCATAATCTTCGTTGGTCCTAGTCTAGGCTGTCTAATCATCAAAAAGGTGAGCTCTCTGGGCTTGAAGTCTCAAGAAACTAAAATTAAAAGTTGATAGAAAATCTTCTTAGGCAATGAGTGATATCAATCCCTCAGTCGAGATCTACCGCTCCTGCCTTCCGGTCCTCTCGATCGTCTTCTTAGGGGCACCCCATAAAGGACTACACACAACCGCACTAGAGACCCTAGTCAAATCTAGACCCACAGAGGATATGATTCAAGGATTGAAAGCTGAGTCTCCGACATTAACAGATTTGAATGACAAAGTTCGATACGTTGCAAGAGAAATCAATATCTTAACCTGCTACGAGCTCTATCCGACCAAGACTGCGGTTCAAGTGAATTCAACCTTCTGGGCTTACGAGCCCTCATTGCTGACCTAATCTTTAAGATGGATGATGGGTCCTGGGAACGCGAAGGCAAGCCCGAAATGATGGTCTAACCAGACTCTGCAAAGCTGTCCTGGCCTCGAGAGGAATCGATATCGTGTCATGTTGATCACAGCCAAATAGCCAAGCTGGAACGGGGTGAAAGCAGCGTATACCCAAGTGTTAGTTGCGCGATCGAGAGCGCTATCGAGGAGCAAACCATCTTCGGTTTGTCTCGGTTTCAGGTATCCGATGCAATTGCATCTGAAGACTCGGGTACAATTCATTATAACGATCTTAAGCCCGGCCCAAGTCGCTCCTCCGGCCACGCTGGTAATATCACAATAGATAAGGGGAGAGATTATCAACCGCCACTGCGGCTCAATCTCCAGATTTTTTATCGCCAGAACAGCTCTGCGCCGCCATCAGGACGGAAAGCGCAAGAGTTACTAGCACGAGGCTGTAGCCTTCACTCAGTGGACTCCAGGGGAAGCGGGATCCCACCTGAGGCTTATCCCAAGAAGGGCAAAGATCCTTATCTGCTCGCCGCGTATCTCAGGCAGGGAAAGGTCCTGAAATTACTACTAGAGCATGGAGCCGATTCATCTCGAGCCGAGTCCGATGGAGTCACAGCATTACATGCATTTATTTTTGGCGTTTTCAAGACGGAAACACCACCTACTGAATCAATTGTGGCTCTGCTACTGCAGCACAGGACTCCTCTAGAGCAAGTGTACTGGATGGGCTGGACTCCGCTGATGTATAGCGTAGATCTCGGCTTCTTGTTGGTGTTGACCAAGACTCTCCTTGATCATGGCGCGAACGTGAATATCTTCAATCAGTCTGGTGCGATAATCTTGCACTATGCTGCAAGGGGGGAGAATCCAGATATCGTGGCGTTGCTGCTTCACAAGGGCGCTGACGTCGACCGTACGTCGCCTGATGGGCAGACCGCTCTACATTGGGCCTGTAGTGGTAGCGCATCATCTTCTGCACAGATCGTGAGAATGTTGTGAGACGCAGGAGCAGACAAAGACGCAGCTGACTAAGACTTGTTCACATCAAAGACGCCGCTGCACCTGGCGGCTGGTAATGGTAACGTCGATGTCATCAATGTTCTCTTAGCTTTGTGGGGCGAACATTGAGTTAGAGAAATTGCCTGGAAGGACGGCTCTTCATTACACATCTCATCATGGCCACCCGTTGGCTTTCAAGACGCTCCTCGATCACGGTGCAATTGTGGAAAGTTATGGACGATTTTCGCATCACGCTGGCAAACTACTCAACTTCGCCTCTGACGTGTCTAAGGAGAATAAAAAGGATTTTACCTTGCTGCTGAAGAGCGCGATGAAGGCGCAGAAGCGGCGGCGGCGGCGGCGGCGGCAGGAAGCGATGAGAGCTCAAAGCGTCTTATGAGGTCCTTCATCATCCACTACTTACTCGTCTATCGAACGTCTGAGGTGCAAGTGCTTAACAACATATATCGAAGAAAGCAGCAAACCTCCAATCATCAAAGCCTGTTGGTTTGATTATTTGGGAGGCTGTTCAGGTATCCTTTGGATGGGGCTGGCGGCGATGCTGGCTCTACATGATTTGCTTCAGCTTCGTCGCTTGAGTGAGGCTGAGCCGTGTTCTGTATTGGCTGTCGTGTGGTCGGCGTTTGCTGCTCGGTCGTCTTCCAAGCTTTGACGGGTTGGTGGTGTGTGTAAAAGGTGGAGAGAGGAGGAAGTGCTGACTACGAGAGGGCCCCTACCTAGGGAAATCATGGCTTATAGAGAGTTTTATGTTGTCCATTCAACGAGGACGCACCCAGCGAAAGTATGTGTTATGACAAGGCTTCGTCTTACATTTGGCATAGATGGCATGATCCTAGGCGTTCACGTTGACCTATATGTGATCCGCAATGGGAAAGATTTCACATTGGATTTCAATAAGCCAGTAGTGTGTGGAGATAGGATAGCTCATAATCAACCATTTGTGGTTACACTTTAAACCACTTCACACCTTTGAACCAATCTTCCTCAAATCTACAAAGCCATCCCAAACACATCTTCCGAAGCAGTAATCACTCTTCCCAAAACAGTTGTGCCCGCCCATACAGATGATCCATAAAGGAGGAGCATTATTTCAGTCAAATTGCGCGTACTCGGTACTCTCTCCGTTAGCCTGGACTCCGCACCGTACTATACGCTGCCCCAACAGCAGATGCCTGAACCGGTATCGACTCCAGGCGGGAGCTGTTTATCTGGCTGCTGCCGCGTTTGTAGCTTGGTTGATGGCTGGCAGCGATGGGAAGCGATGCAGAGGTTTCTCAGGAGCGTGTGGTACCTGTACTGTACTGTACTGTACTGTGTTGGAGGCAGCGGGACCACTGCTCAATGAAAGATGCCGTTCACGGGACAGACCTTTAGGGCTCAAGCAAGGTCGGTCTGGAAGTATGAGTTTGCAGGAAATGGAGAGGAGATGATAAGTGGAGCGTTGACTTTTGATGCTGTGGAAGCTGTCTGTTTCAGCATGAGCTATGTACAGCCAGTAGTTGGCAGAAATTCGGCCTCTCCGTGTGAGATCTCGAGCTATGTATGTCCGAGCCATGCGCAACATATACCCCCAGCGACATCTGAGAAAGCTATGTGCACCCACTGGTTGAGCAAGATCTCCTCCATTTTCGTAGCTTTTCATACCGACATGATAACATCCACCGTCCCCAAATCAGCAGCTTCCTCCGTGACAGCTACCCCTCCCAAACCTCCCACACCCATCCCGGCAACTTCCTTGCGCAATCCTTCAATGCTGTCCTTCTCTGGAAGGGGAACACCAGAAGCCTCTTTGAGGAGCTCATCGTTTAGCTCCTTCCACAGACCCATGTCAAACTCGACCGCATCCTCTTCCGTAGTGTCTGTTCCCTCGCTAAGCTTGCGCTTCCTAATCGAACGAGAGCTGGGGTGGCGCGTCATCAGCATACTTTTAAACGCACGCTTCATGCTCTCTCGGAAGCCTTTGCTTTCGAGCCCGACCTTCGTGTCTGCAATGTCCGGGGATGAGCTAGTGGGATCAGCCGACTTGTGATAAGATCCGCTGTTGTTATTGAAAACGACTTGGCCGGCTTCGTTACGCGAATAGAGAGCCCTGCTGTCAAGTGATCGTAGGAGTGGGCGCTTTGGTAGCCGTGGTGGACGTAGGCCAATTTTACTCATGATAGACGCGCTTGCCAATGGTCGATTGCTATCCTCGTAGTGAATGAATGGGATCTCTTCATCTTTTTCGAACACATCGTCAAAGTGTTGCCAGGCACGATCACGATGGGTAGGTCTGCAAAGCTGGCAGGCGCAGAATTTACAGAAAGGGAACATTCTCATTTTCGGTCGCTGAGCCAGTGCTACGTTGACCGCGGAAGAACTGGTAGTCGATGGGTCCTGGACTTCGTTGATAATGGGAAATGGTAGATGTGGATTCGCGTCGACAGACTGCAGCGTAGTTGGTGTTTGAGGTGGAGAATTGCTGTTGTTTGTCTGGCTTTGCTCGAATTGGTCGATTGCCGCCCTGGCAGTGTCCACCACATGCTGCTTCTGTGCTCTTAGCTTAGCGACCTGCTCTGGCGTGTAATGACCGTCCTTGATGGCCTTCTCGATCCATGGACTGAGCTGGGCAGTGGGAATTCGCGCGTCCTCCACTCCAAGTCTCGGGTCCTCGTTGACTGCTGGCGGTGGCATTGACAGATCGTTAACACTGCTTGCCTGCCCCCGGCTGCCATTGATGTGTTGATGAGGCGGGCTTGAGATTTCTGAGATGGAGTCAGGTGTGACTTGAGATTCTGGAACATCGTCTTGCGTGCAGCAGTACACCCAGCCGAAACTGGAGAAACGCGAGCAGACGTTGCACGTGAAATCCCCGTACAGCCGTTCCATTGTGAGGTGAGTGCATGCTGCCCGTCGAGTTGCAAATGATGGCACTTTGGCCATGGGAAATGTGCCTGGCATTGATGCCGCGCTATGTGGTGGTGGTAGAGAAGAAGGAGGAAGAGGAAGAGTGGAAGGGTTTGGCATGATGGTTTCTTGTAGTCTGATGGCGAATGGCTTGAGGCCGTTTAAGAATTCAAGAATGAAGTCATATTCAGTATCCGGAGGCGAGGTAGATTCTTGTCTGCCATGGTTCATCACCTGGTTCAAGTTCAAGGTGTGGGAGGTGGAAGAACGAGGGTGTTGAGGAGAGACGCAAAATGAGACAACATCTGTGTTGATAGTCGCATTGTCATCCGCACGATCATCCAGCATCTTCATCAAGCTTCAAGATTTTACTGTCACGCTTTTCTGCATCAACGGGATCAGACACTTTGGCATCAACCTTATCCCATCAGTAATTTATCCGCGAAGGCATTACGAGTGGGCGAAGACAGTAGGCAGGACAGGCAGTCTTTAGCTGTGGCATTGATTAGGCGTCTGCTTAAGCCATAACGATGGAATAGGATGAGATATGGATCAATTGAACTCCAAATGATGGGTGAGGGATACAGGAGGAATATAGGAGCAGAGATTGCTCCTTCCTTTCCGGAATCTTTCATGCAGTCTCTATGCAAGGGGAGGTCAGCGGCGCTTCGCTGCATATCACATCTGTAAGCAACCTAGAACATCAGCGCTTCCAAGTCACAAATCTGTAGTAACAACGGCAATGATTAGCAAAGGCCGTAGCTTCAATAGCGAGGACCGACGGTATGGGCCCTCTCTACTCTCTACTCTTTACCCCGGATCTGCAGTTCGTTATGGAGCTCCTCGTTGTCCATCTGTTGCAGCTTGAGCAGGGCTGTGGGGAGCAATTGTATTTTGCGATCATCACGTCGAATTGGCTGATGCTGCAAGCTACAACAGCGTATCAGAATCCCGTCTTGATGATTGCGCCTCTCATTTTCAGAAGATGATTGTAGAGCTGCATATGCAGTAATGGGGGACTTTTTGCCAAGGCCACTAGCGCGTTTATCTTTGTGGGATTGACAGGGGCAAGAGACGCGAGGCAAATCTTCAACCCTATCCACGACAAACAGACAAAAGAGCAATGTATTCGCTGGCGCTTCATCATTGGACGTCATCACTAACGTTATTACAGCCTACTCTCGAGGATTAAACACACTGGCTGCTCTATCTCGCCGCCTGGCCCTCGCGCAGTCCAGGTCCATATCGTCTTTCCCTCTCCATCAGATCCGCTGTCTTCCCGTTCGTCCTTGCCTTGCTGGGAATTCTGGCCGTCGGACCTTCACTACTTCCCCAAATAATCTTCGACCAGAGGTCATGCTAGCAAAGGCTGCTCAAGAATACAATCCTGTAGTGTCCGGCGTCAAGGGCTCGACATCATCACAGAACTACAATGCCACTGCCAATGCCTTAAAGCCACGATCGTCGTCAATACTCAACACGGTGCATCCCACGCCAAAAAACTCTCTAAAACGTACTGCATCTCAGGCTAATGGTAGAGAGTCTCCATTCAGCAGCCAAGAGCAGGGGTTGAAAAAGGCAATGATGAGCTTGACACAACCATCTACTGGTGGAGGAAGGCTTGACAAGTTACATGATCCGGTCTTCTTCGATGAGAACGATTTCGAGGACGATCAAGATATAGACCTAGACGCGGATGACTCACCAATAGCCAGCAGGTCAATATCCTCAGGTGCTTCATCAAGCACATTGCTACCTGATCCACCACTGAAAAAGTCTACTGCTCCACAGACACCTGTTAGCAGCACGCCTCTGCCTTGGTCCTCTTCTCCACTGTCACACCATCAGATGCCCCCACCAAAACCTCATACGCAAACAGCTGTCACTGCCAATACGTACAAGCGAAGGACTTTGCCTTGGGTAGAGGACGCAAAGAAAGCAGATCAGGCTCGTCGTGAGAAGTCAGATCGTTTCTGTGAGGACTTGACAGGTGGACTTCCCCCAACATCCTCTGAGCAAGCAATCGTAGATCAGAGAAAGGAACGTAAGGAGCGGAAATTGCTGGATCGCCAGTGTGCAGACCTGACTGGAGGGGAACCAGATCCCAACGGCCACGGCCAGAGCATGACTGGAAAAGATCAGGACCTTGAACGCTTCCGCGAAAACATGATTCTAAAGGGGGCGCCAGAATGGGTTGCTGAAAAAGCGATCCAAAACAAGAAGCGGAAGATAGAGACAGCGCAGAACTCATCTGGCACGGCATACACACCATTGCCAAAGGACAAGGCCTATTCACCCTATCCTTGGAATAAGACTGCAAGTGCTGTCAAGGAGGAGCAGAAAAAGATTCGACAGGGCCACAAAAAGCTTGTTAAAGATAACGAAGGAGAGTCTGAAAAATCCAAAATGAAGAAGGGTCGAGAGACTGTAGCCAAAGTCTTCTTGAGTGACGAGCAGAGGTCGGTGTTGAATCTAGTTGCTGAACAAAGGAAGAGTGTCTTCTTCACAGGTTCCGCAGGTACTGGTAAATCTGTGCTCCTCCGTGAGACCATCAAGGTCTTACGCGACAAGCATAAGCGAGAGCCTGACCGAGTCGCCGTCACAGCTTCAACTGGTCTCGCTGCCTGCAATGTGGGTGGGGTCACGTTGCACAGTTTTGCCGGAATAGGTCTCGGGAAAGAAGCCGTTCCTGAGCTCGTGAAGAAGGTTAAGAGGAACACGAAAGCCAAGACGCGTTGGTTGAGAACGAAAGTCTTGGTTGTTGACGAGATATCGATGGTAGATGGCGACCTCTTTGACAAGCTCGAGGCCATAGCTCGCGCGATACGGAACAACGGGAGACCGTTCGGTGGCATTCAGCTTGTCATCACAGGAGATTTCTTTCAGCTACCACCGGTGCCAGACTACGGCAGAGTCTCGAAGTTCTCTTTTGATGCCGCTACCTGGAACACGTCGATTGAGCATACCATCGGATTGACTCAAGTCTTCCGGCAAAAAGACCCAGGTCCGTTACTTGATATACACATTAAAGAAGACCACTGACCGTTCTAGTTTTTGCCAATATGTTGAACGAGATGAGGCTAGGAAGGTTGACGCCGAAGTCAGTCGACGCTTTTCGGGCTCTCAATCGACCGTTAAGCTTTGCCGATGACTTTGAAGCTACAGAGCTGTAAGCGTCTTGATGACTTAGTCTGTTGACATTCTTGCTAATTCTAGAACAGATTTCCTACGCGGAATGAAGTCGAGTATGCTAACACTGCTCGGATGAAGAACCTCAGTGGAAGAGAATTCGAATTCAAAGCAATGGACGGCGGATCCATTGTGGACCACGCGCAACGAGACAAGCTGTTAGGCAATTGTATGGCGCCAGCATCAATCTCATTAAAGAAGGGTGCGCAGGTGATGTTGATCAAGAACATTGACGACACTCTTGTGAATGGGTCTGTCGGGAAGGTGGTAGCCTTTATGGATGAGAAGACCTTTGATATCTATCATGAGGACGAGGACGAATTCCAAGCGGTAGAGACCATGGAATTAAACGAAGGGGAGATGACAGCATCCAGGAAAAAGCTCAAGGCAATGATCGACAAGGACCTTCCGGGCAGCACTAGTCAAAAGTGGCCTCTTGTCCGATTTGCCATTGCGGATGGTAGCTCCAGAGATCTTCTATGTCAGCAGGAATCTTGGAAGATTGAACTTCCGAGCGGTGAAGTTCAAGCCTCTCGAATGCAAGTACCACTGATCCTGGCATGGGCATTGTCAATACATAAAGCTCAAGGGCAAACACTGGACCGCGTCAAGGTCGACTTGGGGAAGATCTTCGAGAAAGGGCAAGCATATGTTGCACTAAGTCGAGCGACTTGTCAAGAAGGATTACAGATCACCAGATTCGACCCGAAAAAGGTTATGGCTCACGATCGTGTACGAACATTCTACGATAGTCTCTACTCTGTCAACAAAGCCACCACTTCACAGAAAGGGGATAGGAATCCCGGGATCTCTGCGAAAGATCATGAGCTGGACTTTATCGATTCAACCTATGGAATCGACCCAGATGAAGAGCAAGCGATGTATGCATAGTGTACAAATGGCAGGGAAAGGAGCGCGTTAGAGTGACGAGCATCTTGCATGCGCAGGAGCATGTCTCCAGAGTATGATAGAGCTTGTGCTTTGCTGTCTTCGTTGTATTTAGCATACTAGCTCGATGCTTTGATCGGCAATATCCGATACATTATGATGCAAATTAAGGTAGTTTAGCGTGAACCGAATAGAAAAGTGATGTTGAAAGATCGGAGTGAAGCCACGCCTTTCCTCATAACATCGATGCTCGAATAAACACTCCTTCCATCCTAACGCCACGTGAATTCCCTTCACCAATGGCTCAATTCGTTGGCCTGTCAGTGCTAGCAACTCTCAGAGAGCCGCCCGCTAAGGTACGAGGTCTGGTCACAGCAGTGGTTGAGCAAAAGTTGACCCTGCACCAAGGTACCTTCCCCGGTCCAGACCTGCGACTTCCCGACATCTACTGACAAGTAGCCATAGTTACTTGGCTCTCTGGTGCATCGGGTCCAGAATCGCTCATCGTACATGGCTCGAATGTGCTAGATGTTGAGATCATTGAGAGTGAGCCAAAGGAAACAGTGCAAGAGACTGAAAAGAAGGATGATTTCGTGGACCCGGCTATTGTTAGCTATGGAAGACCTGAGGGATATTTAGCTCCTGATGCTAAGGTCAATGGAGGCTTTTTGGCTACGAGTCAAACGGCTGTGATTGCTTGCGCAGAACCATCCCTACTAGCAATTTCCCCAGTATCTACGGAGCCAGCAACGACTGGTGCACGAGAGGAACTTCAAAGCCTCCATCCTGCGGTGTATCCAGACACAATCACACCCTCTGCTACGCTTACGGCACCTTTCAACGACCTCTCTCTCAATGGGGATACACATGAGGAGAGGCTAGACCCAGTGGATGGCAAAATTCTGAGGCATCAGGACACGGAGCTGCTAGAATTGAAGGAGGTGGCACAAGGGAGGGCGCCCAATTCAAGAAAGAGAACTCGGAGGTCTGGAGCAAGAGGAGGGTCATTACCCGCTCAAACGCAGGATCTGCCCGACCTGGAACCACACACTACCCCGGTATCGACACAAAAACGGCGCGGAAGGGGCAAGGGCTGGCGGCAGACCCCTCTCCTCGAAGAACCTACAGGCGAAAACCCTTCACCACGGGCAGGACAACGTGGGCAACATCCCCAAAAAGACGCACTTGAACCGGGAACGGTGCGCTCCACCAAACAAACACCAGACCATCCGAAACTCAGACGTCGTCGTTATAGAGAAGAGGAGGATCAGAATGGCTGGGCTACAGGCGATGCTACCGATATTCAGGATATGGGTGACTTCGATTTCGAAGAGAATCTATCCAAATTCGACAAGAGGAAGGTGTTCGACCAGATCAGGCAGGAAGACACTACGGCTGATGAGGCGCGACTGGTCAGTTTCAATCGGCTGCCAGCCGCTCGAGCTGGCACTGCTGGCGGGAAGAACCTGCATTATACCGAGAATGTACTGGATTCTCCTATTAGGAAGGTAACAACAGGCGGAGATGTCACCAACGTTGACAACAGCAGTACGGAAAGTGAGCTGGAAGTGAGCGAAGCCAAGATTAGCAGTGGAAGAAGTTCACGCAAGAATGTCTCACGCCCATCGAGAGCCCCTTCGCGAAAAGGGAGCGCCCTTACAGCTGGAGACCATTACGGTTCCGGATCCACGTTCGTTGCGGAACCCGTCGGCAGACTATCCAGGCAAACTACGCATGATCGGATTGCGAGTCCCAAGATCAAGACCGATTCTTCGACCTCTCGCTACCGCAAGTCATCTGGCCCTCCTAATACTGGGAAGTCGTCCTTTCGAATCACCTCCTCCAACTGCCATTGTCCTTGCGTTTCTCCACTACAGATGCTGGAATTGGAGCAACTCTCTACGACAGAGCTGGGTCTAACCGAAGAAATGCTCACCGAGAACGCTGCACGGTGCATTGCAGAAACAGCCTACGGGCTGACTTCTAGTGAAGACGCCGAACAGCCCAACCACCGCCCTTTGATAGTAATACTTGTCGGAAACACCAAAACTGGCTCCCGGGCTATAGCAGCGGGTCGCCATCTGCGGAACCACGGCGTACGAGTCGTCCTCTGCATTCTCGGCCTCGAGCGCGAATGCGACCTACTAGAAAGCGTGCAGCGACAGCTTACAACTTTCAGAAGCTGTGGAGGCCAAGCTATCAAGCAAGACGGTCTAATGAGAACTCTACGGAAACTCCAGGCGCCTACGGATCTGATTGTCGATGCTCTACTAGGCATGCACTTGTCCTTTGACGACCTACGAACGGATGACCAAGCCGCCTATTTCCAACTCGTCTGCTGGGCGAATGGAAGCGATGCAGGCACCTTTGCCGTCGATTTACCATCGGGCATCGACCCTTCAAGTGGTATAGCTACCATCCACGACGGCAGCGAACTGGTCCTCAACGCAAACTTCATACTCTCCCTTGGTGCACCAAAAACAGGACTTCTTTTTGCTATGGAAAGTCTGAAGACTGTTGCAAATCCGAGCCTTTTTGTAGCTGATATTGGTATTGCGAGTGTGGCTTGGAAGAAATTTGGCACGAGGAGAAAGGGCGGGGTGGAGTTTGGTGGGGAGTGGATCGCGGCGGTGAGATGGGAGCAGGGTGCTGGGGCATGATTTTGGGGTAGTGAGACGGTGGATATGCTCAAGACGTTGGTGGGTGGTGCAGATGGTATGTTGTAGATGTTGCCTTGGAGGGGATGATACCCACGGTTTGGCTTAGATTTTCCGGCTTTTGGCCTTTTAGCTTGACAAGTATCATTCAAAGAATCAAACAGGTGTCAAATGAGAGCACCAAGAAGAAGTCATTTCATCAGTAACCTAGCCAGACAGAGACACATGACGAAATCTCGTGATACTGTGGCCAAAGAAGTTTAGCGTAGAAGTTCTTTAGATCATTTTTCTAGAGCTCTAAGAGACGATCTACAACAATCATGGGCAAAGGTCAGCACTCCGCCTTCCAGTCTCGGCGACTCTTTGCTGACCTTTTACTATCCTCTAGGTACGGACAAACTCTACGTAAGCATCCACGCGCTCTTCTCGGTCTTACTGCTTTTCTGACCTTTTATAGATCACCCACAGCGAGTGGGCTTCCGAAGATGCGTACTCCGCCAGCGCCGGCTCCGGCCTCTCCAAATCAAACGCCCCTGACAACACTTTCAAACGTCTCCCCTTCAACTTCTGCGCCCTGTCTCTCCAACCCTTCAAATCCCCCGTCTGCACGTCCGACGGCACAATCTTCGACGTCGACAATATTCTAACATGGCTCTCCAAACACGGCACCGACCCTGTCAGTGGACAGCCTCTCAAGGCTACAGATTTGATCAAGCTACACTTCCTCAAAAATGATGAGGGCGAGATGGTGGATCCGGTCACCTACAAGGTGTTTACTGATAACACGCACATCGTAGCGGTGGGGACTACGGGCAATGTGTATGCGTGGGATACGGTTGAGAGGCTGAATGTGAAAGCGAAGACGTGGAGGGATTTGCTTAGTGATGTGGAGTTTGGGAGGAAGGATATCATTACCTTGCAAGATCCGTTGAATGTGAAGGGCAGGAATCTAAGCGAATTTAAATACCTTCAAGCAGGCGTCAATACATTGACGGAGGAGCAGCAACGAGAGCGGAGTGCGGGTGTCAACAAGGGCGCTCTTGGAAGCGCGGCTTCCGTGCTGAGAGAGAAAGACACAGCAGCGCCAGCAAAATCTCAAATCGGCAAATACCTCCACCAACAACCCTCCTCGACCTCACCCTCCACCTCCCTCGCCAAAACCTCTTCCAGCAACGGCACACCAAAGTCCCAACCCCTTCACACTTCAAAAGCAATCCCTTACAACGCCGCCCAGCACACAACAGGCCAAGCCGCCGCCTCCTTCACCTCCACAGGCCTCACACCCCACACTGGCGGCGATCTCGCCCTCTTGAGCGACGAAGAATACATGCTCAAGCCGCGCCGGGTCAAGAAACCAGGCTACGCGCGCATATCGACGAATTACGGCGATATCAACCTCGAACTGCTGCCGGAGTTTGCGCCCAAGGCCGTGTGGAATTTCACGCAGTTGAGCAAGAAGGGCTACTACAACGGCGTCGTGTTCCACCGAAACATCCGCAACTTCATGCTCCAAGGCGGCGACCCGACCGGCACCGGCAAAGGCGGCGGCTCCGTCTGGAACAAGAACTTCGCGGACGAGTTCGACGGACCCCTCTCCCACGACGCCCGCGGCGTCGTCAGCATGGCGAACAAGGGCAAGAACACAAACGGCTCCCAGTTCTTCATCACCTACCGCCCCTGCAAACATCTCGATCGCAAACACACCATCTTCGCCCGCGTCGTCGGCGGCATGGAAACCCTTGCCGCGATCGAAAACGTAGAAGTGTCGGAGACGGACAAGAGGCCGCTGGAGGCCGTGCGGATGGAAGAAGTGGCCGTGTTTGTGGATCCCTTTGAGGAGTTCTGGACGGCGAAGCGGGAGAGGGACCGGGAGGCGGAGGCGAGAGAGGAGGTCAGAAAGGCCGGGGGTCGAGAGGATGAGAGGGTCACGTGGACGGGGAAGAGATTGAGAGGTCCGGACGCTACCGGTGGCGTGGGGAAGTACATGGCCGGTGCCGCGGCGACGACGGACGCTGGGGAAGTGCTGGCGGAGTGGGAGAGCGGAGAGCCGGTCAGGAAGAAGAAGACGAAGGCGGGGGCGGGGTTTGGGAATTTCGACGCCTGGTAGCGGCGGGCACGTCTGACGGATATGGGAGAGGCGGGTCTGGATACCCCTGTTGCTACGATGATGAGGAAATCCGTTCCGTCCAAGTGATCATCGATCGTTTATGCTTCACGTGTTCAGTTTGTCGCTCGCTCCCAGGACTGACGAGGGACACGTTTCGAAAATTCGACATGCCCTCGGACCCGCTATCTGCGATTGAAGAAAAGCGCCGCAGGCATGAATGGTATCGTGTGCATACATATCCACCATCACTCGTCAACTACAAACCGCCCAAAGATGGGAAAAAGACTCTGGACCCTACGTAGGCGATGGAATCGAAGACGCAGTGAAAAGAAAGCACGTCTCCTGATATCTCCATCCGCATTGTTCCGCGCTACTGGGATGCTAAGACGCACTTTCCGAAAAAAAGTCATTTAAAAGAAGAAAGCTGGTTTTTCCACTCGCTATCTGGTTTCGACATGACTGATCCGTGAAACGCCAGGCTTCTCGGACCGGAGGTGGTGGAGAACGGATGCCCTCATTTCCCCCCTAGATGTAGAATGGTGTGGAGAATCGAAGTTGCCGTGAATGCTGGATCCTTCTCCCCCATGGGCAGAGGGAGCGAATCGAATGATGCTGTGGTGCCGGACACCCATTTCGCTCGTACCCGTAAAGTAAGTAGATCGTGTGTCGAAATCGACGCTGCTGCGGCGGATGCTGGACACTGGCTTCTCGTGAATGGGGGAAGGCGAGTGGAAGCATGCTGTTGTACCGAACCTCCATATTCTCCCCTAGATGACAAAACGAATCGAATTGAAGGTTTCTGTAGTGCTGAAATCCCGAAATCTGCTCCTTTCCCCAAGCGTATGCAGGCGTTCGCACGGAGCTCGTGGGCTCATAAGACTCCCCCGGGTAACTGAATGCTACTCTGGTGCCCCCTCCCGTTCCCCAATCCTCCCGCGTCATACCCTCCGCCTCCACCACCCACACCCACACCCTGCCCTCCTCCACTGCCTGTGGGCCCGCTATGCCCCTCCAAGGGCGCCGCATGCCTCCTCAGCATGAACATGGGTTTCCTTCCCTCCTTATCAAGTTGCTTAAACAGTATCAACGGCTTCTCTCGTAACCCTAGACACCGCTCTTGATCGCCGTACACAATGTATAGTGCGTAATTCTTCCAGTCGGCGTTGATGTTGTATTTTTTGAGAGCTGCCGGAAGGACCCTCTCGCAGGGATCTTCCATGCTGACGCGGAAGGATTTGAAGATATTGACCGAGGGTTCGCGGTTGTTGCCTGCGGAGGAGGATGGTTCATCTTGCATTTGCTGTTGCTGCTGCTGCTGCTGTTGCTGTTGCTGTTGCTGTTGCTGTTGTCGCTGTGGTTGGGATTGCTGGTATGGCTCAGGAGGTGGACCACGGTTTCGCTGGCTGCCCGGGGTAGGTGTTGGGTTGCTGCGGTCGCGGTCTCGATCGGAGGTGAATGTAGAGACTGACGATGTGTAGCCTTGTGAGTCTTCGGCGTGGGAATAGATGGTTCGAGAGCCGCCACTCGATGGTTGCTGATCGCGGTAGGTGCGTTGGTGGAGGGTGGGTTGATTGGCGTATGTATTTGGAGAGGTCGGTGAAGGTATGTTTGCTTGCGATGGTGATGTAGAAGCTTGAGAGCCTCCCATGGCGGTGGTAGTAAGATGATTCGACGCTGCGACGGCGGCTGCAGAAGGATCGAGTGACGTATCAGCCTGACGACCTTCGGGTATAGACTGGGGTATATGGGTCGGGGAACTGCTCTTCGGCGTGCCGCCGAGGAACAATCGTTTGGTGGAGAACTTGCGGGATAAGCTGCTGCCAATCTTTTGCTCTGGTGGCAGCTGTGATACCATTGGTGACATCCCATCTTCGTGATGATTGGGACTGTGGTTGTTGTTGGGATGGTAAGGTAATGGTTGGGAGTAGTCTTTTGCCATCCTGAAGATAGGCAGAAGCTCGTCTCGTAGTCGCCGGTACTCGTCGGTGATCTTCCGCAATTCAGCTTCGGCTGCTTGAATGCGGTGGTCACGTATTTCGATTGACTTTATGATGCGGGAGATGTCATCTCTGGTGGCGGTCTGATCCTGAGCCATCGCATCGGCGGCTGATCAACGTGTCAGAACTACCCAAAAGAATGAGGAGGATGGGGAAATTACATGGCGGTATCCAATGGTCCGAGTCTATCGGAATATCTTGCTTGATCTTCACATCGTAGACGCCCTTGAGGATAGTGAGTCTATGCCCAACACTGATGATGGCCATTTCCTTCAATTCTTCATGGCGTAAGGCTATCAGCGCTTCACCGACAATCTCGTTCTCTGTACCAATCATGCTCGTTAGCTTCGTTTGAGAAGAGGCGCATGATCACCCCTACCTAAGAATTTGTCACAATACTGCGGCAGCCCCAGACTGGAAATGTAGTCTGCGCATTGTTCTGTCGTCCACCCCACAACTGTATTCCCAGGCGACAGCTTTCCCACGTCAATATTGTGTCCCAACGTGGTAGGTGTAGGCTCGGTCGAGGGAGGGTCAGAGTCGGTAGGAGAGGCATCATCATCGGTAGCAAGGAGGGGTGAGGTCATAACGCTCCTCTCGTACTCGTCGTCTGCGTCTGAATCATGGTAGGTTGGGGGTATGGCCATCTTGTGACAGGCTGCTGAGGGATGCCCCTATGTCATGGCAGGCGTCAAAATGATGCTGGGTCTGTAGAGGTGCCGCGTGCTCAGTGCAGGGCTAGGAGGGCTCTTCTGGCTTCTTCGCGGCTTCTTCTGGAAGGCTGAGGTCTGCAAGCAAGGAGCAGTGAGACTCGTAATACACAATGTCCCCGCGAAGGTACCTTAGAGACACGGGCGTCTATTATTGAAGGTTGGGCTTGCAGTGTGGGGAAAGCGACAAGGGCAACGCTCTAACGGTTGTTATTCTTGCTCACGTCAGACAAGGACTGATTAAACAAGCATTCTATTGTATGGTGTTTCTGCTTGTGAGTCGGTTGTTTTGGAGGTGAAATAGACTGCGGGGGGGGTGGAGGGTTCGGTGAGTAATGAGTGGTTAATAGAGAGTCCAA